>NW_026067929.1:3022286-3146336 GCF_014885135.2 Alexandromys fortis
GTTTGTGCGGGGGGGGGGGGACACGTGTTACTTGCTTTGACAATGGGAAGTGGCACCATGCAGCCCAAACTGCATGAGAACACGACAGTCTCCTGACTTCTAAGTCTGCTACTTTGAGACAAGCAACGTGGAGGCCACGTGGCCTAGGGAAGGACACATCACATGATCAGACTTGGAAAACAGAATCAAAGCCTCTGAGATTGCCAGAAGTAACTATCAAACAGACCTCTTACTAGGGCCATCCTGCAGGGCCTGGCCAGGACGCTGATTGAATCCAGTCATCTGATTTAGCCACAACGAAAACAACACCCACCACACACCTGCCGCTTCCCAGAGTACGAGAACAGAGGTTGCATTGTTTTCTTACCTTCTATATTTTAGGGGATTGTTTTTTGCAGCAATAGCTGGTGGAAATGCATTCCCAAACAAAACAGGCTCTACGCTCAGCCAGTGTGGGTGCATAGTGTGAAAATCACACACTCTCCCTCAGAAACCACTGCAGAAGATTCAACATTTTATCATACTTCAGCCTAGCACATAGCAAGTCAATACTCTTAACATCTTTGGGGAGATTGATAGATATTTTGGTTGGAATGAGAATCATCAAGTTCCTTTATTATGCTAATATGGTTATTCAAATTAATCAATAAACATGGTTTTTAATTGAATCTTCTCGCCAACCACGTCTTTCATCATTCCTATGCTGATCTGAATTTGTGTTTCCTGGCAGAAAATTTGCCTTCTTTTTGCCGTGGCAGGCTTGAGTTCATAAGTTATACGTTCCCTCCCCACCCGTCTACACTGCATTCTGGGCTGTGCACACTCCATCCTGTCAGCAGCTGGAGGCTACCTCAGAGGATGCTTGGCCTGCACGCATGGTGGACATGAGCACTCAGGCTCGAACCTGCAGAACAAAGGGCCAATGCTGCGTCTTCAGCTCTGGAAAGGTCAGACACCAGAAGCCCTTTAAGGAGACATTGAAAGAAGATTAAATCTCAACAGGCCTACAGTTCTCCCACAAATTTACACATACCGAACAACTAACATAATATCCAACACACGTTTTAAATATGAGTGTGAATATGACCATGCATGCATGAAGGTTACATACATGCATGTGCAGAACATTTTCTCCGTGATTTCTTCCTTAGAGAAAAACCAGATGACTTCAAGAATGACCGAAGATGAAACGCAGATGTATTCCTATTTCTGTTGCCATATCCAAGGATGTCTCCCCATTTCCTCCTGACACCTTGACAGCAAAAGGCCCAGAACCGACTGCAGAGATTTATTTCACTAGCTCTGGGCTCCCAGGGACTCTGAGGATCAAGAGGGGGCTCTACCGTACATGCTGCATGACGTGTGACAGAGCAGAGGCCAGGAGAGTCTCCTGCCAGCTGCCATTAAAGAATTAGACAGAGTAAGGAGAGTAGACCGGAAATTCCATTCAAAGTGTCATGAGGCCTGTGGCCCTTCACCCATGCATCTGTTGCCGTGTTCGTTCAGCAAATACGTCACATGCCAGGTGCTGGCATCTGTATTTTATGCTGGGCACATGATACTGAACAGGCACAGTCTGGACTCATGTATAGAAGGAAATAGGTGATTCCAGGAGGACTCGAGGGCTGTTGATGGGCGTGGGAAGAATGGAAGGTGGAGGAATGTTGTGAACTAGTCTGAACAATTGTTTAAGAATAGCTTTAACAGAGGAAGGCAGGTGGAAAGAACATGAAGGTGTCAGTCATTAGGACCCAGAGGAAGGATGCTCTCCGGGGCAGGCGTAGATAGCATGTGACCCAGAAGATCTGGAAGGAGGAGGAAGTAAAAGAGGTGAGGTGCATACAGAGAACCACATACTAGGGGTCTGTAGTTTCCTGAACACTAGAAGCATCCAGAGGTGGTGTTAACCAGTCTTGGCTGCTTTCTATCTCAGACAGACCTTCACTTTAAGGAGAAAAGGGGGCCAGAGAGGGACAAACAGGAGAAAACCCGCTTGGGAAGTAACTCCCTCTTCAGATACATTGCTGGTACCTGAAGAGGAGCACTAAGTCAGTGTCAAGGCACTTCTGTGCTCTGAAGACTCGTAAGAAGCGAGCAGATGACTGCAGGTTTATATTTAGGCAACTGGCAGTGTGTTCAGTCATTCCTTCAACTGTATTGACAAGGGCATAGCCTGAGCAGGAATGTAACGGCGTAAGCGAATGCAGACAGATTGTCAAAATATAGACAGCTTTAATGGAGGAATAGACTTACAGAACCACTGTTCCCGTGGAGACCAGGAAAGCAGAAGAAGAGCGCTGGGAGCACGCTCACCAATTTTATAGGAGAACTTTAGCCTGAGGCGAACACGCCCCCTAAGGGGTGGGACTTATCCCTACACAGGAAGATAATGGCTTCTGCTTGAACACGATGACAGGGAACCCAGAGAACCCTGGTTTGCCTCCAGCACCTACTCTTTCCTTCCGTAAGAACAAGAGCATCTTTCTAGACAAGCATACCCCACCCAGAGTACAGGCGTGCCTCAGCCCCTCTTTGGCTGGGTATGTAGTTGTCTGGGCTCTTGTACGGTAGCATGAGGGGAGAAGTAATGAGGTATTTCCCAGCAATGCTCTGGAGAGATGTGCTCTTCCATACTGGAATGGGGGGAAATAAAATTACAGCAGAAGACCATAAAACCCAGACTGGAAAGGAACTGAAGTAAAGAATGGGAAAGACCAAATGTGTCTGACATTCAGAGCAGTGATGTCAGCTTTTTCACCCCCAGAAGACATGTGGCATTTGTCAGGAAGCCTATGTTGTCCCCATATGGTGTAAGAGGTCCTTCTGTCTATGTGTTGCTTTTATTGGTTAATGAATAAAGAAACTGCCTTGGCCTGATGATAGGGCAGAACTTAGGTAGGCAGAGAAAAACTAAATGGCATGCTCAGAGAAAGGAGGCAGAGTCAGAAAGACACCATGGAGCTGCAGCCAGAGTCAGACATGCTGAAACTTTGCCAGTAAGCCAGTGCCATGTGGCTATACACAGATTAATGGAGATGGGTTAAAAAAATATGTAAGGTTAGCCAATAAGAAGCTAAAGCTAATGAACCAAGCAGTGTTTTAAATAATATGGTGTCTATGTGATTATTTTGGGTCTAAGCTAGCCAGGAGGCCAGGAAGTACATGCTACCTCCTCCAACAAATAAATGTGTCTGACATTCAGAGCAGTGGTTGTCAGCTGTTTCACCTCCAGAAGACATGTGGCAATTTGTCAGGCAGCCTATGTTGTCCCCATAGTCACTGGCATCTAGTGCCGTGAAGCCAGTATCGGGGACAGCCAGTGTAGGGGAACATCCAGTGCTAGAGATGATCAGTGTTGAGAGGCAGCCAGTGCTGGGGATTGCCAATCTCAAGGGACAGCCAGTGTTAGGGGGACAGCCAATGTCAGGGGGACAGCCAATGTCAGGGGACAGCCAATGTCAGGGGGACAGCCAGTGTCGGGGGGACAGCCAGTGTCGGGGACAGCCAGTGTCGGGGACAGCCAATGTCAGGGGACAGCCAGTGTCAGGGGGACAGCCAGTGTCGGGGGGACAGCCAATGTCGGGGACAGCCAGTGTCGGGGGGGGAGGGGACAGCCAGTGTCGGGGACGGCCATTGTCTCTGGCTTCAACATTCTTCAGGGGAAGCACCATTCTCCCATCAAAAATAGAGACTCCATCGTACCCAAGACAGGTGTATGAGATAGTCGGGCACTAGCTGAGGCTGGGTCCTCCACACCTGTACCTACGTATGCTTTGTTTCCTGAGCGCTGGTGGGAAGCAGTCAGCCACTCACTAACTCTGTGACTTCAGACAGCGACTCCACCCATTTGCTTCTCCTTCGCCTCTTACTAGACACGGGGCGAACAGCAGTACCAAGTTTCCCTGGGTTGTAGGGAGAACTAAACGGGGTAATACTTACAAATTGCTTAGGCCTGGAAGTGGTGCATGGAAAGTATCTATAAATGTTGTTGAGTGGAGAATCTTAATCAAGAGTACAGCAACTGGCCTCAAGAAATAGGAATCAGAAATCCACCAGGAACTGTAGGACTGCTTACATAAAAACAGTCTTTCTGTCAATTTCCATGGCAGATTCACAGCTTCCCCCCCCCCACTTTTTTTAGCTTAGTTATGTGTGGAGTGGTGTGTGTGTGTGTGTGTGTGTGTGTGTGTGTGTGTGTGTGTGTAAATGCCAGTACACATGTGTATGGGAACCCACGGTTGGCATCTAGTATCTTCCTTCATCTCTTTCGCCTTACAGACTGAATTGGGGTCTCTTGGTGAACCTGGAGCTTGTCATTGGACTAGTCTGGCTAACCAGCCTATGGTGGATCCCTCATCTCTGCCTTGAGCACTGTAGAAGTACAGGAAGCTGTCCTCCCTCCTGGCTTTCCTGTGGATTCTAGGGATCTACTGAGTTATTTCCTTGGACATCCCAGACATTTTTGAAACAGAAGTTAGTATTGGTCCTTAAAGACCTTGTCTTGTCCTAAGTTTCATGTTCTTCTGTTCCTTCATTGACTTTTAACTCCAAGACTTGGCAGCATGGTCCACTGCGGACAAGAATCTGAGCCTCCTGAGGATATGGAGACAGGCACCATGGTCTCAGAGGATATTGGGCAAGGGGCCCTATTGTACAGATGCTGCTGGTCCCTTTCTTTGCTTTGACTGGGCTTCCTTGAGGGCAGGATGCCTGCACTGCACTGTGAGGTCCGCATTCAGAAGGATAGGGCTCAAGGCTGGCTGATTGCACTCCTGTTGTGTGACTTTTCCTGGGAGGCGTGAGCCAATATCTGTTTGCCTCAAATAGAGTACTGAGGACAGAACAGAGAAATGATTCTGCAGTGTGGCTTTAGTGAACCAGTGAGATTTTGGAGCTACTTAGAGGAATTTTGGTGACAGCCTACTTATAGGGATCATGAGCGACTCAGAGGCTGACATATCACAGGAACACGGACCTCAGCTTGGGTGAGGACTAACGAAAGCTGCAGCCCTGGTGATCTCTGCACAGCTTGCGTTCTGCTGGGCCTGTGCAAGAGTCTCCTCCCCTAGCAGTTACTGCTACTTATGTAGCCTTGAGGTGGGGCCTTGCAAATCTCGGAGCTTTGTTTCCTGTCTGAGCCCTGTAAGATTCACTTACTTCCTGAGGCTTATGAGTTTCCCTCCTTTTATGGAGGAGAAAGAGCTATTGGGAAACCCCTTTGCTTTGTTTACTGTGTAAATTAACACTAGCTGGGAACAATAGTCACTGAAAATCTGAATGTAGGAGGACCTGTAAGATCAGGTAGAATGGGATAAATTCTCATGACTTCAGCTTTTCATTGGGGCAAATCTTGTAAATAAATTATCCTTGCTTCTTAGTGTAATAGAAGAAATGCTGATTAATACACCGTCACCGCTATGATGGATGGAACCCGTAGGGTTAAAGGGCAGAACTTCAATGCCACCAAAAGCCTATAAGTCGGCAGAAGCAGGCAACTTTGATGAGCCTCAACTTCTGCTCTGAGTGAGGAAAAGAGAAAATGAGGATCTCAGAGAGGTCATACCAGACCTTCACCTTGAAGTCACAGTCACAGGGGGAGGTTCCCTACCTGACTAAGTACATGAAATCTCACCAAGTCAGAACAGCTGGGGACATCGTCTATCAAATGACATGGGTTAGCATGCACAGCCTTTACAGGGTCATAAGCTTCTCTACAGCTCCATTATAGTGTGGCAGAATTGTCCTCAAATCAAGGTGATCTCCAGGAATCATGGTCTCCCACTCGTACTTGTTGGGCATAGGTAGATTAGGATTCTATATCATGCATGGCTGCAGGTTTACAAAGCCACTGTCTCTCACACTAATGGTCTCAGGAGGAGGCAAGCAAAAGCCTGGTGAGCCTGCCAGCCCAGATGCTCCACGTGAAGGAGAAGTTTGATTGTTAACCTTCCATAATATAGCATCACCTACTAGCACTCTGTCTTGGCTGTTAAGAAATTCCCAGATTGTGCTAACTGAAGACTCGTCCTAAATGTGAACCTCGCCGTCCCTTCGGCTGGGATGTCAGACTGGACACAAAGGAGGGAATACTTGAGACACAGGCCTCATCTCTCTCTGCTTCCTGACTGAGGACACCATGGGACCAGCGGCCACACACTCCTGTTCCCATCTCTTCACCTCCATGTTGGGCAGTACCCTCAAATGGGGAGACAAAATAAACCTTTCTTCCCTTACATTGCCTTTCTCGGGTAGTCTATTGCAGCCTTGCAGCAATGTAGGAAAAAGAGCTAACTGAAGCCCTTATCACAGATGTCCATTCCATTGGTCCCTTTGGTCGTGGCCTGATCAGTGGACCATAGAGGAGGGTCTGAATGTTCCAGAGCAACTCAGTCTACTGCTAGAGGTTGTACGTCTGTAACTACACTCATGTTAGTTAGCTAGATCTTATTCGTTAATATATTCAGTTTTGCTTTTGGGAACCCTTCATCAAAGCCCACTTCCTTTCATTTCTTCTCGAGTTGATGATACCGTGGGCATCCTCACCTGTCCTTTCTCCCAGAGGAAATCAGAACCCGGTGTCCTGACCTACCCGGCAATCCAGGTATCCTGCTTTGGATTTCACTGCCCAGTGTCCAGGAGTGTGGCCAGTCTGCACACATTTTCTCCACAGGGCTACTTAGCCGTCACAGATAGTCCGTGGCTGGTTGCGACATTGGTCTGCAGATAGGTGACCTTGAGTGATGAGTCACCAGAATCGGCTTCCGTCTGGAGTGTTTCACTGCTGGCCTTTATGCTAAGTGAGATCTTGATTCTATGTGCAGCCCTTTACGCCGATATCATGTTCCATTATTTCAGACTCGATGCAAGGCCCCAGCTGAGACCTGCCTGCCATCTTCCTCTGAGTGCTGGAACTCAAGTAGTCTTTGTCTTGCTCTAGAGAACACAGCTGTGGCCTTCCCCAGGGGACCTCCACAGTCTCCCAGTGAGGACTGAGCATTTGTCCACCCGATGAGTGATCTCTGGTTCCCCAGGGGCTCTAATCTGGAGAATTGAATTGACAGTCGATGGTAAACAGTTCAAGCTTAGAAACACCAACTGCCCATCATCAGTGACTATGGACATGATTTACAGTCAGACTTGATGGGTGCTTTCTTCTCTAACTTCATTTGTCTGGAGAGCGATTACATGCATCCTTTCTCCCTCTTTTTCACAATGTGCTCTCCAGACAGCCTCTGGTCACCTCTTCACAACCCAGAGTGGGTGGAACAGCCACCCATGGTCCAGGTTGGAAGTCTCAGATTCTGCCTTGATGTTAGGTTTTCGCTGAGCCACGGCTATGCTGATTTTTTTTTCTGTTGACATAATAGTTAAATTGAAATGAAATTATGTGTAATTGGGGGTTTTAGTAAGAAAATATGTTATACATGCAAGGAAAAGGCTTAATGGTTGGTGGCAGAGACTCGTGGCTTGCTGAGGAGTACATTGATTTTAGTTTGAACAAGGCACTCCAGTCCTCCAGACTATGAAATAAGCAAGCCTATTGTGCTAGATAAAAAAAATCCATTCTTCCCCAAGTTGTGTTTGGTCATGGAGTTTTATCATAACAATAGTAACCCTGAGTAAGAGCTCCACACACAGAAGTGGACATGCTAGCCAGAATGTCCTTGTCCTTCTCACACTTCTGGATCTGCTTCTCGAGGACCACACAGAAGCAAGATTGTGATTGCAACCTCTTGACTGGCAGCCCAATTTAGGGAGGTTGTGGAAATTAGGGGAGGTGGAACAAGAGCCTCGCTGGTGGAGAGAAGTTACTGGGGACACTCGTCAGGGAACAGCACAGGTCACTGGGGACACTCGTCAGGGAGCAGCACACGGTCACTGGGGACACTCGTCAGGGAGCGCATGGAGCAGCACACGGTTGTCTCCAGAGCTGGAAAAGGTAACTTCTACAAAGAGCCCACCACAGTGCTAGGGAAGTGTTTGCTTCCTGCAGGGCCATGGACAGTTCCACTGGTACAATAGAATCGGTTTCTAGACAATGAAATCGAGGCTCAGGTGCCCATGCCTCTGTTAATGGCAGCAAAAAGGCTGGAACTCACACCTCCCCACATCTTGTCCCATCTCAGGGCTGCTTCTGCTCCAAAGGGCCGTTCTCCGTCGTATATAAAAACTGTAACTGCTTTACTAAAGTGGGCATTCAATGAGCATGAAACAAGACTTTTCAAATAATAAGTATTCAGTGTGATGTGCTTTAATGAACTGGTCTGAAGCAGTACTTACAAGGGCCCTGGGAGGCAATCTTTGCGAGACAACGGGAGAGAGCAGCAATAGCACCGTGGCCAGAATGCAACTCCAGGGATACACAGGTGATGGGAATCGGCAGAAGGCATCCATTCTCTCAGGTGTGTAGGCCTGACCCTGGCTGCAAGATGAGGTGTGCTCTAGTGTGAACTGGAAGCTCCTTTTCATATCCCCTGTGGGTGTCTTCTAAAGGCCAAATCTGGGTGGGACCTGAGCTCTTTCGTGTTGCAGGGCAATGTTAGATGAGACAAGATCTCCCTTTACAAGTGCGTGATGGAGCCGCCTATGGCTCTGCACCGCTCTAGAATCCAGATTTCTGATAGGCCCTTTTAGTTGGGAAGAGGAGAGATATGGTACTTAACATCCCCCCTGCATGTTCACTGGCTTAGTGTCCTGAGCGGATTCAGCTGCATTTAAAACAGTTGTTAGAAGAATTCTGAAGTAGAAAAGTTTAAAATTCTAACCATCCAGCATAGACAGGAGAGGGGCTCATGAGGTCTCATCCCTATCTGAGAGCTCTTAGCAGCTGACATCTCTTTCAGGAGAGAGAGTCCATTTCTGTGGGGGTGTGGCCCCTCGGAGGTTGTCCGTGCTCCAGTGATGGCCCTACAGATGTGCACATACTATATCCATGCTCCAGTGATGGCTCTACAGATGTGCACATACAGTTGTCCGTGCTCCAGTGATGGCCCTACAGATGTGCACATACTATATCCATGCTCCAGTGATGGCCCTACATATGTGCACATACAGTTGTCCATGCTCCAGTGATAGCTCTACAGATGTGCACATACTATATCCATGCTCCAGTGATGGCCCTACATATGTGCACATACAGTTGTCCATGCTCCAGTGATGGCTCTACAGATGTGCACATACAGTTGTCCATGCTCCAGTGATGGCTCTACAGATGTACACATACAGTTGTCCATGCTCCAGTGATGGCTCTACAGATGTACACATACAGTTGTCCATGCTCCAGTGATGGCTCTACAGATGTGCACATACAGTTGTCCATGCTCCAGTGATGGCTCTACAGATGTGCACATACAGTTGTCCATGCTCCAGTGATGGCTCTACAGATGTGCACATAAAGGCCACACTACTTGGACTCAGGGGACTGTGAAAGGAAAATGAAGAGGTTATGAATTTGGGAGGAGGACATAGGAAGGTCTTTGAGGACTTGGAGGGGCAGAGTGGGATAGAAACAATAAAAAGAATTGGTAGTAAAAATGTGTGAAACTCTCACATAGCAGATGAAAATTTAAAAATTTTATCCAAGTAGTTTATTCTTTGCTTGAAAAATGAATTAGCTTTAAATGTTTACTGTCTGCCCAGTTCACTATACGCAAGCCCTTTACCCACTGAGAAACGGCACTGAAACCCACTGTCTGTGAAGTATATTTTAACGGCATTCTTCAAATTGTATTTGGAAGAGGGAGGTGTGTCACCACACAGCTGTGAAAACCAGAGAACCCGTTCTTTCCTTCCACCATGGTCTCAGGGACCAGACTGCATTCGTCAAGCCCTGTGGCAAGTGTCTTTGCTCACAGAACCGTGTCAACGCCCCACTCCCGAACATTTCTCTGTGTTCTAAGTCCACAACGATTCTTTAATACAACAAAAAAGTCGGGTCTGTTTTAATAACATATGAATTTCATCTTCTGCAGCTTTTCAGTACATTTTTTAAAAAGTTGGTCATTCGTCTACATTTCGGATTTAAAATAGAGATTGTGACTTACATTTGGTTGTTAAATAAGGCTTGGAGTGGGAGAGAAAAGCCACTATATTTGATTCTCCATTTTTGCTCATGAAATCTGTGTCCCCAGGAGGGATTGGCTTGGGGTATAGCATGCTTCATTACAGAATGTGGAACAAAGACTAGGCCAAGTGGGCCCCACATAGAGGATCTGAGTTCAGTCTGTAGGTGGTCTCAGAAAGCGGGATGAGGGACTGGGGTTGTCAATGAGTGAGAGAATGGGCGCCCCTGAGGCCCTTTAGAGGATCCCTGGGAACAGAAGCAGGTGGACATGGGAGATCACTGAGACCCGTGAGACTGAACATGGAAAGGAACGAGCTACAGTCACTACCAGGAAGCAGATGGGCCACTCTTGAGCAATTGCTGTGTACCGTTTGACCTTTAAAAGTGGAAAAAAGACAAATTTAAAGGAAATTCCTGTGTTTTTAAACTCAAGCTTTTCTTAGAAACTCACTTTTACTAAGATCTAACACTGTGGCCACCAGAAGGGTCCTGTTAACTAAGAGCCGAAGGCCCACCCTGGAGCCTGCAAGGTACCAAGAAACATCAGTTGTCAAGAGCCATGGCTAGGAGGTCATACTAACATAGGGGAGTCTACTGGTTGTTTTAAATGCAATAGTTTAACATTTAAATTATTCTATGTTGACTTTAAACTTTCATGATTGCCCTTACGTGATTCTTTCCTTGCAGAGGGTGGGAAAATGCCCCCTGACTAAGATGGGTATATACGGAAGTCAGAGCTGGCTCACATGCTAGGGTTCACTTCTAGTGTGTTCACTAATGCAGAAACCAAAAACCCACAGAAAGCTCATGCGCTCTGGTGCTCTTAGCTTCTTCTGGATGATGCTTCGCAGAAACTCCCACTTCCGACTCCGTTTTCACAGTAGTTGGTGATCACCGGAGGAGACAGTTTTTATCATAGAGGAAATGAAATATTGGAAAATATTTGGCTTCCTTTTTCAGGGAGTGTGGGATATTAGCCGCCTTTCCCAAGTGCAATGAAGCTTGTGGTTTATCACACACATGAACGGAAAGGTGAAATGAATGTTTTTTTTATCTCACGTTGTCTGTTGGTATTTTGGGTTTTTAATATTAGTCCTGATTTTCTATTTTAGAATCAAAATAGATGAATAATATCCTTGGGGAAATAACTTTACCTTCTTTTATTACCCATGTGGAAAACTCTTATTGAGAGTTCAGTAAATAAGAATATAATGATAGGGCCCGACCTCTGGAAGAGTTACGGTTCTTTTCCATCAGAGGAGCGTGGCCTCCCCGCCAGGCAGCCTCTCCCAGCACTGTCTGAAGTGTTCTGCCCTTTCTCCCCTTCCTCGCAGGAGCGCCTTCTGCTTTCCCTGCTGCCGGCTCACATAGCCATGGAGATGAAAGCTGAGATCATCCAGAGGTTGCAAGGTCCCAAAGCTGGCCAGATGGAAAACACTAACAACTTCCACAACCTGTACGTCAAGCGGCACACCAACGTGAGGTACAGTGCACCGTGCAGGCCCTCAGCGGCACGGGGAGTCGGGTGCCACATCACACATAACTGCCTGTCCTTTGATGGTACAGTGGGGCCCACTCCTCTTTCCCTTCTGACGTCGCTCGGAACCTTCGCATTGGGGTGATATAATTTAATCTGCTTCATTCATTGGGTTGATACATAGTTTGTAAACTTTCTGTCTGTAGCGGAGAGGAACAGAGAAAAGGTGGATGGTGAGGTCTTTTTTTTTTTTTTTGAGAACCCCCACAGTCAGACTGCAGTATAATCCTATGAGTGTCCATGAACTTTTTAGACACAATGGTCAACCCTCCCAGGTGTGTTTCCTGGCTACAGGGCCTCCATGAAGCCAGCACTCCAGGGAGGCTGGATTATTGGGTTGACCAACTAGTGGCAACGGCCACAGGGTCCTGATGCAGATCTTTATATTTCTCATGGCAATAACTGCTTTGTCAAGACAGACATTGTCATAAGTATATCCCCCAGAGAGTCATCCCTAGAATTATAGTGCTCGGAAGCCAGCAAGCTAACACTATGGGATTCTAGCCAAGAGGGAAGATGTGCGAAACCTCTAATGCCCCTGATGTAGAAGGTGACATATAAGGCCCCTCCCTTCAGGCTGGGAAGGAGACTCATTCCTTTATCCGCATCCACAAGCCACCACATAGCTAGTGTTCCTCTCTTGTCCTCTCCATCCCAGGTACCTCCTTCCGGAATGTGTTCTCTCGGGCACTCGTTGTGATGATGCCAGGCTTTCTGTTAGTCCTCATGGTCCTCTGCACATGTACCCGGCTGTATCTGTTAACCTTTGGTGGTAATCTTTAGGGTCAGGGAAGATTCTTGAATCACACTTCAGTATATCTGGGGCCACAGATATGTTTATCTGAACATCAGCTAGATGTGGGCCAAAGCCTCTTCCCCAAATCTTGACTCTCAACCCCGGCTGGGGAGCATCTGCTAGAACTGGAACCCAGTCTGTTCTCCAAATCTGGACTCTCATCACAGGCTGCTGTCTCCCGGGCCAGCTGTTTTAAATCAAAGTTTTGAAATCCGAGATGAAACGCACACTTTACTGAAACGTAGATGCATAGCTCATTTGGTACCAGATCTTACAAAAAGGTACCCAGAGCCGGCAACATGCGGGACCCAAGTATAGGCATAAATAAGCAATAAGAAACGCGTTTCACCAGACAGTCCCTAAAGGAGAAACACTGGTGACAGGACGGGAATTATGGTGAGAAACACTGAATGGATGAGGGGAGAAACTAGGTCTATTTAAAGAAAGTTATGGCCCATTAAGCAATAAAATTGTTTAAAATCCCTGTTTGCCTGTGGCTGTGTAAGCATTTCATCTATAAAGTTAAGGAAGCAAGAAGTTAACACTTCTGGTGTCTGGGGGTGTGCCATTCAAATGCTTCCTCTCGCCAGCTTTCTGCCTCCCAAACTGCTGCAGTCCCCCTCCTACCGCAGGAGCTGATTGCAAGGCATTCATTTGGGTAATCAAAGCCTGCAAAGGACAGCATGGTGGCGTAGCAGTCACTGGACATCTTGATGGACAACATGGCACCCTCAAGCAGTGAATGAACCCCTTATACCACCTGTGTTACTTGTCAATTTTTGTTTACCAGAACACCCCAAATTTAGTGGCCTAACACAGACATTAGCATCTCACAGCATCCGTGGGCTAGAAGTTTAAGAGATGTTTGTCCAGATGTTTGAGGCTTGGACTCTGCTGTGAAACTCAGGCCAGGTGTTAGATACAGCTGCCAGAGGACCTGCCTTCTTTGTGGCTCCTGCCCTCCGTGGATGGTTCACACGGGGTGTTAGCTAGAGGCCTCAGCTCCTCTGGTCCTCACCATCAGATGCCCGGACATCCTCACAGCACGGTGGCTCAATTCTGCCAGCACAAGGAATCTGTTGCTGGGCATCCAGAGAAATCAACTGTTTGCTTCCTAGCTCTGCTTTGGTGTCCATTGGACATGGGGCTTATTCCTACTAGAAGCATTTCCTAGCACTAATGAAAATAATACTTTCTCTATTGAGGACAGCAACTGTTGGTGTCCTTCTGACCCTTGATCGCCTTTCTCTGGATCTTTCCCAGTCATTCCTAAGCAAGCACAGACACAACATTGGAAAACAAATGAAAGCAAAATAAAAACAAGTGTATTTTTGCATAATCCTACGTATCATCCAGTCTGAAACTACATCTTTCCTACATAGCTCAGGACACAGAGAATTTTTCTTCACTGTGATTGGTTTCCCTTGTCCTCAACTTCCTAACTCTGGTGTGAATCCCCACCAAGCCACAGACCTAATTAATACCAACTTCCCCAGTCCAGCTCTCCTGTCTCCAGATCTGTGTAATTCTTCTGTTCCTTGTTGCACTGACCATGCAGGCATGCAGGCATGCAGGCCCTACTGAGAGAACACGTCAGTCTTCGTGTCCATACAATCTTGATGTTTCCTTTTCTTTCCTGAGTTTATCCTCGTCTGTAAATGAGCGATATTGTCGCTCTTGAGGCTCCCTTGTGCTCTTTCCACCCTCCCAGGACGTCACTCTCTTTGTGAGACATGGAACCCAGCCTGTGCTCATTCACCTAGCGGGTGACTTAAGGTAACAACAAAACTAACAAAGATAAAGTAGTCTTCTTCCTGGGCAAGCTCACGATCCGTCTGAATCTAGATTCCAAACCCAGGAACTGCCCTTCAACTTCAGTTTCTTCTCCTGGATGCTCCCTGCCAAAATCTAATCAGTTGCAGTGTGCGGTTCATCTTCCGTCTGTCTGACCATGTCTCTCCACTGCTCCCCACCACAGACCTTGCTCAGGCTCCACTGGCCTCCCTGCTTCCACGGGGCACTGCCAGGGTGACCTCTGTAATAATGATTCTTAGATCGTCCTCCCCGGACCCCATCCCTGTGTGAGCCTGTAGAGCAGTGATTCTCAACCTTTCTGATGCTGCAACCCTTTAATACAGTTCCTCATGCTGCGGTGATCCACCACCAACCATGAAATTATTTTCTTTACTATTTCACAATTGTAGTTTTACTGCTATGTATTGTAATGTAAACATCTGTGCTTTCTGTTGGTCTTAGATGACCACTGTGAAAGGATCATTTGACCCCCAAAGGTGTCGCGGCCCACAAGGTTGAGAACTGCTGTCTTAGAGCCTAACGATTCCTTTCACGCGGTTTCCGATACTGCACCACAGTCTGCTTACTCTTTTCATTTCTCTATTGAAAAGCAAGCTCTGGGGTAGCCTATGATATGTACGGCCAGCCTGCCATGGGGCTGCTTTGCCCAGTTCAGGTTCTAATCATCAGAAAAGCTGATGTTACAGATGAGAAAGAAGTGGCTTCACCCACCTTCACCTGTTCCTTTCCCAGAGTTCTTTGTATCAGGTGCTCCTTCTCTGAGTGAGCAAACTCAATCCTTCCTCTTGGAACATGGCTCAGCCTCTGCCAGACATTCCTCTAAAGGGATGGTGGAGAGAAGTAGGCATGGTTTGAGAGATCATGTGAACAGAACAGAAAGGCAGCCTCTTCAGAAGCCTGTGGAAGTTACCTGACCCCCAACAGAGAAAAGCATCTCTCCTGTGCTTTGCTGCTACAGAGTTCTGTCCTGATCTGGCTGTGATGAAGATGATTGGCGCCACGTAGTTTTGTTTTCGATGCGGTGAAATGGGCACAATGTTTTACAGTTCAACCACTTCTAAGGGAATAGTTCTGTGGGAGGAAGTGTTCACAGAGCTTTCCCACTGTCTTGATCATTTCCATAACCTTTTCCTCATTGTACATGGGGTTCCCATCCCCATAAATCAACAAGCCCCAACTTCCTCCCCCAATCCAGCACCCACCATTCTGCCTCCTGCCTACAAGGGCTGCTTTAGTCTAAGGCACCATGGAATGTAATCACTTAACATTTGACATTTTGTGCCTTCAAGTCCAGCATTTCCTGGGATTTCATTTCTTTCCCAGGCTGACTAATATTACAGTGTATGTATAGATCGCAGTTTCTCTTCCCATACGTCCACAGATGGACTTTTGGGTTGTTTCCACTCCACCTTGGGAATAAAGCAAATTCAGACATTCACGCATCAACATCTGCTTGAGTCTTTAATCCCACATCTAAATCTTGTTTTCAGGGTTAAAATTTTCAGGAGCTATCGTAGTGTATTTCATAGTGGCTGTGCCCGCCTACGCTTTCACCAGCAATGCACAATGGATCCAACTCTCCACATGGCTGCCAATTTCCACAGTTTGCTTTTTGGGGCTCTGCATTTGTTTGTTTGTTTGTTTGTTTTAATAACCTTCCTCATGCCTATTTCTACTCTATGGTACATCTCAAGCCATAACATCTTCACTAAGTGGCTGTTCGGACTCAAAGCAGGAGTGTAGGCCAATGTATAAAGCCTTCGTGGCCATCTGGACTCTGCTCTTGTATTTGAAAGGGTAGATGCACACACTGGCACACATCACTGGTTATTCTTGGGGCAACTCACAGCCACCCCCACTCATCTGCACATATGCAAACGAAGCTGTCACATCCAAAGAGTGAAGTTCCCTGGACGCTCACCTCCCTGCCTGCCCGTGTCCCTCTCTCTTCACAGTCTGCCACTTCCCTTTCCAGTATTAAACAGGAGTCACCTTTGAACACTCACCAGTGTCTTGATTTGTTTAACGTGTCACCCCAAGTGAAGTCTAAGCCTAGAGTAAAGGATGTAGGATCAATCGATTATTAATCTGTTTTAGAAAGGAATATTATTGCCTTGAATTATTTTCATTTGAATTGGTGCACACGGGATTGGACTTTAGCAGCTGTTGCTTCTGCTGTAGGAGTTTGTACAGCGCGAGTCACGTGACAGTGCAAGTGGGACCGACATTCCACTGGTCACCTGGGCTGCATGAGTGGGAAGGCAGGCGTGGGGGAAGACCAGGAGGAGAGGGGGAAGAAGAAACAAAAAGCCTGGAACTGGACCAGTATGATGAGGCAGCTTGTCTCTTCCCACTAAGTCCTCAGGGAAACTGCGGTTGGATATGATGTATGAGAGAGGAATAAAAAAATAAATTAAAAATAATTTTTAAATGAAGCACTAGAAAAATATTTAAATGGTGATGTATTTCAAGGTTTATGCATTTCCTGTCCAGGAAATAGCATGTTTCTCATGAAACTGCTAAGTACGAAATATTTGCACTGTTCTAATAGGAACTTGCCATGACTCATCTTTAACAGTGTAATGTAGACTTTTAAGTTCTCTTCCCCACCTGTTCCCACAGCATCTTATACGCTGACATCGTTGGGTTCACCCGACTTGCAAGTGACTGCTCCCCTGGGGAACTGGTCCACATGCTGAATGAGCTCTTCGGGAAATTTGACCAAATTGCAAAGGTGGGTTTCACCGCGGAGATGTGTAACATCCGGGCGCATTTTCTCTTCTTCGAGAACTCTTGCGAAACCTGTTGGTTTTCCTTGCCGTGTCCAGGAGGATGCCCTGGCATGCAAGTTCTGTGTGTTTTCACCTATTTTTAGCAGTCTGCTTACATACAGTTCTACACTCAAAATAGTGAGATTCTCTTGGCAACCCTGTGCCCCTTGGGATGTTAGGGAGGCATTTCCACGTGAAGGTTTAATCATTCTCTCCTCACAGAGTTAAGTAAGATTCTGGAAAACCCTAAGGTATGTGGTGTGACTTGTGTACAAGCCCTTTAATTCCTATGGCCTCACTTTCATCTTGTAGCTTCTGGGCCACTTACACAGACACGTCAGTTCACAGTCGTGCTGTGTGTGTACATGGGAAATTTCACAAAAACCTGACCTCGAGCTGGTGAAATGTGGGTGGAAAACGTTTCTTTTTTCCAGCTCTTTGCTTTTCATTACATGCTTCTTTTCAGCCTGATTTTGCCTCTGAATGGTTTCCCAGCACCCTTCATTATACCTACTAGTATTCGTTACTGAGATGCAGAAGAGCTGCTCTGCGTGGGCCGGTCATTTTTAAACAATGGCCAACAGTGTCTACAGACAAGGGCATGGTCCTCTGTGGGCCCCTCTCCCCAAGTTTGCTATCTTATCATGTGCATCAGCTCCCACGGGGAAAGGAGGTTACATTTCAGAGAGAGAGTAGCTCTGCCTCCCTCCTTTTCAAAGGAAAATGTTGAGTTTTGTAAGTTAACATTTAAAGAAAAAAAGAAAGGGTGAAATGTAATGACTTGAATTCTCCCGTTTTTATTGCATTGCCTGGTGATGTTAGGTAGAAGGTGGTCACACCGGAAGCAGCATCCCTCATGGCCACATGGTCATCTCTATGCTGTGTGCGCCTCTTAGGTCTCACATCTCCCTGTCCCACAGGGATCAGTCATGCTGGAATAGAACCTAGTCTTCAAGTGTGATGTCATTGTAGTTATATGTGCAGTGGTTCTATTGCATGTGACAGATACGGGCAACAGGAAGTGTGTCTACAAAAGAATCTGGAATGACACACTATTCCACAGAATAGGTGGGGACAGTGTGGCCTCCTCTCAGAATGTCTGGGCTTCGTCTGAGTCCACTCCAGCTGATGCGGTCAAAGACAGGATCCATTCTAGATGGTAGATCATGACACGGTAGATCATGACACAGCTAGATGACATAAATGGAGCACCGTAAGCAAGCAGCCTGCCCAGCCCACTGGATGAATACTGGGCAAAGCAAGTCACTTAAGCCGAGCAGCTCTGTTGTGAAACACCAACATTCTGCAGTCATAAACTAGCCGTCTAAGAAGTGTGCAAGGAGCCTGAATAATGAGTAATTTGCTTTTCTCTTGTTTATGACATTACACTGGAATTACTAAATACGTCATCAATGGTGCTATAAATAAGCATGAAAGTATGTCCTGGCTTGTGAGCTATTTAGTCAGGAAGAGACACATGCTGAAACGTCCAGTAACTGCACACATGCTTACAGAGATGTCATATCCGCTCATTTATAAACCCATGCTATTCTCAGAAGAAATAGACTGTGTTTAGAACATTTTTGGTTTTGTTTTATTTTGCTAAAGAGCTGCTTGAAAGGTAAAAAGGAAGGTAGGATGGATGCATATGAATGAGATGACCTAAATATCATAATGCAAATTACAATACTTAATGTGAATGTAATGTAAACCAGCAAATGAGTCGGCCAGACTTTTCTTGTTTTTAGTTTATTAGGATTAATTATTGAATCATATACACATGCGTGTCTCTGGATGCATAAGAGGGGATCAAGATCTGAAGCTGGAGTTACAGGGTTTGTGAGGGGCCAAGTACAGAAGCTGAAAACTAACCCTGGGCCCTGTGCAAGAGCAGTGGTTGCTCTTAACCACCGAGCTGTCTCTCCAGCCTTAAGCTGGTCAGACTTTTTATTAGAAAAATTTATCCTAATAACAGAACTGGATTCTAGATGATTAATCATGCTACATGGTAGCTTATTGGCGGGTGAAGACATTTATCAGACAATATATGTCCGTACATAGGAGTCTTCTGCAAGTTAAAAATAAAAAAAACAAAGCCCCAACATAGTAATAGTAGAATAGCAGTTTAAGTCTAACTGTCCCGTCCTGGTCTGGGTGATGCTAATCTCCACAGAGTCCTCATTTGTCCTGCAGAGAACAATCCCCCTCTGCTTTTCAGGGGAAACTCTCCCACAACCCTCTCTGTATGCCCTTCCCCTCTCCATCATTCCTCCTGCTTTGGAATCGGGTGTGTGGCGTGTGGAGAGGGTTGTCCTGTTCTCACCGGGCAGGGAAGGAAGCCCATCTTCCCATCCCTCTCTCCACACGCCCTGTCCTCGGGAGCTGAGTCAGCAGGGCCGGCAACGGGTGCCGTTCAGTAGATGTGAATCACTGTGAGAGCACCGTGCAAATGAGGTCTTCCGCTTTCTTCTTCCAGGAGAATGAATGCATGAGAATTAAAATTTTAGGAGACTGCTATTACTGTGTTTCCGGACTCCCTATATCTCTCCCCAACCACGCCAAGAACTGTGTGAAAATGGGACTGGATATGTGCGAAGCCATAAAGTAAGTGCGTCCCTCAGAAGCACTGCTCTCTGTGCGGGCACTCACTGTACACCTAGGGGTAAATATGAGGAAACAGATCTCTTGGCGTGAGGGGTCCTCAGTCCAGAGAACGGCTGGCACCAGCGCTCAGGGGCATTGTTATCAACCACTGGTGTCAGAGAAACTGAGTTAATAATTGGTTGCTTTCTGAAGTGATTCAAACAAACTCCTCTCACGGGCTCCACATTGTGTTGTAAATTACCTGTTGGTCTCAGGTATGATGGCTGAGGCTATAAAAGCAGTTTGCTTGCTTAGCCCCCCCCAAGAATGGGTGACAGCCTGACGTCTCTCATCCATTCTGGGAATTCTTTGTTCTCTTTCTCTCTCGCACGAAGGAGCAGCATTTGTGTTCCCGTTATTGAAGCATGAGTCAGGAAGTCTAGTGAAGGGTTTACCCTTTGGGGAAACTACATCGGTAGTCCATTTCGTGGCAGTTTTGGCATGCCCTGGTACCATCATTATGCCCCGCCCCGGGCCATTGTGAGATGCTAATGCTTTGCCTTACTGTGACGAGCGATGGGAACCATCTGTTTTCTGCAGTGTGCTGCTGTCCATCTCTGTTCCCTTCCTCGTTTCCCCTGGGGGAATTCTACCCAAGCGCTGGGATCGTCAAGTACTGAATGATAGACGCCAGCATTGCCCAACACTTCTGTCTCCACATCAGGGGAGTTCTTCGCTGGCCTCTGTCAACAGTCATCAATAGTCATAAAATATCAGAGACAATTTTTTAATTGCATTCCTCTTCATAATATATTATTAAAGCCTTTAAAATTATTTTCCTTTTTAATTAAAGAATATATTCAGTCGATAAGATTTAACCTTATGATTATTTCTTAAATATCCATATTTGAGCTGAAGTTATTAAGTTCCAAAATAAGTTATTGTTCCTCTGCTAGCAGAATATGTTTATCAGGGGCATGCATGTTAGGAATTGAAAATGGTATTTGAAATGGGGTCTGATGCTGCAAGACAGTGATATGCAGACATTTGGGTTTGAACACAGCAGGAAGTCACGCACAGTGGATCAGTTTTGGATGCATGTTAACTGGGGACATGAAAACAGTGGCCCAAATGCCTTGTCACTACTGACCACTCCAAGAAAGGCCTGGAGCTTTGGGTCCACTCCTGGAGTGTTTAGGAGATGCTACTTTTCCTCTTGCTTCGAAACAGCAAACAGTGGTCCTCTGCATTGGAAGGGTCTATGGTACATTGCCTAAAGTCTGAGAGGTTGAAAAATAACATGCAGGGAGATTGGCTGTGCGTCAAAGGAATAAAATGGCACTAGTGAGCTATGCACACTTCTCCTCTCTTTAGGAAAGTAAGGGATGCTACAGGGGTTGACATCAACATGCGTGTAGGAGTGCATTCTGGGAACGTCCTGTGCGGTGTGATTGGTCTCCAGAAGTGGCAGTACGATGTGTGGTCTCATGACGTCACTTTGGCCAACCACATGGAAGCTGGAGGAGTCCCTGGGTAAGACAAACCTTGAATTTCTCTCTTCAAGCTTGTGGCTCAACTAGACAGGCCAGGTCAACCAGGTAATACCGGTTTGCTGAGTTTGAGATGGCTACTCTTGCCTGTGTTGGTATCATGATAACCTGTGTCCAGTGGCCTCTTGCGAAAATCACTTGACCTTGCTCTCAGGATAGTGCTAGAGGCTTACTTAGAATGTAAAAATATAAATAAATAAACCTCTAGGCGTCCTCCCTAGCAACACACACACAAACTCAAACACCAATTCTACAAACCTCTGAAGCCTTTATCTAAGCATTGCAGATATCACATAGTTACACTCTAAGCCTTTCTTTGTTTGCAGATTTACAGATGTTGATCTGAGCTGCCGTTGAATGATGCAGTGCAGGCTTGGCGTCGCTCTAGAACTGGTACATCTGCCATCAGTAGACTAAGTCCCATAAGCAGCCACAGAATCCACTTGTGGTTAAATGTCAGCCATGTGACTCCCACATGTGAGGGCCGTGATTCCCAGGCACACAAGAGCCAACACTGAGAAGGAAATCCACGCTTTCACACAGCCGACACTTCTGCTCACAGCCCAGATGCAGATTTTGACAGATACTCCCATGAAAATGCGTTATCATCCAGTATTTTCTGCTGAGGTTCGCCACACCTGCTGTGCAGGTTTCTGTGAGCACAAAGGATCTACAAGTGTTGGTGTCTGAGGACCTCTAGGTGCCGTTCTTTACAGTAACAGCCAGTCCAGCACAAACTTCCATTGAAGTCAGTATCTCAGAGGACACACTGGTTTTCCTTCACTAGAAGAGAAATTATTCCCCAAGCTGCAAGCAAACAGAAAATCTTTCTTTACATCTGTGTTTAAAATTCCATTTCAGACGCGTTCACATTTCTTCGGTCACCCTGGAGCACTTGAACGGGGCTTACAAAGTGGAGGAAGGAGATGGCGAAATAAGGGACCCGTATTTAAAACAGCACTTGGTGAAAACCTACTTTGTAATCAACCCCAAGGTCAGTACCACTCTACAGTGTAGATAATTAGCTCATTCTTTCTGTGATTGGGGAGCAGGTAGTGAAAACATCGTTGCAGGTGATGCTTTTAGCTAAGAACTGGCTAAATCTTCCCCCTCAAAACCACTTTAAGTGCAATCAATGGCTTGATTATAGAAGGCGTTTTTGCGACGATGAATTCCAGTGCTTATTCAGAAGACAGTTGAGATGTATTGTCTCTCTCTATATATGTGCTGATGGGATGGATGAAGGGTGCCGGTCAGGATTATTAGAGAGGTCTGTCATGTTGCACAGTGCCAGCTGTGAAAGGCTCTCTGGGTGCACAGCCTTGAAACCTGTGAGTTGAGGAGAAATAGAGATTCTTAATGAAGTCATCAAACATTAAAATCTCATCAGGTGAAGTAAGATAAGTGTGTGGAAAAAAGAAAGGGAGAAAGATTTTCGGGATTAGCAAGTAAATCTCACAATTCATTTGTGTGAAAACGTGGATACATACAGACCTGCTTCCCTTGTGTGCCAAAAGAGCCCATCGCCTGGGAAATAATCAGGCAGGGAGGCGCTGTCTGTCTCGTCTTGTGTTCATGCCGCCTGTTAGAGGAGATCCAGGGACTCGGGGCTTTCAGCGCTGTTCAACTCTCTCAAATTCCTGCCAGATGGGTACCATCATCCATCGTAGGACCCTGACGCTCTGCGCAGTGGTGTAACTGTCTCCAGGTGACACCGCTGGTAAATGCAGGGATATGGGCTTCTGGGTCATATCACCCAAGTTCACAAAGTCAAGATCAGATCCATGGGCATTTGTCTGCGATGGCTTCCCTGTAGCCCACACTTGTAATTAGTTTCACTGTTGACCTAGAGGTCAACATGAGTATCATGAATGGCAAGCAGTAGATAAGTGACAGGAAGATGCGTTCGGGCCAAGAGCCACAAATTATAGGTACGTGCAGCCACCACCAATATGGCCAGCGCAGCCAAACCTAGTTATAAAACCACCAAAACAAACTAGAGCAGAGCCAAGTTGGGCTGAAGGGTTGGTTGACATCATGAATTATCATCCACTAATGTACCTACCACTTGCACTAATTGAGTTTTGCTATATAGAGAGAAAGCAATTGACTTGGTCCAGTAAAGCTGGAGCTAGACCAGGGAGGGAGGGCGAGGTTGGAATGTACCAGTCATGATGCTGTTTCTCCTCCCAAGGGAGAGCGACGGAGTCCCCAGCACCTCTTCAGACCCCGCCACACCCTAGATGGAGCCAAGATGAGGGCATCTGTCCGCATGACCCGGTACTTGGAGTCCTGGGGAGCAGCCAAGCCCTTCGCACATCTGCACCACAGGGATAGCATGACCACAGAGAACGGGAAGATTAGCACCACGGTAAGCCTGCCTCAGAGCCATAGACATGGTAGGAGGGCTGTGGGCTCCTCCTGCAGCAAAAGATTGGGCACCTCCAGCCAAAATGCTTGTCTGCAGTGATGGTGACCTCTGAGTCCACGGGGCCTTTGAATCCATCACAGAGCAACTTTGCTCTTTGACTCCATAGCCCAACATATCATTATTTATACAACTGGCTGTGACAAGACTGTTTAACCAAGTTCTTTTTTGTCTTATGAGGTAGACTACCACGAGCATTTTAACAGGAGTAGATGTGAAGGCATATGGCTGCTCATGGGCTTAGCCAGGACTGCTCCAATTCCAGATGTGCAGACTATGTAACAGTGGTGCCTGCCCCATCGCTGTGCGTCCCTGTTCTGGTTTCAGCCACAGATACCAAAGGTCTTCACCATGGGGACTTGCACAATAAGATGCAGAAAAGACTATGGAAAATAGATCTAGAGGGAGCGGGAAGGGTAAACACAGTTAGATGGTTAACATAGTCCCAACCGTTATTTCAGTCCTAAAACCACGTCCAGTGCCATGTGTAGTGGCTGACTGATGAGGATGCAGTTGAGATAAAATGCGGTCCTTCATGATTCTCACTGGCTGAAAAGGAGCATGGAGATGTCAGGTGGAAGGCGAATTCCCGTCTCTCTTTGTCCTCAGGCCTCAGAGTCTGGCAACAAACCCCTAAGTCCAGCAGGTGGAACCTATAGGTTAATCGCATCTGTTTCTACAACTTCTCTACAGTTCTTACATTGTTTCTTTCTTTTTTGAGATTATCCTATAATCACATCATTCCCCCTTTCTGTGTATCCCTCCTTGCTCTCTACCAAATCCATGGACTCTTTTGTCATTAATTGTTGTTCCATACTTAACTTAAAAATCGATATAAAGCAGCAGAAGCTTGTGACTGGTCAGTCAGCAGAGACCGTGTGGGGCAGGTCCCTAGAGTTTCCCTTCTAATGGGCAGGGGAGATCACAGTGGAGCAAGATAAATAAATAAGGTTACTTCAAGTACAATAAGCCCCGTGAGGAAGGTAAACTTAAGTGGATCAGGGAGTAAATGGTGTCTGCCTTAGGCAGATGAGTGTGAAAGTCTCGGGGAAAAGAACAGAACAGACCGGAAGAGCAGGCAGGAGGGCAAGGTCAAGTCCCTCAGAGGACTGAGTGTGGCGTCTGCTGGGGAGAGAGGGGAGGCGGGTGTGACTGGGAGTCATCAACCATGGCCAAAGGAAGCTGTCTAAGGTGGGGACTGAGTGTGGCGTCTGCTGGGGCTGGAGGGGAGGCGGGTGTGACTGGGAGTCATCAACCCTGGCCAAAGGAAGCTGTCTAAGGTGGGCTGACAGGGTGAAGAGCTTGCGTGACCCTTTCGGGGTGTCTTAAACTAGCGAGGATTGCGACAAAGATGAATGCTTTGGAGTGACAGAGCAGGACTGCAGAGTCCCCAAGGCAGAGCAGTGTCCTCTCCCGCTGAGACTGCAGCAGACACCGTGAGAAGCACACTCACGGCCATCCTGGAAGGGGGAGCAAAGGAGACTCGATGGTGGCATGGGTCCGCGCCCCCAGTGCATCCCACAGCTGGAGAATGGTGATTCACTGATGTGACCACTGCATGGGAAGTCGGGTTATTTAAGATGGAAAATCAAGACCTTTCTATAACCACCATCAAGTTGACGTATATTCTGCATACTTCCATCCAACAAGGAAGACCATGGGTGGTTGTGCAAGCCTGAAGCTGTAGGAACTGGAGGCTGCAGTTGACGTTGGGAGCTGAGGGTCAGGGTGAAATCATCAGGAGAGGGGTCCATTGTGGGAGGCCTGCAGCATCCGGTGTCTTCCAGCCCTTAGGACACTTAGAACCGGCATCTCTGGACTCCTGTGTCCAGTTGCCAATTAAAATCAATGTTCCCAGTCACAAGAAGCATGAAATCGAGTTTCTTTGAATTCACTGTTCCAGCTTTTACATTAATTCCACAGTGTTCCTGTGGTCTTTTGGCTTTTGAACTCTTGCTGCTATTACACAGTGAGGTATCTACCTGCCAGCCCTGAGCCGTGTCTCCCTTCCACTCTTTCTGGAACTTCCAATTGGTCATGTGATATTTCTCCCACCTGTCCCATTGTCCCTTGAGTCCACACATTGAACCCGTGGTGCCATTTCTTACGATCTGGTTCAGGGATCAGTCCCTGGATGGACAGCGAATGTTTGGAGCTCCTCTTGTGTTTTAAAGACCATCTATTATTTGTGTGATATTTCCAGGTGACTGCAAGCTTACAACAACTCTTTTGAGGGCTTCTGGGGGTCACCATTTAAAGCAAAATCTAAACATTTCAAGATTGCAAACTTTTAAAATGCAAAATCATGTTGTTACTCCCAGCACCCCAATGTGCATTACATCAACATTTTAAGTGTCTATGATAAGCCCTCTTCCTCATATGGATTATCACGTAGTTACTTAAACCATACTTGCCATGATAAAAGAAGAAACACGTCCCATCTCAGGATCATAACCCCTGTCTTCCTGAGAGACGCTTTCGACACTAATTGAGTTTCTTTGTTTTTAATTGCAGGATGTGCCAATGGGTCAACATAATTTTCAAAATCGCACCTTAAGGTAGGGCTTGTCATTGACAGTTTAATTTCTAAAGGCATATTGCTTGTTATTTATCTGAGAGTAATTATCGTCAATTAGAGCTATTTCAAAGATGTCTTCCAAAAGAGCAGCTCCTATAAAGAGCCCTATCAAATTACTTCCAGCTTCTAAAAATAAGAATATTAGTGTGTTCTTATTAGGCTTGAGAGAGAGCACGGGAGAGAAGGAAAACACCACCTGCTCAACTCTTTGTCTGCTGGGGATAGAGTTTTTTCTTGAAATCCCTCTTCCTAGTAGAGACAGAGTTTTTAAAAACCTGAATTGTTTTACATTTTTCAATTGCTGCTTAGAATCTATGTGTTGAATCCCAAAAGTGACCCAAGCTGCCCACCCTGCTCAAAATGGAAAATCCTTTTAAGAATTTTCTCACGCATCCTGCCACTATCCACAATAAAATCGTATTGCTGTCTTTTTGTTTAACTTTATGTGTGTGAGCGTTTAGATACATGTATCAAGGTGCACTACATATATATGTAGTGTCCATAGAGGCCAAAAGAGAATGATTGAGCCCCAGATGGTTAGCACATGGGGGCTGGGAACACAGCCTGGGTCCTCTGCAATGGAAACGCGTGCTCTGAACCCCTGGGGCTCACTACATTTTTGACCTCACACCCCTCTGTCTTCCATTTTACTCTAATATTGAAATAATCAATGTAAGATATTGGCACAACAGTTAAGGCAGCTTTCCGTTTCCTTCAAAGAGACTGCCTTTGACGTGTACAAAATGGAAGAAAAATGTAGGATTCAACATATTTCCCTCTAGAATATGCAATGTGTCCAAGTGCAAAGTAAACACACCTGTCAAGCCCGTTTGTTTTCCCAGAACCCTTCCATATGACTATTGCAACTTACTCTAATTTGTATTTTTGCAAATTTGAAATTTTAGCATTGAAGTGTAATACTTTCTTCCTTATGTTCTGAAGTGGATAAAGCTCTTGTGATTTTTTGAAACATGTTTTTCCATGATCTGTGCCATGTTAAAGCGAACTCAAAGTAATCTTCAGAAGATTATATGGTACCTCTGTGTCTCTAAGGTACCTTGAGAAGGCATCGCCTGCCTGAGGCTGGTGGGGTGCTCACATGTGTGTGAACAGCCCCACTGAGAAACTTTTGCTCTCTGTATTTATCACATTGAAGCTCAGCATCAGTGGACAAGATAGAGTAGGAAATGCTTCATAGGAGCCCAGCACCGAGCAGGGAGGTGACTTCTGGGATGAGCGTAACCGGGAATCTAGTGAAGGCCATGCTACCATTTTATCTCAAACACCAGAAAAAATTCAATTTCATACCAGCTGCGTTCCCATGGGGCAGATACTCTTACATAATTGTTATGAAGGGAAAAAACCTGAGACACAGGGGAACAGGAAGATGCCAAGAGTCTCATGACTACCAGAGCTGAAGCCAGGACTTGATTTTATATACAGCACCCAGTCACCATGCCTCCAAAACCCTGGTTGGTTAGGAAGGTCCCCGTGTACACTTGTCCCTGTTTTGTCTGTGGTTCTTGACCTTTGCTGGCCTCTAAGCATGTGGGGAGAACACAGCTTTTGAGTCAGGTTCAAAGGGCTTCCTCCCACATCTGAGCTCTGTAACATGGCCCCCTACAAACTTCTCTGAGGTTTTTACACTGAGTTGTTCTGACAACTCCTATGCCTCTGTAAGTGGATTTGCTAAGGAATGCATTGGACAGATCTGAGAAGGAAAAACCCTAGATGAGTATTGACGCATTCGAAAGAGGGATTGGAGCACAGAGCAGTGGGGAAACTGAGCTCAGTGTCAGGGGCCAGTGAAATGACAGAGAAATCAGAACTGCTGAACCAAGGGGACAAAGTCAATCAATAAGTGTTGGTGAGTGAAACCACCAAGGTGTATAGGTGTATAGGTGTTATAGGTGTATAGGTGTTATAGGTGTATAGGTGTTATAGGTGTATAGGTGTACAGGTGTTATAGGTGTACAGGTGTTATAGGTGTATAGGTGTTATTGGTGTATAGATGTAGAGGTGTAGAGGTGTTATAGGTGTACAGGTGTATAGGTGTTATAGGTGTACAGGTGTTATAGGTGTTATAGGTGTATAGGTGTAGAGGTGTTATAGGTGTAGAGGTGTTTTATAGGTATATAGATGTTATAGGTGTATAGATGTAGAGGTGTAGAGGTGTTATAGGTGTACAGATGTTATAGGTGTATAGATGTATAGGTGTTATAGGTGTACAGGTGTTATAGGTGTACAGGTGTTATAGATGTATAGGGGTAGAGGTGTTATAGGTATATAGGTGTTATAGGTGTATAGGTGTCTTGTCCTCTCCATGGTGGAGGTCACACAAATGAGAAATCTGTGTCTACAGCAGGATCATTATGCAGATAGTCAGTTGAAATTACTCCTCAGAACCTGTACTTGGTGGCTGCTTTGTATTGCATTTAACATGGTGAACCCTGCACAGGCATTATTCACTAGCCCTGAGCAGATTAACGGAGCTAATACCGTAGCTCAACTGCTCAGGAAATAGGTACATTTGCCTGTGAGCCCCAAGTTAACAGCGCAATTTCCATAGACTTGGCCAGACTGTGAAAAAGAAAACCACCAACGTAAAGTCCAGAAACTCCAGCCTCATCGTGGAATTGGGAAATTTAAAAGAGGGTCTAAGTACATCACTGGGGGCCAGTTAATGAGGGTGCATGTCCCCGCCAGATGATTGCTAAAGACCTTTACTTTAAAAAAAAATATGCAGAAAGGATGGAGGTGAGACTTGGCGGTAGAACACAGGATGATCCTGCATACAGCACTGTGAGACCCCAGTACCAAACCTAAATAAAATAGGACCAAAACCAGTCTGCCTTCTGCAAATGGATTTGAAGTTGGTAAAATTAAACCTCATAATTGAATTGGCTTGATGTGTATAGTTGGATCACTTCATGACACTTTTGTTTTAGAATGAAATCTGCACTTGACCTTTTAGAGAGTGGCAGAGAGAGACACAAAGTCAAAATGTAGAGTGTGGGAATACACACATCACTGTGTCTCACTGATAGTTCTTTGAGATTTAATTACAGATAAACGATAAGTGTGACATGCCATATTTGTTAGTGTTCTTATCTATATATATGGGCAGATAGGACCTCAGAAAAGTGCCGGTGTTGTTCCAGATTAGATCTTCCCATTTAGTACTGAACCATGTTGATGCATGTGTCTGAAGACAGGCATGACCTCATTTAAACTGGCCAGCAAGGGCCAACCTATGCCTTTAATTTTTCCAGTAGGTATTGAACTTCTAAAATAGATGCCAACCTCACCATCTCCTTTATACCATTTTTATGTGAATTGTCTACCTCTCAGAGTAGGGAGGGCACTGTTAGTTAGCATAGTTCACTTAGGAACTCTTTTTATGGCTTAAGGTCACCTTACCCAAGACAAGTGTGGTAATCTTTAAGTCCACAAACAGAAGCAGGCTCTATGTGGGTGTGACTTTTGCCAACCGCAGAATACTTACATCTAAGCACAACAATTATACTAAATATATTATATGAAGTGAATCTCTGAAATGTCTAAATAAAGACTAGCTCTGCAAATTCTTGGAAACTGGCTGAGAAATACTTCAAATACAGGAATGACTAACACAATCCAATTTCTCTAGGGTTATTTCTACAGCCGGTGTGATTTAATCCACCTGGGCTGTAAGTTGAGAGTTAGGACATCACTTAGGGAAGGAAGATCTTTTCATATCAAACACCACATATTCTTCTTGGTGGTGATTTGACAGTCTAGTGAGTGTCGCAGAAGAGGAAGTCGATGTGCTTCCCATCATAAGCATTGTGGTCAGTGTATTCAGTCCATAGGTGAATATATGCTTAGTTACCGTGAAAACCGGCATTTACCTTCACACTAACATTCTCACTCGCAATGTTTCCTTTCCGCACAGAACTAAGTCGCAGAAAAAGAGATTTGAAGAAGAACTGAATGAGAGGATGATCCAAGCCATTGATGGGATCAACGCACAGAAGTGAGTGTTTTTATTCTCAGTCAGCGTATTCCAAACTCTAATGTTTTAATGCAACGGAATATTTTCCAAGCGTCTCCAGCCCAACACTGCCATCCTTACAATAGCAAACCCGAATGTCTCAAACGGTTCATCAGTTTCCCCCGGCGCCCTTCGTAGTAGGTTCTGTTAATAGGATTTCTGTCATGCTATAAAAAAATTAAGTTCTGCTCTTTGGGCTAATGAGGGAGGGGGACTTGATTGGGGGAGGAGAAGGGAAATGGGAGGCCGTGGCGGGGAAGAATCAGAAATCTTTAATAAATAAATTTTTAAAAAAGGAAAAAAAATTAAGTTCTGCCTAAAAACTGGCCACCCAGTTACTTAGCAACAAACAGCATGGTAAGGAGTCACAGAGAAAGATCTGTGTCAGTTTGTATACTTTGCTTTTATTTTTTATTTTTTAAGTTACACGATTTCCCCCCTTCCCTTACCTCCCTCCAGTTCTTCCCATGTATCCTCTTGCTCACTCTCTCAAATTCGTGGCCTGTATTTATTTGTTGTTACATATTTTAAAGTTAATAATTATGGAGAAACTTAGATTTGTTGTGAAACTCATCTATGTCATAAAGGAACCCACCTGTGCCACAGAAGGACTTTGCTGTGCCATGTAAAGTCAGCTATGACACAGGCCCTCATCTATGTTGCAGAGAACACTGCCTGATTCATGGGGGACTCACCTGTGTCATGGGGACTCACCCGTGCCAGGGGGACTCACCTTCCTCAGCCTCTTCTCCCTTGATCCCCCAAAACAAATTTCTATTCTAATGAATCCAGTCACTATGGAAATCACTGTGGAGGTTGCTGAAAAAAACTAAAGATATGTCCATATATGACCCGATTATGCCATTCCTAGGAATATGCCCAAAGGACCCTTAACTCAACAGATGACAGCAATTCCTGCACATAAATCTTTATTTTTAGCATTTCTCTTGAAAAGTTCATCTGCCATGGCTTTTTCTCTTTTGAGATGAGAAAGATGATAATAAAAGGATTTGGGGTGAATGTGAATGAAGTGCGGACATGGGCTTCTCCTTGGATGGATTCTCTTTTAGCTATTTAATTTGGCTAACTTTAGTTAGAATTTAATATGACAATTATAATATGTGACTTTTTCCAGAATGGCCTTGTGTGACTGTGCATGTTACTTTTATTGATCTGGCTACATGTGTAGCCATTTATAGTATCGGAACTAGTCATTGTCATTATACACCAAAATGATACTCAGTTTGGGAGGATTTACATCCAAGAAAGAACAATGCTGGTATGTTATTTTTTGTGAGTGTCTCCAGATGCTTGGTTGATGTCTTCTGTCTTTCTCATTTCCAGGCAATGGCTCAAGTCTGAAGACATTCAGAGGATCTCCCTGCTTTTCTATAACAAAAACATAGAGAAAGAAGTAAGCCATGTTTTCTCTAAAAGCTGTCTGATTTCCTTTCTGAAATAGTAGTTTTGATTTCATTCATCAAACTGGGTGGATATTAATATAGTTTTCAATTAAATACTTTACTAATATCTGTCTTTGAAACTTTTATTGAATTTGTTCTTTGATGGTTTCAGACCAGTGCTTTCAGACCTATACCTAAGGCATTCTGATTTCTGTACCCCTCAATCCGCACCACCTCTACCTGGGTCAGGACCACCTGGCTTGGCTCTACTACTCCCAGACACTCTTTCGCACCTTCCTTTTTGCCAGATTCTTTCTTTGGCCCTCTGGTAGTTTCTGCACATCTGGTAGTAAATGATGCATGGCTGAAATTCAGAAGGAACAGGGAATGTAATTGCTAATGTTTGACTGTGCTGAGTGTGAAATTTTCTCAGGAAAACTTTTAAAACAGTGGTACTCAACCTTCTGGATATGCCGCAACCCTTTGATACAGTCCTCATGTTGTAGTGACCCCCCCAACCATAAAATTAATTTCATTTCTACTTCATAGATGTAATTTTGCTACTGTTATGAAGTGTAATGTAGTGTTTCCTGATGGTCTCAGATGACCCCTGTGAAAGGGATGTTCAGCCCTCAAAAGGGGTCAAGGCCCACTGGTTGGGAACCATTGCTTTAACCAGGGGGGAAATCATTCCTAATAAGTTGACAGCATCATTCCACAAACTGTTCGGAGGTTGATAGAAGTCTGGGGTTTACATCTAGCTACTGCATTAAGGAAACCAGAAAACTTAAACTTTTAACTTTGCTGCATCTAAATACTTCGGCACCCTGACTCTTAATGAGCTGGTTTAGGCTCAGATTAGCAACACATGTGTGAGACGTTTACAGATTTACAAAGCAATCACCCCCAGGAAGGATGTGTGGTTCTGTTTGGTCACCAGCACCCTGCTCACCTCTTGTTTGTGTTGATCCAAAGAAAGAGTAGGGTTCAGAGGTCATGTCCATCATCCAAACACATACTTACAAGCTCAGGTTGAACAAAATGCTTAGATTAGTGGCAGCATGCTCGACTATTATGAAAACTCTGCCCAGAAGGCTCACATCATTGTTCCATAGAAACAGAAAGAAAACGTCAAACATTAAGTCCTTTCAAAGTCCACGAAAGTTGGATTTCACAGGCACACGCGTTTCCCCATGCGCCTGATCAAGAAGATCAGTAACATACTCTGTCGGCAGATTGTTGCCCAATTAATACTTATACCGTCTTAACCCCTGAGTGATGCTAGCAGATCCTGAAGACCGTTTATTATTGAACTGTTGCACTGTCCCTTCCTGCTAGAATCCCATCTCTACACAAAGCCCTGAAGACGTTCAAAGATAAAGAAGAACATAATGCACGGGATCTAATCACATTCTGGCAATTATGCTAATGCGGCGCCTTCATCAGCATGCAAATCGTCCTGGCTATTAAGTCACCAAATTCAATAGGAAAGGCATTCTAATAAGGAGAAGGCAATCGTCATTAAGAATGCAGCTTTTGAGTAATTGTGCACACACACACACCCCCCATGTGTACACATCTGCAGATGCCAATGCGAAGGCAAATTTCGGAGGACACTGGGATTTTGGCACTTTTCAATCTCTTACTTCTTGGAAAAGGGGAGAGAATACAGCAAGGTGTATGGACAAAGAATCGTCAAGAGACCTAGGGGAGATCCGTCTTTGAACCAAAACCTGAATGGCTCAAATCCAAGGACTGCATCCATTTCTTCTTAACTTGGGAAACAGGCTAGACCCGTACAGATAACAGAACCTTGGGGTATTTGTAAGAAGTCGCGGTGCCGGTTCACAAAAACTTTGTCTCCCTTAGTTTTGTTATGAGTTTCCTGTGTGGAGGGCTGCCTTCAGTCTTCCTGATGGAGGTCCCAGGGCTTCGTACTAAATGAGTCCCTGAACATCGTTCATCAATATTAATATGAACTCTGCTCTGCGGTTCCTTCAGGCAGAAGCAGGGACAGAAGTGGTTCCTGCCTCACTGTGGGTCTGTCGTCAGGGTTGGGCATTCAGGACCTAAAGCACTCAGAGTTGTAAATTAGGAACAGACGCTGTCACGGCCACCCACCACCATCATCGTGGATGCAGTGGTGTCTGGCTTTGTGTTCCTAAGTCAACGGGGAGCAATCCTGGAGCAACTAGCATTGTCAGTCTGTCGTCCTGCGCCGCAGACAGGGCCCCTACCGATGGCGCTGGGCAAGAGAAAGGAAGCTCCCTAGGCCGGCCTCAGAACCAACCCCACACACCATTCTTCTCTCTTCATCCAGCACTTTAAGCGGCAATGAGGTCCGCAATGAAGAAAGATGCTGACATGCAAGCATTGCATGTGTCTGCCATTTTCTTGGTGCCCTTTAAAAGTGTTACTACTTTTAAATCATTCCCTTTCCCCCACAGAGTGCTGGAGTAGGGAGATGGGGCACAGGCATGCTCCACTGAGCCCTGCTGGGGTGCTTCCTTCCTTCCTGGCCTGACAAGTGGGTTTCCAGCATGTGCACTCATGCATTGCGGCCTGTGTAAGCCTCTCGGCGTTCATCTGGACGGAGGACTCTGACTGCCTGAGATGGCAGCCATAGCTTGTTTTTGCCAACATCTGCAATTCGCAAGCCTCCCCCTGTCCCGATACAGTGAAGCTGCTGTGTGCAGCTCTTCTCCGCAGCTTCCACCAACCGTTCCTCACGGTGTCCTTTTCCTCCCCAGTACCGAGCCACTGCACTGCCGGCGTTCAAGTACTACGTGACCTGTGCCTGCCTCATCTTTCTCTGCATCTTCCTTGTCCAGATTCTTGTGCTGCCAAAGTAAGTCCGTAAGCCCATCCGCTTGGGATTCCCAGCTGGTATGCCTCTCCATTGGAGCGTGGGTTTACTTAAAGGATATGCAAGAACGTTAGTTTACGAACAACAGAGGGGCCGTTAACCATATCACAGTAGTGAGGAGGTAACTATGGTGTTGTGATAATAATACTGGGTTTCCAATATGGCTGTTCTATTCTAACTTTCATTATAGAATTTTTTATAAGTACATTTAACCTTTATTCCTTGATCTTGGTATGATTCTGATGCCCAGTCTAGAAAAATTAGGCTAATGTATTTTAGGTACAAAGAGCTCAAATGCAAGGTGTTCCGATTTCTTGCAATACCGGGGACCAAGCCCAGAGCCGCAAGCAAGCATGTGCATTGAGTGTTCTACCAATATGCCCAATCCCCAGACGAATCGATGTCATTTCTAATGTTGTTTATGCCATTGTTAGGGCTGAAGAGAGCTGGCTTGGTGTGAAAGGGCTTACTGAGCAAACATGCGGAACTGACTTTGGAGCCCAAACACCCACATTAAATCTCACTCTGGCAGCATGTCCTGCAGCCCCAGCGCTAACTGGGAGTGATCCAAGACAGGTGCTTCCTGGGGTCTTCAACCTCAGCACTGGTTGTGGGGATCAGAGACAGGTGAATCTTAGGATCTTTTGGTCAGCTATTCTAGCCACAGTGACAAGCTTCAGGTTCAATAGAGACTCTGTCTCAAAATGCTAATGTGGAAAGCAGGAGGGGATGGTACCTGGTGTCGACTTCCGGTGTCCACAGCACACATACACAAAAGAGCATGCATGTGCCTGTGCATATGTGTGCACACACCGTGTCATTGCCAGATAAAAGGGCAACACCTGCTCCTGGCCTGTCTACTCCTCCGTTGTTTTGTACATTCTCTGAGTTGTGCACCCCTCTTTTGTCTTAAATGTGCCCTCTGTTATACATCAGGGTACAGGTGGTCGTAAGAGAGAAGGAGACACAGAAGGGGGCATCTGAGCCAAGCAGGGGATCTGTCCCATACGTTCAGATGGGTCCAGTCAGGCTCCACCTGCTCACAAGAAAGCATCCTATTGAAACTGGGGAGACTTGGTGGCCCATCTCAGAGTTACTAGTCTCGTTAATGAAAGAATTTAAGAGCAGATTCAGAAGAAAGCTTGCAGACAAGTTTATTAGAGTTTGGGAGAGAAAAGGAAGACAGGTAAGCATTAACTCTTGGAAAATTCCTGGAGGAAAATGCTGGGAAAGGAAAAGAGTGAAGCCTGTGCCATTTGTAAGCCATTTAGGGGATAGAAATGTTGGGGGTGGTACTTTAGGGGAAGACTGGGGGTGCCCTAAGTGCCTGGGCTTTGGCCAGCGTCTGAAAGAGAGAGATGGAGAAAGGGAAAACTTACATTTTCTGAGTAATTCAGAAAATGAGGCAAACTTAACCCAGAGCTCTCTGAGTGACTGGCTATACTGAGGGCTGAGCTTCTGAGAAGGAAAAGTATATTATTCACCCATCTCTTTGGTACAGTTAGTCAGATGAAGGGCAGACCATTACCCCTCCCATCCTTTTAGCACAGCTAGTCGGGTGATTGACAGGCCCAGCTGGATGAACGCGTGTGGTGTTGGTAGCTTAAAATATTAGGTCTCCATCCACAAAGAGGAACAGATTCCAGTCCCATGGAAGGGGAATAACCATCCTTAATAAGCACCAACAGAACACCAATAAAGGTTTCTCTAGGAGTCCTCTATCTAAAGAGGGAGCATCATTTAGGAGCGGTGCTGAAACGGGGCAGGGGGACTAGATACAGTCCATGTCCACTGTGAAAACTAGAGGTCCTTCCAGAGCCGTTCAGCAGACAGGGGCAGTGTCTGGACTGATCACATCCCTACACGGAACCAAGGGAGAGTTGCTCAGGGCCCAGATCTCCCTCCTGCTTGTGGGGTCTCTGCCCTGAGCTGCCCATTCAGTCTCTGTCTGCCGCTCTCACCATCTTGGTTCCTAAAGGACACTCTGTCCCACACTTTCTTAGCATGGCTGTCTTCCAAGACGATGACTCTCGCTTTGTACTGTCAATCAAGTTTTGAGAAACTCATCATTCTTATAATAAATGGATATAGAAGAGATTTTCTGAGATAGGTTTTTCTCTTGTCACTGCCTATTTTGTAGGAGCCAAAAAAAAAAAAAAAAAGCCATTTTCAATCTACCGAGATTCAGCGGTGTGCTGCAGTTTATCCTGTGAAGTACAGCTAGGACTTGTGGGCAGCTGGACTGCTGAGATTAAGCATCAGACGAAGATGCTTAGCAATTAGAATCAATTGCTGTCTTCCCTTCTATACTGCAAAGGCTTTTGTCCTGGGCGCTGAGCCAACACAATGGCGTTTATAGGAGAAATAGCAAGGCAAGGCATTATTCATGTGTACAGTTCCTCAGCTGTCTCCCCAGTGTTGGAGGGGTTCCCACCAGATTTCCTCTTTTCCCACAAATTAACATCATCAGACATGAGCCAAAGGCACCCTCCTCTGCTTTAAAAAAAAAATCCTCAGTGAAATTTCCCACTGTCAGCTGACCAGCCTTCCGTTCAGATATGCCAACAAATTAAATTCCTTTCTAGTACCAGGCCTGCAGCAGCTGGTACATGAGAGAAATGTTCGTCCTCGACGCAGACTGCCAGAGAGCAGAGGCATGCTGGTGGAATCACGATCACCCAGGGAACTGGGCCCTCACTGCTACTGTTGAGTACCTAAGTTCATTTCCTGCATCTGTCCATTGCTTGAGCCTCTGTGTTAGCCCACATCCTAAGTGACGCAGGGGCTGTCATCCTCTGGAAGGAGCTGGAACCGTGAATGTCTGTTTTAAAAACATCCCTAAAGAAGGCAAAGACTGAGCAGGAAAAAACAAAACAAAACACTTCATAGTTCTCAGGTTTAAGAAAGGCATTGCAAATAAGAATTCTTAAAAATTCAAAAAAAAAAGATGACATTACATCACCTTGCCATATTGCAGTGTTGGTTTTGATTTTCTTCTCTCTTGGTCTGCTATATATTGATGTGCCCAAGGAAAACCCATTCCCTCATCCCATATTAACCACTGAGCATGAGCCCTGTGGAGTCCGCACAGGCCACCTTTCCTACTGGTGTTGGCAGATGCAAGCCAAGAGGAAGGCTCCTGCAGCCCAGACTCTGGCCCCTGCCTCCTCGGGAATCATGCTGTATTGCCTTTCTTTCTTCACTCTTCTTTGTAGTAGCCCTGTCTCTTTCTATTTAAATGTTAACTTTGAACTGTTTCAAAGCCACAGCAAAGGACAGAGAGTGATGTCACAACCACCGCAGTGTTCACAGCACAGACTTCCAAATGCTGTAGATGGGATCCTTCCTCGGGCACTGTGTGGACGTAGGTGTGCTTCCTACATTGTCTTTTTAATTGGTGCAGTCTTCCTTCATGTGAACGATACTTTGTTCACTTTATATTTTTATTGTATTTGCTGACGAGTGCTTGCATCTCTTGTCTTGTGCTAAGTGCTACTATTTGGACCCATATCCCTAACTTTTAAAGCATCGCTCAGTTCTTTAATTCCTCTCCTGGTTCTGGAGCGTGGACTCTGCGGGGAATGCATTACATTCCCTATCATTGCGGTCTCATCCCGTGCATGTAGGAAACCTGCCTTCTCTGGGTTCTTTCAGGGCTTTCGTCTCTTCCAGTTTCTTTGTAAATGGGCATCTGTTCCTATGCACCTAAGTGACAGTGTGGCCTTTCCTGTCTTTGCTGAGCTGCCTGCTTTTGTCTCTATGCCCATTGCTTCCCTTCCAGCCCAGAGCTCCTAACTGTACAGTGTGTTTTTGATTCCAGCTGCTGTCTGCACAGTTTTTCCTTCAGGTTCCACTGCTTTGAATGGTTGTGCTTCGCTTAGATTAGGTTCCATACCCATCTTAGATTTATAATTTCAATATGTGTCTACTGGGTTCTCATGAAACTATGACATTTGATATATGCAGTTCTATATTTTGCGTATGGATTTTGAATATTACTTTTATCTGCTGCAACAATATCGCTGCTTTCATTCTATTACTTATGGCTCATAAACAGATGGATTGCGCCATTTGGTCTCTTGACTATCCCATGGAGGTGTTTCCTTTCACTGTTTCTAATTTAGACATGATTTCATCGCAAGGGCTCTGGCTCACAGTCACCTCATTCATTCTTGGCTATAATGGCATCATCATGAGGTGGGTTTTGATGCCAGGTACCTCTGGGATTCACCTGTTGGAGGTACCACCTTTGGCTACATCTCTAGGTGGAAATGGCTGCATAGTAAGTCATGGAGATTGCGTGTTTGTGGCCCAAAATGAGGTTGGGGATCCTGAATATCTATGATGCCTCTTTCCACTTAGGGTCCTGGAGATGGTGTTCTTCCCTCAAGATCTCCAGGCCTGCTTTCTACTCACTGGTGGTACAGCGCTTCATGGCCCCTGAGCTCCCTAAACTATATCTCAATTCCAGCTCACAATGAATCAAATTCCTGGACACATCACTTACTGTGGTAGATGTTAAATCTCAGACTAAATAGACTGTGCCAGCCCCGGGTTCCCTTGGGTCTGTCAGGCTTCACTGACCCTCAGAGTTTGATGCCATTCTTGTGTCTAATAATTTTATTTCTTATGTAATCTGTGTGAAGAATAATTTGTTGCGCTCTGTGAAGCATTTTCACTAAAATTCGTACATCTCCCTTTTGCTTGGCGTGCCCTGGCTTGTTTTCTGACTTCGTCGTGTTAGAGTAAGCTTGCTTCTTCATCAGCACTCCCTCTCATATGCGTGGATAGCTGTGTATTTGTAGTTTTTGTATTTTAAGTGATAATTGTACAAACATGGGACATGGTGTGGTATTTTGATAATAATAGGTATGGGGTAAATTAGAAATCAAGGCAGGTATATCTACTACCTGCTAAATCTTTTCCTTTTTTAAAAAATTTATTTATTTATTTATTAAAGATTTCTGCCTCCTCCCCACCACCGCCTCCCATTTCCCTCCCCCTCCCCTAATCAAGTCCCCCTCCCTCATCAGCCCAAAGAGCCATCAGGGTTCCCTGCCCTGTGGGAAGTCCAAGGACCACCCTCCTCCGTCCAGGTCTAGTAAGGTGAGCATCCAAACTGCCTAGGCTCCCACAAAGCCAGTACGTGCAGTAGGATCAAAAACCCAGTGCCATTGTTCTTGGGGTCTCAGTAGTCCTCATTGTCCGCTATGTTCAGCGAGTCCGGTTTTATCCCATGCTTTTTCAGACCCAGGCCAGCTGGCCTTGGTGAGTTCCCGATAGAACATCCCCATTGTCTCAGTGTGTGGGTGCCCCCCTCGCGGTCCTGAGTTCCTTGCTCGTGCTCTCTCTCCTTCTGCTCCTGATTTGGACCTTGAGATTTCTGTCCGGTGCTCCAATGTGGGTCTCTGTCTCTGTCTCCTTTCATTGCCTGAAGAAGGTTAATATCCAGGAGGATGACTATATGTTTTTCTTTGGGTTCACCTTCTTATTTCTGCTATATCTTTTCTAAATCAAAAAAGGCAAGCAATGATTAGGATGAGTGGGTGAGCTAATGAATGACTAACGGGATTTTTAATTGGAAATGGTCATTTTTCGAAAAGAGGTTCTGGAACCTTCTTTACCCAGCCAAAATTTTGAAACCTGGCTCTAGTTTCAGGATTTGAGTAGAATTAATTAAATTATCAACTGACTCCTCTGTGCAGGGTTGCTCTGCCTGCACTGTATATGTATAATTTTACCTCACTTATTTTAAGACCAAATAATATTCAAACACAGAGAGCATTTTTGCATGTTTCAATTATTTTATTCAAATTATCTGTCAGATTCAATGATTATATTAAACCAAGCATTGTTAAAATTATTGAAGCAAGGGTAAGTTTTTCTAATAATGTTTAGTTAGATATCTTGTGTTTCATTATTCTAAGCTAAGCTAATAATAATGATACTTCACTTAGGATAATTTAATAGCAAAACTGCAACATCAGAATGATTATTTCTACTTAGACTCTGTCAATTTCCTTACTCACTTAAAGATATATTTTCAGTAATTCTTTAATAGTTTCTTCAAAAGGCCATTTTTTAGAATTATCTCAAAAGAGGAAATAAAAGACAACAATCTGAAAATAGCATCATTCATACCCAGTAGAAGTAGACTCGATTTCTTTGGCATCAGCAATGGGGAGTAACTACAGTAGAGGCCATTTGCTTTGATGGGAAGTCAGAAGCTGGAGCATGCCTCAGGAAAGCAGGCGTGTGATGAGCTAAGAGAAACAGTGTCTCAGCAGCTTATGGTGACGCCCACCGTAAGAGCTATGTTGCTCTTGCCCAGTGCTTCAAGACACCGTGGAGGATTTGAACCAGAGGTCATGAGCTGGATGTGATTTGGGTTGATGTGTTTGCTTTCCTGGAGCAGGAAAGAAACATGATCAAGTAAGATGCGGTGGTTTGCGTGAATGGGATAAAAATGGTCCCATTCTGAGCTGGATTATAAAGAGCCATGCAGATGGTTCTTGCTGCTTCATTAGATATGACAATTATCAGAGGGCTATTTTGTGGATGCGAAAATTATCAGAGTTCTGTTTGTGCGCTTTGTTTGAGAAGCTACAAGAATACCCTACCATTCTACAGAAGGAAAGCATCCGTGGAAGGGAAGATTTGAGGAAAAAATGTGGATAGCAGGGCTCATTTTTCACACCAAGGATGTGCGCATATATTAGACACCAGGTGCCTGTGTTGTGGGAAGGAAGGAAGTCTATGAGCTTTGGAATCCTAGAAGTTACATTGAAATACAATCTGGAAAATTAATTTCTGGGGTAGACGTTAAGTCTCGGGAAAGGGTTAGCATCCATGGAAGGGAGTTAGCCAGTGAGAAAGCATGTGTGCTTTCCATGGGATAAACCGTGTTGGGAAATTCAAACCTTCGGTCTGTATGATAGCCATGAAGAGAAATTTTGCTAGCCAACAGCACTCCTTTTTCTCTCTCCCACACTTGAGGACCTTCACGTGGTGTGAAGACCTCAAAGCTGAGTCTAATCACCCGCGAGCCAGCTTCTGGGGCAAAGACTACGTGAATTCCTTTCCCTGTCCTGAACTTCTGCTTCTTCTCTGCTCTTGGTTGCTGCTGAAGTCTCTTTCCTTTTGAAGCTGTTCCACTTACTTCTACAGGAGAGTTCCAGTTGTTTCATGGTAACTTGTCATCTGTCCCCTCTTGATGGGTGCCATTCAGAAGTTCTGAATAGAGGTGGGATAGTCAAGCTGGGGGGATACGCCGGGTGGTGAGGAAAAGGAGGCCCGTGTCTTACCACCTTGAGAGAAGTTCCAGAGAAAGGCATCCATGTTTATCCAGTGAAGTGGCTTATAATAAGGATGACTTGTAGGCGCTGAGGGAATATGCTTCTGCTGAGTTATTCTGCCCCCAGATGAGCGACTCCGTCTCTGTTAGGGCCACCTGTATTTCATGAAGGCAAAATCATAGAAGGGGAAAGGACTTGTCTCCAATCAGCCTGAAATTTCCATGAATGTAACAATGTAACTGATTAAAGTGGCAAAGTCAAACATCATCACTAAAGGGTGTAATTTCTTTTGCTTCATGGGAAGGAAGAGTCAAACTTACTTTTCAGTAAGTATATAAATCAATTCTACGCATGTGTTTAAAAGAAACAGTTTTGCAACAAGAATGTTAATTGAAATTGATTAAGTTGCACAAACATCTTGGTACGCTTAATGGGCCAGGGCATGCTTTTGAAAGAATGAGCTGGATAAATGGTAGTAATTAAGAGCTTTGGACCAACCACTGCCCTGACTCGTGGTATTTCTTGTTCCCTGGTGTCTTCTATTACAGAGGACCATTGAAGTCATAGTTTGTAAACAACAGGAATTCATCTCAAAGGGTTTAGAAAGCAGACATCTGTTCTCAGGGTGGCAGCATAGATAGGCTCTGGTGAGGAACGTCTTATGGTTGGAGACTAACTCCATCCTGGCAATCTGCTCACATCCCACACGGGCATTCAGTACCTAATAACCTTAGAAGAGACAAATGTCTACATAAATAGAAATGACATCTGGGACAATGTTTCCTGCTATGAGAATTTAGAAAATGATATTCATAGATTCCCCAATAGGGTCTGTGACCTCTCCAGCAAACTGGAAGCTGGCTCGGTTTTAGTACTAGACATGAATTCCCTCCTATTGAGTGGACCTTAAGTGTAACTAGACAGCTAGCTATTGGTTAACCCCGAGATGAATCTGCCACTATTGTAAAATTGAGGGTATCTTGCAAGGTTGGTCATTATTGTGACTGTAGACTTTCAAACTAGATAGGAAAATTGATTGTTTTCCTTCCATGGCAGCTTGCATAGCATCTTTGGTCTACTCCTTTCTCTACAAAGAAGGATGGGTATTGGAGTGAAATTGTCAGCTTCCTGGTAATTGTTTTATGGAACACTAAACCAAACTACAAACACATTTTCTCCAACTTTACATGAAATATTGACAAATAAATTATACAAACTCAGGAAAGCCATCAAAGGGTCTGAAAAAGATTGAAATAAGTTATAAAAAGTTAAAATCTTGGAGTCTGATATATAGAAATACCAAAATCAAATAATAAATAACCAACAGTATCTAAATATCTAAAATATCCCTGCGTGTTCTTATCCTAGGCTATTTGCCTTTGAATAAATCACAAGTCCACTGGGAAATCATAAGAGAAAATTTTAAATGTTTAAAGAGTAACAGATCATATATTAAAATATGTGAAATATGTCAAATAAAGTAGATGAAGGGTAGAGATTATGAATTTAAAGCATTAAGGGACTGAAGGAGAGGAGGGAGGAGAGACTGTGGTCGGGGTATAAAGTGAATAAATTAAATAAACAAATGAATAATATTTTTTTAAAAAAAATTGTGGACACAAAGAAAATCCAAGAAACAGTTCTATACAAAGAATTTTCACATACAGTTTAATTAACCGCTTATCTATAAAGGGCACAAGTGTGTTTATAAAATACAATGAATCCTATGTAAAACATACTGTGTACCCATCGGACCCTAGATAGACTTTCAAAGGTAGAGGTGGCCAGTCCACACTAACATTCAGCACCCAAGTCTTTGGAATGCAGAGAGCTGTACTGTGTGTTGCTAGTTTTGTGGCCGTTGTGCAGCAGAGCACACATGGATACCAATAGTGTATTTCTCACAGACAAGACTGATGTGATACTATCAAAAATATTAGACATAGTTATGCATTGGATTCTCAACTCTATTTGTCTTACTATATTTGCCTTACTGTATAATTTAAGCACTCCTAAGCTCCTTTTCAAGTAAATCTTGGTGCACTGCAGTGTACTATGGTGCATTAAATAATGGAGTTTTATGAACTCTATTATTTTTGTCATATTTGTCCAGAATATATGAATCTTATTAATATTTTAGAATAAAAATGTTTGCATTAGAGCAGAGGAAAACGTCTAATCATTTAACTGTTTCCAGTTTAGGGAGGCAGGAAGAGATGAACACATTAGACTCAAACAAGTAAAGGAAAATAAATAATATTTTTTGAAGTCAACAAAATAGAAAATAATTAAGAAAAAAATAATGAAACAAAAACTTGGCTTTAAAAAATGGTTTAAAAAATTCCTAAGCCAGTGGCAAGACTGATAAAAGGAAATAAATACAGAGGAGATTAACACAAAGCTCTCAAACAGTGAGGGAGAAAGTAACTCACTGTGTACTTACAGATACCACCTGAATACATTAGGAATTTTGTTATTTCCTGAGACTGAAAGTGTTTATATAAGATAAAATAAGTATCCCATATTTTTGTATCTACTGATTTGTATTTTTTTATCTATTGATTTACTTAAATTTGCTTTAAAAATCTTCCTACAAGAGAAAGTCTACACCCAAATATTTTTATGTGAATCTCAACAAACATTTTTAGAAAACAAGAGGAAAGAATTACTCAAGTATTAACACATTTTATAAATGTGCATGGATAAAAACATCCCACCTTTAAAAAGAGCCTAGAAGCCCAAGGATACAAATCCAAGGTCACATGGCACTGTGTCCTGGAGATCAGCAATGGTATGGCAAATGCAGGACAAAGAAGGCAAAGTTCCAGGAAGCAGACCACAGAAGAGGAAGCTGCAATAATATAAATTCTAGGCATGATCGAATTCAAATGAACGGCTTTATTTTCCAGTTGCCTTCGTGGAGGGCTGAGACACGTTTTCCCCGGTTCACATTAGCGTGTCGATTGTGGAGGGCTGAGACACGTTTTCCCCGTCTTCAGCTCATGCTTGGGCGGTCCTACTGGTGAGCCGTGATGGGTGTAGCTCCTAGTGTTACAGTGCTATACTACTGCTGCACCCATAGGGTTATACTACACCGCTGGTCCTTGCGGTTCACAGGTGACAGCTGTGTGAGACTGTGTTTCACTTCCCTCCCTTGGAGCCTTGAGTTTTATGATGGAATCTCATAACTTCCTGTGTACTCCAGTGTCTCTTTGAAAGACAAGAAAGTGTTGGAAGGTCCAGAGTCTTAGAGGAAAATACTATTATACTCTAACATTTGCCAGTCCGGTGCAAGTCTGACTCTCAGGCTCTCTCGGAGTTTTAGCTAACACACTTCATTACCAACAATAAGTAAAATATATAGCATTTTTAAAAAGCATAAGACGTAGTAGAAATGTGACATATTTATCACACACAGAGCAAAAATAAATTATCATAATGGGAAAAACAGAAGCTTCAGTTTCTGTTCCGATATAATGGAATTAGAGATAACGAGGGCCAACCAAAAATAGCCAGTCTGCACAATCTAATAATCGTGTTTTTAATTATTCTCATATTATAAGGAGATGGAAATTGAAATTATAAATTTTACAGGGAAGAGTAACTATGAGTAGCTATAGATCAAAAGCTATAGGATTTAATTAAAAGAATAATTGTTGGAATATTTATGACCTTTCTTAAATGCATTTATTAGAAAATATAAAATATTGGTTATAAATAACACTTAAGAAAAACAAACAGTATAAGTTTCAAAAAAGTTATTTTCAGTTGAATTAGAAGCTAAAAATGTAGAAAATTAACATAAATCATAGTCTTAATACTGAAACAAAAACTCAATTTTGAGTTTGGCAAGAATATGTGGTTTCAAGACTCATCCAGATTTTAGAAAAAATAACATAAGACTAAATTATTTCAAATATGTGAATTATTAAATTATAGGAAAATATTACCTAGGATTTTTGTATTTATTTTTTAAATTATAATTACATGATTTTCCTTCTACCATTTTCTTCCTCCATCTCCTCCTGTGTATTCCCCCTCATTCTCAGTCAAAGTCATGGCTTCTTTTTCTTTAATTGCTGTTGTGCCTATAGATATATTCCTAAATACATAAAAACCTGCTCAACCCATATAATGTTATCTGCATGTATATGATCTTGGTCGACCATGTGGTATTGGATAACCTGGGGAAGACTGTTTCTCTGCCTCAGCCCTCCCCCATTGTCTAGCGTTGAGAACCCATGAGCTTTTCTTTCTGTTAGCATGTCGGCTGGTAGTATTGTTGTTCAGGTCTTGTGTAGGTATCCATGTTGATGAGACTTCTTGGGTGTGGTTTTTCTGACATTTCTAGGAAAGCAATCTCACAGCAAACTTCCCATTCATCTGGTTCTAACAATCTTGACACCCTCTTTGCCGCAATGATCCCTGCACCTTAGGTGTAAGAATTATACTGTAGGGCTGGAGAGATGGCTCAGTGGTTAAGAGCACTGACTGCTCTTCCAGAGGTCCTGAGTTCAATTCCCAGCAACCACATGGTGGCTCACAGCTATCTATAATGAGACCTGGTGCCCTCTTCTGGCCTGCAAACATACATGGAAGGAATGTTGTATATGTAATAAATAAATAAATCTTTTTAAAAAAAGAAAAGAATTATACTGTAGGTGTTACGTGGAATTTTTATAATTTCAAAAATCCAAATAAAATAGATAATTTCCTAGTGGCATTATCAAGAGTGATTCAAGAAACAGAACCAACAGACACAGCAGAGTTATAAATGCTGATGAATAAAAACAGATCTCAGTCAAAAATATAATTTCACTGTGGCTGAAGATTGCTCAGTGGTTAAGATCACTTATTGCACTTGCTGAGGATCCAAGTTCCCAGGAACAACATGGTAGCACACAACCATCCATAACTCCAATTCCACAGGATCCAATAGGGATACAAACATACATACATATATACACACATACATATATACATACATATGTCATACATACATGCATACATACATACATACATGTTCTATGAAGGGATAATGTTCTGGATAAGGGAATTTAGGGAGCACATAGTTGTAGCACGAATAATAAAAACACAGAGACAGATATTGAGATTTAACCTGAAAACCAGAAAAGCAAAGCAGCCAAGCCACTAGAGAAGTCTTACCTCTACCAAGGCTGGGCAACCACAGACTAAGCAGACAGCCTCTCTCTCCTCTCATTTTATATTCCCTCTAGTGCTGGGATTAAAGGTGTGTGACTCCCTAGGACTGGGATTAAAGGTGTGAGCAACCACCACATGGATTTGTTTCTTCATTAATCTTGTATAGCCCAGGGTAGCCTTGAACTCACAGAGATCCCTCTGCTTCTGTCTCTCAAATCCTGGGATTAAAGGTGTGTGCCACCACTGCCTGACCTCTAGTGGCTTAGCTTTGCTCTTCTGATCTTTACTCAGGTTTTTTTGTGTAATAGAAGCTTGCTATGGGCCATGATGCCAGTCAACAATCTAGATTGGATACACATACACCAACTTATAAGGATCTTCTTTTAAAGCACCCTGACTCAATGCCCAAGTGTCAGTTTGAACTGAAGATTACAGCACTTGTTGGTCCCCATAATCATCTTTTGAAATAGCATAGGTGTGTGAGACAGTGGATTGAAAGGTTGTGCCCCATCGTGAGGGCTTTAGGTGTTGCTCAGTACATTAACTGCTTGTTCCATTGCTCTTTCTGGGGCTCAGGGAGTGTTCTTGCAGGGTGATTGCAATTGTACTTTGTAACATGAGGAGCAGGCTTGTTGGGGTTTCTTTCCTGCCCAGTTCCCACAGCCAGCAAGGTCCCAAAGAATCACACAGAAGTCTACATAAGTTATAAACTGATTGGCCCATTAGCTCAGGCTTTTTATTAACTCTTATAACTTATATTAGCCCATTATTCTTATCTATGTTAGCCACATGGCTCAGTACCTTTCTCAGCGGGGTAGATCACATCCTGCTTCTTCGGTGGTCTAGGCTAGACTGCGGAGAAATGGGCTTTCTCCTTCCCAGCATTCTCCTGTTTTCATTGCCCTGCCTCTACTTCCTATCTGGTTGATCTGCCTATACTTCCTGCCTGGCCAATCAGCATTTATTTAAAATATGATTGACAGAATACAGACAGTTCTCCCACACCAGTACTTACTCATTTGTATCTGGTTCTTATATTCCCTTCCTTGCCGTCTGGAGGGTTCTCTTCTCTTCAGAGCTGCTTTTATCTGTTTCTGCTCTATTTCTAGCCAATTGCATTGGCACCAGCTTCCACGGTGGCCTCAGATTATATCTGACCTTCTATGGGTGTTCCATTTGAATTTCATCTGCAATTGTTCATGGTGTTTTTGCCCCTCTCTTAGTGCTGAACTCTTCTAGCATGGTATTAAATAGCATAGTTAAGATTGTGAATTCTTGAGTTATTGAAAGTACCACTCAGACATACATAAAATTCCTCTTCTTGTGTGGGTTTGTGTATCGTATGAGTGTATGTGCTCACATGTGTGTGGATGACCTCACCTGTGGGCACATGCATGTGTGTGTCCATATGGGGGTCAGATGGTAACAGTGGGTGTCTTCTATCACTCTCTACTTTATTCACTGTGAAGGGATCTCTGCTTTGAATCTGATGCTCACTGATGCAGGTAGCCCAATGAGCCAATTTGTCCCGGGGATCCACTATCTATCCCTTCTGAGTGCTAGGAACATGGCTTCCACACCCACCTGGTTTATTACTGGGTGCTGAGGATGAAAACTCTAGTCTTTGTCCTTACAAGTAAGTGCTTTTCCATACCAAGCTTTCTCCACAGCCCTGACGTACATTCTCCTATGTGAGCCTGAAAGCTGTCTGGACAGATTTAACTGGACATGCTTTTTATGTGATCGCAGGATGCTTCCACATGTTGGTTGACTCGATCACACATGTGCATGCCCTGTCCAGTGAAATCCTGAAAGAAATTTGGGAGACACCTAACAGTGTCTATGTGGAATAAAGTTGAATCTGGGTGGAAGGTATGGAGGAGACTGGAGACTCAGTGTCTCCAAGACACCAGTAGGATGTAGGGTGAGATGCTCAAGGTGGTCATGGTGCAGCCATAGAAACAGTAGCTTCTGGGGCACCCGGAGCAGGAAAGAGGCCACTCAGGAGATGCAATGGATAAATAGAGCATAAAATAGTCAAACAATACACATATTTATGTGTATACATACATGCATGCATTCATACATACATTCATGCCTACATACATATATGCATGCATACATGCATTCATACATACATACATACTAATGGTTGAAGTCTGGTTTAGTCACATCCTAACTAAGTGGAAAGTGTTGTCGCTGTTGCTTTCCAGAGTGACAGACACGACCTCCACGCTAACCTGTTGCTTTTTGTTTCCCGGTAGAACGTCCATCCTTGGCTTCTCCTTTGGAGCTGCGTTTCTCTCCCTCACCTTCATCCTCTTTGTTTGCTTCGCTGGACAGCTTTTGGTAGGTGCTTCCAACATAGAACTTTTGGAGAGTGTGTTGATTGTATTGAAATGGCTTACTTCCGTTTTTCAGCAACAAGGGGATTGTTGACTGATATTTGAAGAACTGTGGTTTCTAGCATCCTTCAGGCTATTGGGAAAGAGAGTCTCAGGTATAAACTGAAGTATCTCAGAGACAACAAACACACTTGCTTAACAGCTCTTACAATGTTAGGTGGCTTTTTTTATACCTGGAGATGGGGCTTCACGCTGTAGCCCAGACTGGCTTCCAACTTAGAATCCTCTTGCCTCAGCTTTCCAAATAGCTGGGGATATAGATGTGGACCACTGCAGCCAGCAAAGATGAGTGTCACTTCCAAAGACTCATGCTTTTGTTCATCTGTTTGCCAGCTGTTTGGAAATCATCTCTGAGTTTCAGACTATTTGTAGTAGTGAATGCAAGTGTCAGAAGGTTTTTATGAAAAGGGTAATTATCAAAGTATTTTTAAACACACCTTTGAAATCTAATTTGAAGATATAAAAAGTTAGAAGCTAACAAAAAAGATACCATTTATTTGTGTTTGAAATCAACCATTGTACAGTTTCATAATTTACATATTAACTAAACATGAGTTTGGGATATAAAAGTTATCTCTTCATTTATTTTTTTGCATATTAAACAAGTGTCACTAGCTGGCCAGAGAACTATGAGAGCTACCTTAGAAAAGCCAGTAAGGAGACATGCAATAAGCCAGTGTTTCATTTTCATGGGCACAGGTGAAAACAGGAGAGGCTACCTAAACTGAGCCCCAGGCATGCGTGTGGTGTACAGACATGTGTAGGCGAAGCATCCATGCCCACAAAATACTTACTATAAGAATATACATGGTTTGCCATGATCCACAGTCTTACCTGTGTAGAAAAGCACAGACCCACTCTCCCTTTCCTTGTCCCCCAGAGCCCTCTGCAGCCCACCTCTCTGGCCTCCAGTGCTAGAACGATCACTGTGCTCCACTCCAAATCCAACCCTGTTCTAAAAATAACAGTTCATACCTCTGTGCCTAAGAAGCGGTGCTTGCCATTGACATGGAGACGGGGCATGGAGGCTATTGGGTCTGTTACTTTCAAAGAAATACTATGATCTTTCTCACGCCTCCCTTTTGGCCTTGGAGACTCCAGCCTCTTTATTATTAAGAACACAGCTCTTTTATCCCCCTGTTCTTAGACTGTGGACCCCCAAGTTCTATTAAGATGAAATTAACAGTTCTTCATTACCATCCCCATTCCTGGGTGCTTCCCAAACCTGGTACCTACTTGCCACCCAATAGCAAGTTCTTCATGACTCTCTGTTGTCTCAGAAGATTTCAAAGCTACAAATGAACCGGTGTCTGCCTGCCCTTCAGAAGACTACAAAAAAAAAAAAATGCCAGGGTTTGCAAAGGCTAAACTTAAAGACATGTCCTTCTTATTTACTTTTAAAATGAGCATACAGAAAGGAGCAAGTTTCCTTTGTGCATTTTTATACGTGCATTGTTTTGGATTATTCTCCTCCCCTGCTCACCTCTCCCATCTCTCCCCTCCTGTGAACCCTTCCATCCCCAGCATCAATCAAATCAATCACCCTTTCCATTTTCATGTCTCGTGTACTTTGCTACCTGCACCAACCCATTCCTTAAAAGTCCCTTCCCCCAACTCATGCTCCTTTCGTAGTGTCGAGGCCGATACCTGTGCTCACTCCCACATAAATACACACCAGCACCCCTAGCTTCTGAGAGGGAGAGAGATCACAAGTTCAAGGCCAGCTTGGTCAACATAGTGAGTTCCAGGACAATTGGGGTTACATAATAAAACCCTGTCTCAAAAAGTAGATTAGGAGCTTTAATCAACACATGAGAGCCGTCATGTGGTATTTGTGTTTCTGAGTCTGGGATACCATCTTAATATAATTTTCAGGTATATCCTATTTCCTTCAAACTTCATAATTTCTTTGTAGCTGAATTAGATGTCATTGTGTATGGACCCCATTTTCACTGTTCATTCCTACATTTATGGATACCTAGGCTGATTTCATTCCCTCGCTGTTGTGAATACCACAGCAGCAAACATGGTTGTGCAAATATCTCTGGGGTGTATGCCCAGAAGTAGTGTATCATATAGTAGTTGTTATGATTCAGTCACAATATAGCTGACACTTCCGGGTTCCATAGCCACGCATGTGAAGACAAGCCCTCAGGCATGACCCACGTGCAGCATGGTTGCATCACCTACATATGACGCAGCTGTGTGAGCCCTTGCATGCATGCATGAGCTCCATCATCTGCATATGATGTAACCATGCCATCCCCTGTGCGCATGCGCTAGGCAGCCTTTAAAAGCTGGATACACCGTCTTCAGCTCTCTCTCTCTCTCTCTCTCTCTCTCTCTCTCTCTCTCTCTCTCTCTCTCTCTCTCTCTCTCTTTCTGCACATCAACCTTCACCAGGCCTGTGCATGCCCCTCCAATAAACTCCTAGGTGGGTTTGTTGCGTGTTCCGTGTTTCCTTCCCACTCATGCCAGGTAATTTCAGTAGTTCTATTTTTAGTGTTTTGAAAAGCCTCCATTCTGATTTCCGGGTTGGCTACACCAGCTCACAATCCCACCAGTGAATGTTCTTTCCCAGCATCCTCTCTAACGTGCGTTGTCATTCATTTTCTTGATATCCATTCCAACTCGAGTAAGATCTCTCGCTCCGACTAGAGCAGAGGAAGATCTCTCACTTGACAAATATCAAGTCAAAATGGATCCGTGCTCCTAAGCCAAGGCTGGAACAGTGAAACAGCTAGGGAAGAAAAACACATCTATCTAGGTGTAGACACAACACACTTGGGAAACCGGGCTCCAGTAGTACAGGAAGTAGCCCAAGAATTGACAAATGGCATCACACAAAACTAGAAGAAAGCAAACTGTTGGCAGGAGGAAACAGCCTACAGAACGGGGTAAAATCCTTGTCAGGTGCAGTTCAGATAAGTTAATATTCAGAATGTATAAACAGGTACAAATTGAACACCAAAAAACATAAGCCTGCACATCAATAAACGAGCCAATGAATTGAACAGATAGTGCTCAGAAGAGGAAACACAATGGCTAATAAATAATTTCAAGGGTGTTCAACAGCCTCGCCTTCAGGAAAACACAAATGAGGACATTTCTCTTGAATGTTCAATAAAGGAATCCGTGAATAAGGCTCTCCAGTGGCCGGTTGTAACTTCAGGAAGAAATTCTCAACCCAGTAATGGGTTCTTCTGGTATTTGTAGGATTCTGTAATGGTTGTTTAACTGTCAACAGCAGGGTTATTGATGGATAATTGATCCAGAAAGTGTTAACATGTGTTGTACAGTGCTGTATGAACAGAATGGGAAATCGTGTATACTCTATGGCGGTCATGGGAAGATGGTGCCGCCACCTGGCTGCTCATTCTCTGGGCCCTGGAAAACCTACCGTTGCATAAGAGCTGGTGGGATTAGCATTTACTTGTTAATTAAATATCAAACTTATGAAAATGTGCAGAATGCCGCCAACTGTTAACCTGCAAACATAAATGCCAAGGGCAGTATTGATGCTAGAGATGCCAGTGTGAAATTCTTGCTGTGAAGAATTAAAGTAAGCTGCTCTTTCCAAACGGAGTCTCACAGAGGCAAGGGTGGTGGCTCGCTTTAGTTTTGACTTTCAACGCGATTGGAGGAAGAAACACTGAGGCACAGATCAGGTATAGATGGGTGCATTTATGAAGGTGTTTCCGGGGCTGCTTAGCAGAGGGAAACGCCATCTCAACTGTGGGTCATACCATCACATGAGCTAGACTGAATTACAGGGCGGGGAGGGGAAAGGCCAGTTAGGTGTTTTCCCCTTTCTCAGCTTCCAGGCTCGTGGCTCCCACTGCCACGCCTCCCCTGTCATGATGGACAGACTGCATCCTACTAAGCTGTGATTGAGAATAAACCACCTTAGGTTGCTTATGTCGGGCTCTTGGTCACAGCAATGAGAGAAGTTACTAACACTGTCGCTCTGGCCGATGCTTTTCCTTCAAGAGTATTGTCCTTGACATAGTCTTCTGTACAAAATGGGCAGCACCAGGAAGCCATGGCGGTTGGCATTTTGCGGCTGGCTTGATAAAAGGTCGCGAAGCGTGCCACCTGCAGACACTCGAGTGACAATGGCACACAGCTCCAAGCTCCTTTCTGTCGACCCCCAAATGTGAAGAGTTTTATTCAGTAACTTGTTGTGAACCTTGTCGGGGAATTTCTGCCCTTCCCTCCCACCTGCAGCTTGCCACTGCCTCCCCAAGGAGTGCTCCCACCCACCCACCCATGGCACTCCCTTCTAAGTTCTTGCACAAGGAAGTGGGCTCAGCAGCCCGTCCTATCCCAGAGACCTTGGGATCTCCTCCAGTTCTGTGATGAGCATCATGGGACTCCAGCCCTCTGCTGCATAGTTGAACCTCAATTTTATAATATGCATTTTGACCTTTTTATCATGTCATTGCTTCCCCTGACATATAGTAAGTCCCTTAAGACAAGAATGGCTTCTCAATGCCCAGGGGCCTCCCACTAGACCAGTATAACCCTGTCCACGTGAACATGCTTTGTAAGTAGGTGCTGCCTCGACACAGAGCTTTTTATCTCCCCTATTCTGCTCCATGAAGACCCTCCAACCCCTCACAGATGCTCAGAGCCAGTGAAGGGAAAATTACAGTGATGGCAGGCTCAATAATGAACACAGGTATTGTCAGACAGCTTCTGAGCAGTGTGGGAGGGACTTACCTCTCTATGGTACAAAACAGCACCTCTGACCAGAAATAGCACAAAAAAAAAAAATCCCACAAACAAAGCTTACCTTTGAAAATGGTAGAAAATGTCAGAAGAAATTAGAAGTAGCCGGGTGCCACCCAGCCAGCCACCTTCTTCAGGACAATGATGAAAGCTCACTGTGCAGAGTCCATCCTAGGGGAGGAAAAGTAGGTCACAAGCCAGCTAACACAAAGCTCTGGCCCCTTCAGGAGTGCTTGTCCATTGAAGTCTGCCTTCTCTAATGGCAATACGGCACTCACCTTCTAGGGCTGAGCGCGCTGGTGACCCTTTTCCTTCTCAGCTTCTCTTTGTCTGTCTGGAAAATCAGTAATAATTTGGAACTACGTCTGGTAACTAGCATGTGGCTGCATGCTGTTTTCTCTGATGCAGAAGTGCCCCTCCTTCATTTGACCAGCAGCATACATGTATTATAATTGCTGCTACAGTCCGATTTGATGTGTTTTCATTCACTATGTCTCCTCTTTGCCTCTGCTAATTTTTTCTTTCTTCTGTGTTTTTTTTTAACAGTTTACTTTTTTCTCCCCAGTAACTTGGACATGATGCATTCCAACCTGGCTGATTATTTGGGCTTTGGTTTTCTTTTATTTTAAAATTTGTGTTGGGGCTGGAGAGATGGCTCAGAGGTTAAGAGCACTGGCTGCTCTTCCAGAGGTCCTGAGTTCAATTCCCACAACCACGTGATGGCTCGCAACCATCTGTAATGAGATCTGGCACTGTATCCTGGAAAGTGTACATATAATAAATAAATACATTTAAAATTTGTGTTGTGCACCTGATTCCCAAATTCTATTGTAGCTGCATCCTGAACAATACAGGGACCATAGTCTAATCCCATCACGCATCCCATCATCCAGGCTAGCACTGTTCAGTCTTTATATATCTAATATTCTGCGATTAGTCACTTTATCATCATTCTAGTTGGCTAATGATCTATCTGACTATCCCTTCTGAGCGTGGAATCTTTCTCTGGGACTCAGCTTTCTCAGTAAGCAGTGCCTGTCTTCCTAAGCCTTCCCATGAGAGTACTGCATGATGGCCTCTTCACTTCACAAATCTGTCTGTCTTCATTGTGATCATTTATCGTTTTTTAAAAGTTTGTGGTTACGATTTCACATTCTCCTGGCCTGTACAGTACTCAGAACTCTCCTTCTCCTCCTCCCTCTCCCCCTGCCTCTTCCTCCCCCTCCATTTCCCCTCCCTCTCCTCTCCCGTTCTCTTCCCTCTCACCCGTCCAAGTACAACATGCATATGGAAGTCAGAAAATAACTTTAGGTTTCCTCACCTTTCACCTTGTTTGAGATCAGGTTTTCTGCTTTTCTTTTTTTGTTGTTGTTGTTTTTATTGATCTCTACATTTTTCTCTGCTCCCCTCCCTTCTTCTCCCCTCCCCTTCTGCCCTCTCCAAAGGTCCCCATGCTCTCAATTTACTCAGGTGATCTTGTCTTTTTCTAGTTCCCATGTAGATTAGATCCGTTTTTGTCTTTCTTAGGGTTCTCTTTGATGTCTAGGCTGATTTTTCTTTGCTTTATGTCTAAAAGCCACTTATGAATGAGTTCATGTAATATTTGTCTTTCTGGGTCTGGGTTGCCTCCCTCAATATGATGTTTTTTAGATCCATCCATTTGCCCTCAAATTTCAAGATATCATTATCTATTTTTCTTCTGTGTTGTACTCCATTGTGTAAATGTACCACGTTTTTCTTATCCATTCTTTGGTCCAGGGGCATTTAGGTTGTTTCCAGGTTCTGGCTATGACAAATAATTCTGCTATGAATATAGTTGAGTCCTTGTGGTATGGATTGAGCATCTTTTGGATATATACCCGAAATTGGTGTTGCTGGGTCTTGGCTAACTGGCCCACTAGTTTCCAGAGATTCCTGTCTCTGTCTCCTATCTCAATATAAAAGCAATGGGATTGCAAACGTATTCTGCCACACTGGGTTCTTTGTGGATCTGGGAATCTGGACTCAAGTCTTCACATTTGCATGGCTGGTGTTTTATCGACTGAGCCACGTCCCCGCCTCATTGATGGCAATGTGTTGGGTAGAGTTATCTTTTCAGCTTTTGGAAATCCAAGTTCACTGTGTCAGCACTGACTCTCCTGTGGAGAGTCCTGTCTGTTGGTTTGGCTTCCAGGACTTGAGTGTTCATCATGCACCTTTCTGTCACCCCCCAGGGGTCCATGGGTCTCGTGGATCCCAGCATAACATCTAGATCTTCCTTCCTGTAATTGTATGTTTTCCTTTCTGTATAGATCTCAATATAGTTAGTACCAGTCCTGTTTATTGGTGGTGAGTGTGGTCCTACCTATCTCAGTGTGAGGAAGAGCATGGCCCAGTGATGAACAAGAACGGGAGGAAGCAGATTTGGTGGAATGATGCTAGTTTCTAAGCACAGACTACACCACCCCGGACTCAGGAAGCATCTCCTCTTCAGTTGAATGGTGACTTCTGAGGACAGGTCAACGTACTATTTGAAATGCTCTTATTTATAAGGTTGAATCCGAATGGGGCTGTTAATAAACCTCTTTTTTTTTATTAGGGGTGATACTCAAGAACTGAAAACCGAATATTCTCAGCTGTGCAGGGAACTGCAAACAGAATCAGGGTTGACTCTTTCTATAATGAGTTAAAATACAAAGTTTCACTGTGGCATTTTCATACCCCTGTTTCTGTTCCGGGCAGGGTCTTTGTTATCCCAGGATGACCTTGAACTTCTGGTCTCCCCACCTTCTCCTCCAGAGTGCTGGGACTGCAGCATGGGTCGCTCTGCCCCGGCTTCTCCATTATCCTTTGATCATTTTTCTTTCATTTTGAAGTCACAGTCTTTTGGTTCTTCTTACTCCATCCTGGGTTTCTCTGTTAGCCCACAAAGCCTTTCTGCTTCCTCTTCCCAGATGCAAGCACTAATGACCAGCTATCACCATTTGCTTTTAGCTCTGCCTCTTGTTGGCAATGTGGATAGAAAACAAGAGACACCTGCCTCCTTGACCCTTACAACAATGTAGCCAGGCAGTGGTGGCTCACACCTTTAATCCCAACATTCAGAAGTCAGAGAAAGGCAGATCTCTGTGAGTTCATGGCCAGCCTGGTCTATGGAGTGAGTTCCAGGACAGGCTCCAAAGCTCCAGAGAAACCCTGTCTCCATAAACAAAACAAAATAAACAAAATGAAAGCAATGAACATTTTGCTTGCTGTTTATAAATGGTCTCAAAGTACAGCCTTTAGGGTCCAGTGAAGACTGTGGGAGAAGGAAAGAAGCCAGGTGCATCCGAATCTGTGGTCCTGAGCCCACCAAACCCCTGTGTCTAAAGATCTCTACACATTCTGTCAGTCACTTGATTCTGCTGCATGACTAGAGACAAAGTTCCCATGGGTTTATCTACATCTATTTCAGTGCACATTTAGCCTAGGGGTGGAATATAACATACTCCTCCTAGAAAGTATATTGAAAATCAGTTCCCACAATTTGTTCTAAAACTTCAGAATTTTTAATTTTATGATTTCAAAAGTGTCTTGCAGCAACTAGATAACACGTCACCTAATTGGTTGTAATATGAACATCTGAGATTACTATGTGTTATCCTTGAAGTGATAAAGATTTGTGTTTTCTATTCTAAATCTTCAGTATCGTGGGTATTTATTACTCCCAATACAGAGAGAAAAGAATTGATTAGAATCATTTTTATCTTCAGAAAAATACTATTCCTACTTCATAGACTTCAAGCATAGACGAAATGTTTTAATTGACCGGAGCCCAGCCAAATATTATTGTCTGATAGAATCTGAGGTCGATAAGAACAATATTTTCTTGGATCTGGATCTTCCTACCTCATCTCTGTACAGAGCTCAGATCTGAGTGTGTTCTGTGTCAACACCACCGCTAGATACAGTATTCCTTACACAATAGTGATACACTTCTTTTCACCCATGATCCTTGTATGTCCTGAGAGTTAAGGGTCACCATATTGGGTAACAGATTCAAAGGCATTGCTAACCTCTCTGAAAGCCCTGTTGTTTCGTCAGCATGTGAAATACAGGCCTGTCTCCCTGTGTGCTGGTGTGGGGCAGCCCTGCAGAGAGAGCCCAGCTAATGTGATTCCTGCTCCAGCCAGAGATTCAGCTCCTGGGGCCAGTCAACACTGACTCTACTCTGCACTGGCTTCTCAGTGCAGAGTGCCTGGGGGCGGGGGGGGGGGGGATCTACTCAAGGAGTGAGCCCCAAACCCGAGTCCTCATCCACAGGAAAGGACTTGTGTGTTGCAGGTCAGGGGCTGTGGGTGGGGGTGGGGGCCAAAGTAAAGAGTAAGAGGGGAAAGAAAGAACTGATTACTGATGTCGTCTGAAGAAAACTGAACTAGACTCCGAGTCACAAAGGTGCCGTGCAGAAATACCGATGTTTTCTTCATTGAAATAATGAGAAAAGTCAACACTTGTGAGTTCCTTTCCTGTGCCTTAGGTTTACGTCTCTGAAAAGGCCAAGGAGGTGGGTGCGCAGACGGAGACAAGAGAGCGCAATTAACGTACAGAAAGTCTTGCAGCTGTGGGGAATTGCATAGAAGTCGCTGATTGGACTTTTACCCTCAAACAGCCTCTCCTTCAGCATCAGCCTTATTTGATACTTGTGTTGACATTCAACATATTACACTGCTTATGTCAACAATATTTTAGGAGGAATTCAAAGAGAACATGTGAAATAGGTAAAGAAATGTAGGTGCTGTTTGCTAATGTCGCTGGGGACTGTCTCACATTGAGATTTAGGGAGATTGTGCCAGGTCTACCACGATATAAACTTGGCAGTAGTTCTGTGTTCCCTGGAATCCAGCGCCTTGGGACTAGTCTCTATTAGGAATGCTGAAACCTCTCTCCCTAGAGATTCCCTGGAGAATTCTGCAGGTACTGCCTGTCATATCAGATAAAGGGCACAATCCTCGTGTGACCATGTGACTCACTCCTGTACTCTACCCTCAGACCTACACTGGGGAGACTCATGGTGCCTCCATTGCGAAGTGGAGTAAGAGTAGCCATGAAGCACCATAGTACAGGGTAGAGCCATGAGGCACCATAGTACAGGGTAGAGCCCATGGAAAGCGGTGAGGAAATATGAGCTTCCATTCCATGACAATTGCGATTCCTGCTCGTAGCAAGAGAGCTTCAGTGGACCGTGGGCTGGAAGCATCCCACATCTACTTCAATAAAGAAACCAAACTCTGTGTTTACGTGGTCTGTTCTTATGGCTAGCTGCTCCCGCAGTAAAAGAAATGGAAGTTGTGTTGATCTCTTTTCTCCAAAAATCCACTGAATTTGTAGTTATTGTTTCAGACAACACATCCGGTCAGTACATCCCCCAGAGTGACTTAATTAACTGAAGTTTTTCCTCTGCCAGAACTACCTAAAATCATAATTTCAGGTCTGTCTGAAAAGACACGCAATCATATCATACCGTTGTCATAGATGCTTAATTTCTTCTTAATCTGACAGCCCAGCCAACATGATTTTAATAAGGTCGTGACTTGTACGGGTCCTCAGGGAGGGATAGAACCGATTTGTTTAATCTCCGTGACGTGTCGGTGTTTCCTGCAGTTTTAAACACCATCATTTTACGCTCCAGAGAGTGTACTACACAGCAGTATGCCTCTTCTTTCTCTTCCCCCACAGCAATGCAGCAAGAAAGCCTCTGCCTCCCTCATGTGGCTTCTGAAATCATCCGGCATCATCGCCAACCGCCCATGGCCAAGGATCTCCCTCACAATTATCACCACTGCCATCATCCTCATCATGGCTGTGTTCAACATGGTGAGCTCCTGGGCTGGGTCAGGGTTGGCATGGGCAGAACCTTTCCTCTGTGGTCTGCCTGTGGGATGGGTCGGTTGGTTTTCACCTGGCTTGGTTTGGTATGTGTGTGGATGTTTTTGCTTGTGTGTATATCTACCCTCCACATGCATGTCTGGTGCCTGCAGAGGGCAGAAGAGAGCATCTGGTCCCCTGGACCTGAAGCTACAGAGGGATGGTTGGCAGCTAGAGGGTGGGTTCTGGGGATCAAACCTGGATGTCTAGAAGAACAATCAGTGCTCTTAACTGCTGAGCCATCTCTCCAACCCTGCGTCTTGCAGTTTGAGGTGTCCTTATGACACCAATCGCTCCCTGCCTATTCGACCCTCTCGCAGTTGCTGCCGTCCATCTGAGGACAGAGAGGCTTTCCACAGGCCTTGTGTGAGGAAGATGGCTTCGTGGGATAGTTTTCCATGTCTTGTCTTTTGGTGTCTGCTCAGCAGACAATCAGGATAACCAAGCAGGCAATCAGGATAGCACCAGGAGAGACAGCATCCAAGCCATGACAGCCAACCACAGGGGCTACCCTGCAGTCTAAAGAGGCCTGGCTGCAAACCCCAGTTCTTCTTAGACTGAGATGGTAGGAGAGGTTTTCATTGCACATCAAGGTTCCATTTCCACTTCTCAGCACTGAGTACTAAAACCTCTATCATGGTGGATCTAAGAACCAAATAAGCCCAAGTTCTCACCATAGCTAAGGTAGTGCCCTGGTTCTGTAACCGTGGAACCAATGGTCAGTCTTTTCATTTCTGTGTTACCATTACTTCTTCTTCCCCCCAAAAGAACACTCGGGCTATCATTGTGCTTGGGGTGCATCCTTATTAGTGCCCTCTTGCCACCGTCATCATCATCATCATCATCATTGTCACCATCATCGTCATTGTCATCGTCTGAGCTAGGGTTACTATTGCTGCTATTAAACACCGTGACCAAAGCCAGCTTGACAATGAAAGGGTTTATTTTACTTACATTCCCACATCACAATTCATCACAGAAGGAAGTCAGGGAAGAGCCTCAAACAGGGCTGGAACCTGGAGGCAGGAGCTGATTCGGAGGCCCTGGATAGGTGCTGCTCACTGACTTGCTTCTCACTGCTTGCCCAGCCTGCTTTCTTATAGAACCCAGCACCACCACCTCAGGGACAGCACCACCCACAGTGGGCTGGGCCCTCGCCTGTCCCATTAGGAAAATGCATACATGTTTACCTATTGCCCAATCTTATGGAGGCATTTCTTTCTATTGTGGCTCCCTCCTGTCTGATGACTCTAGCTTGTTTCAAGTTATCTTAAAAACTAGCCAGGATAACCATCCTCAGAAGGTCCTTTGTCACAGTATATATTGCAGACGTCACTAGTGGCTGGGAACAAAACGGCGGTGTCTTGAACAGCTCTTTCTTCCCAGAAGCATAGAATGAGGATACGGTGACAGATTTGACATAAAGTATTAATAATAAATGGTTTAATGTCCCCACAAGGTGGGAAACATTCATTCTCAACAACAAACATGTTGTATATAAATGTCAAAGTGCGCCTCGAGCATTGTGAGATGCTGAGAACCCAAGGCCTGCTCTGACTCCCAGGAGTTCAGAGTGGAAAGTGGGAGGCTGCCAGCTGGATAAAGCAACCAGCAAATCATCCTAAAAACACATTGAGAGCCGGGCGATGGTGGCGCACACCTTTAATGCCAGCACTCGGGAGGCAGAGGCAGGTGGATCTCTGTGAGTTCGAGACCAACCTGGTCTACAGAGCTAGTTCCAGGACAGGCTCCAAAGCCGCAGAGAAACCCTGTCTCGAAAAACCAAAAACAAAAACATTGGGGAGGGCAGGATGACATGGGGGTGAGGAGCAGGTGGGGAGACCCTAGGGAGGGCAGGGCAGCATGGGGGATCAGGAGGAAGTGGGAAGACACACAGGGGAGGCAGGACAGCATGGGGGATCAGGAGGAAGTGGGGAGACACACAGGGGAGGCAGGACAGCATGGGGGATCAGGAGGAAGTGGGGAGACACACAGGGGAGGCAGGACAGCATGGGGGATCAGGAGGAAGTGGGGAGACACACAGGGGGGAGTAGGATGACATGGAGGGAACAGGCAAAACATACATGTAAAATAAAAATAAATAAATCATTTTAAGATGTACTTATTATTGAGTAAAATGTTACAGAGAATGTTTGATTTAACCCCTTGCCTTGTCCAATCCCACGGCAATAATTCTACTTGTAAGATAATGGAGTCCTCACTACTGTCCATTCCTCCATCCCCCTCCCCCCCCGCCACCCGCACGCACTTTCCCTTCCTGCCGCACGGATTTACTTGTTGTGTCTCCAGTGAGTGCGCTCCCACAGTGATGCCCTGTTGTGTCAGCATGCTGTCTTCGCGACTCTTGTCTTCCTATTGGCACCATTTCCCTTCTGTCACAGAAAAGCTTCAGTCGGCCCTGTTTTCCCGGCCAGTAGCCAGGGGTCCCTCTTAGCTAGTCCTTCTCAAGGCTCAGCTGCCATGTGTCCTGTGCACTCAAGATGGCACAGATGTATTCAGGACAACCTGAGAGAGCCGGGGGGCTGTGGGGTAGCCCCGTGCCGCCGACTGTGGAGATGGGCAGGGTAGGTTGGGGCTTCCACAGATGTCACTCGTGGTTTTTCCGAGCCTGCATACAAGTGGCTCTGACACAGTCCCGGTGAGTCGTGTCTGAAATGACCTCAGATGTCACCAGGATTTTGAGTGTCCCACGTTCATCTATGTGGTGCTAAACATCTAGATGAAAAGTGAAGGAAAATATTAGTTCTCCATTTTTTCCAGTATAAGGTTTTGTTATCAAATTACAAATGCCCTTGTTTTGTCCTGCCTGCGTTTCCAGCTGGCTGTCTAGAGTCACATGTAGGAGCTGGGTAATTAATGAAAAAAGAGGCCATGAATTTTGAAAGACAGAAAGGAGGGGTACTTGGGGAGAGGAAAGAGGAGGGAGAAACAATGTTACTATATATGATAATCTCAAAAAAAAAAAAAAAAAAACAGAAGAAATGATGTTTAACGGAAAGCCGGAGCGCCCTGCCACGGTTGATACTGGCCCCGTGGTGATGCCATCAGGTGCATCATTTCCGGGAAACTTCCAGGAGATCTGGAACGAGTCAATCAAACACAAACTTGTGACTCACGCAGGCGAGAGTTGACTGAAGTCAAGCAGTGAACAACCTAGATGAGTTCTAATGACGTCACCAGGCACAAGTCACCACGTCAGCTCCTGTGTTCACAGCTAGCAGTGCTTGGAAAACATGTTTCTGAATGAGATTCTACTGCTGGGAAGTATAATTTGTTTTTTTAAAACAATCTTATTAACACTCAATAAGACTATCTTGTTCAAGGCAATATAAGTTTTACAGTTGTCGCCAAGACTTTAGAAACTAAAATGGCTCCAACAAGGACTGCCCTAAACAGTCATGACACTGGAAATTCATGCTATGAGAAGTGAGGTAGCTTACGTGGAAGAGTAGGGAAGAGGGACTGGGAAGGATCGTGCTCTGGGGATGTATAAATTCTAGGAAGTGAGCAGAAGTGTGGTCAGGAAGCTTCCTTGTGCACCGGGATTGGCAGTGTCTACTGATATTTTTTAAGATTTAATTTTATTTTATGTGTATGAGTGTCCACGTATGTGTGTGTACCATATGCATGCAGTGCCCACTGAGGCCAGAAGAAGGTATCAGATCCCCTGGAACTGGAGTTATGGACCGTTGTGTGTCTCCAGGAACCAAGCCTCGGTCCTCAACAAGAGCAGCTAGTGCTCTTAACTGCTAAGCTAGCTCCAAAGCCCCCCACATTGGCTACTGGTTTTCAGATTCATAGCATTGTGCTTATGTATGTCATCCTGGCAAAGGCATGGCTTCACAGAGGCTATTGTTACCCACACAACATGAGCATAGCACCTCGTCTTTCTTCTTCTTGGTCTCCATGGTGACATGATCAAGAAGTTTTTGTTAATTATTTTAAAGTCCTGGGTTCCTATAAGTAGACTTGGTGGTATCTCCCCAAGTCTAAAAGGCTCTGTTTTCTTCCTTTCTGCACTCTTCCGTGTTTAATTAGTTGCACTTGGGATTGATTGAGTCAAGGTCTGTGGTGCTTTAGGGCATAGCATAGGCCTTGTAATTTCTTCATTCTATTTCCCTCCTGTTACAATTTTCCCAAAGAATTAAGAGAACTATAAGTTAACTGGAGATTGTATATCTTGCTACAAATTATTTAGCAGCAGGTAAAGACATCTATGTTTCACTGACTTTTAGGTATATATTTTATTTTTAATGGATAAAAACACTCTGTCTAGTACCACTGTTGGGGGAGGAAAGAAATATCGCTCAAATTATAATAAATAAACATCTTCTCTACTTGAGATAACTGACAAGAACCAAAATATATAAACACCAAAGAATATATAAACTGGTAAACACAAACACAGCAACCATGGAAAAAGTGCAAGAAAGGTTTACATGTCAACCTTGAATGTTAATATTTAGCCCAGTACCAAACACACAGCCTAGGTTTACAGATTAATTTCTTTCTGGAGAGAGAAGCTTGTGAGAGTCCTGATTTCCTAGTTTACCTTTCCAGAGTAGACAGAAAACTGATCAGTGGTCACCGAAGCAGTCCGTTCCTCAGCTTGTCTAGGGGAGAGGGGTTGGGTTTGTCCTGCCTTTCAGACAAGTTGGTCCTTTGCCTCTGCATGCTGACCTGGATGCCCATGGATAATCCCACCTGTCTTTCCAAGAATCATGGGAACATCCATTTTCTCAAGTTTGTAACCCTTTCTTTACCCACTATCTGTGAAGCTCACACATCATGTATGCAAATATGATCGTATGCAAATATGACTATAGGCAGATGTGCTTCACTGCATGCCTGAACCAAGATGGCAGAGACTGAAGACAGTTCTGTATCTCTCATTTTGTGAGCGGCGGCTGAATATCTGTGTGGAGATGATGTCAGCTTAGCAAGCCTTCCCGTGCTGCATGCATTTCAGTTTAACTCTTGATTCAGTTGCTTCTGTTTGCAATCTTGAAGCCTTGGAGTTTCTGTACTGAGGTGCAGTGTTGGGATGGTTGGTTACTTAATGCGTAGAACATTCCAAAATGTCAAAAGGAGAAATTAGAGCTGTAATCACTGGCAGTATAGAGACCCTCGACCATCCACGGACCGCACATAAGAAACATAGTCATTCATGAATGCTGCTCCCACCTTCTCCTTATTCCATCCAATCTGTAACAATTCACTGAAGAAAACATCGTTTCTCTTTGCAGTTTTTCCTGAGTGACTCTGAGGAGACCACCCTTCCTACTGCCAATACAACAAACGCAAACTTTTCTGTCCCAGAAAACCAGGCAGTGATTCTCCATGCACGGAACTTGTTTTTCCTCCCGGTAAGAAAATTGCATCTACTGGTGTTTTGCTGTTTGCCTGTGATGTTTGCCTAAACAATGCAAGGTCCTCAGCCTCAGATGTGACCTAAACTTAGCCCTCCATCCCAATCATAAGTCTTCAGAAAGCAGATTCTGCTCAAGGAGCCCCACATTGGCATGTCCCAGCTATACATAAAACACATGATGGACTCCGGAGCTCTGGAGCCCCTGAAGGTAGCATGGCTTCGCAGATCCACCCACTGGAGCAGCAGGGAAATTGTGTGGTGTTCACAAGACCACACATCCCTAACCCCATATTACAGGACATTTAAGACTGACAGTGAAGCCGGGCGGTGGTGGCGCACGCCTTTAATCCCAGCACTCGGGAGGCAGAGGCAGGCGGATCTCTGTGAGTTCGAGGCCAGCCTGGTCTACAGAGCTAGTTCCAGGACAGGCTCCAAAGCCACAAAAAAACCCTGTCTCGAAAAACCAAAAAAAAAAAAAAAAAAAAAAAAAAAAAAAAAAAGACTGACAGTGAATGGGGCAGTATGGGGAAGAAGGTCCCGCTTACCTCTGCTCATGATATAACTCTTCTTAATAATAAGTATAATAATTGTAAAAATTACAGTAATAAATTACTTTATTAAAAATTGGCTGTTTTAAATATTAAAGCACACCAGCTCTTTACACTGAAAACTTCAAGGTGGGAATTAATTTTAAAGACTGAACAGTTTTCCCCACAAAGGTTTTGGTCCAAGTGTTTACATACTGAACGTAGATAAGCACAGTGTTTAAAAATTCATTTTGTTACAACCAGCCTTTAAATTAAACTCAGCCTTTGAATAAGATGTTTTAAAATATTCAATAAATAACATGCATTCATAGTAAATTGCTAAAAAGTATTACTTAAAACCATTCCAAGACACATGATCCCAGTTTTGTACTAATGTGTATAGTAACATATATCGGAAACATGGAGAGACACATAGAGATGATAGTACTGGCCAACTGTGGATGCTGGGACCATTAGACTCTCCCCTTTCCATGTGTGTTGTTTTATGGACTTCTAATTCTAACATCAGATGCTGCTAGCAGGGATCTGTAAGAATGATGTCACGACCCTCATTGTACAGTGAAGACGCTGAGATATTGACAGTTATGTCACCAGCCAGATGTCACCGAGCTGATAATGAGTGGTGGAAGCGGGCCTGAATCCAGGGCTCTTCCACACCTGCCTGCGAGTGACAGACAGAGGGGAGGTGGTCAAGGAAGTGGACACACCTTCCTGGGGTCTGAGATGCAGTGTCCCAGCATCCTTATGGCACCTGTCCAACTCCAAGAGCTTGACCTTAACCCTTGGATCAAGCTCTCAGCCTAAATCCTGATTCAGAGAGGGTCTACACTGAATTACGAATTCTCCTTTAATAAAATGTCTGGTAGCCTCGTGCTGTTAATGGAGATATCTGCAGGGATTTAAATCCTTGCATGAATTAACAAGCTGACAAGGCCGAGAAAGGTTCTACCTAATATCGTCTCTGGAAATCCCTTCAGTGTGCACAGCGCACTCTGTTTTCATCTTCAAGAAATAAGTGGCATGTGTGGATGACATGTCTTCAGTCTGGGTAGTTTTGACTTTTTTTCTGAAGTGTTTAACTAGTGTTTTTCATTATTTCTCTTTGCTGTGCCAGATTATTTCAGAATCTCATGAAAAAACACAAGCAGGTGTGAACCATCAGGTCAGAGGATAGAGATGTGCACCTGCCTCCCCAGCCAGCTCTCATGTTGACCTTACCTGTTTGATGGTACCCCCAGATTCAACAGCTCAGGGTTTCTTAGTGACCCTGAATGTGTGTCCTTTTCTCCTGCCCCAGTACTTCATATACAGTTGCATCCTGGGCCTGATCTCCTGCTCCGTGTTCCTGAGGGTGAACTACGAGTTAAAAATGCTGATCATGATGGTGGCGCTGGTGGGCTACAACACCATTCTGCTCCACACCCACGCCCATGTCTTGGATGCGTACAGCCAGGTCCTGTTTCAGAGGTGAGTAGACCCGCTCCGTTGTCCCTTATCACACTCGTGGCTGTTATGGTCTTATGATCTTATGTTCAGTGAAAACTAATCAAAGCTGCTGCTCTCAGTGATCGCAGTGAGTTTCTTTGAAATGATGGTTCAGGAATATGAGGTGTGTTTTCATTCTTGATAATAGAATATGTGTTGAGAGATGCGTGTCGAGAATATGCCAGAGTTCAGAGAAAGGATTTGTATAATATGAACCCTTCCTACCCTACCCCCCGCCCCCTTAGGTGTCCCTGTGTTGCCCAGGCTGGATTGAGCTCCTGGGCTGCAATAATTCACACACTTCAGCCTTTCCAGAGGCCAGCACGGCATGACAGATGTGTAGCTTCATGCCCGTCTTCATAAATACTGTGTGGTAGCAGCATTCTGGGACTGCCTGCCTCGGCCCTATTAGCATTTTTCCCTAGGCGGTTCTTGGCTGCAGAGTTGTCCAATATATGGCGGGGTGTTTAAATACTGACATTTCAGCATTCTGCATACCAGTCTTTCCATAGCCACTCACAGCAGCCAAACCCATACCCAGAAAATCACTCGGTCTCCCCAGGAGAGAGATTTGGAGACAAAATGTCATTCAGTTCAAAAGGAAAAGCACTAGACAGAATAAGTAGCTGCTTTCACAAGTCATGGTGTGAAGATTCCTTGTAGGGTTTTCCGAAATACCACTGTGCAGAGGGAAAAGGTCAAACCTAGAAACTTTCTTGCACTGTGAAAAATCCGACTGCCAAGAGAAATACAATCCTGTTGACTCTCCCCAGGACCGGATGCAGGAAGGCACCCTACCAAAAGGATCTTATCGCGGTCATCACACAAAAGCATTCATGGGTTGACAGTCGTGTTTGCTCAAAGTTTTCAGTTACCAAACTACTTCCAGAAACTTCTAAAGAACACTTGATCCGTACTTGAAAGAGGACATCTTAATTATCCTATTATCCATTTCACATCTCAGTAGCAAGGTGTTTCCTGCCCAGCCTTGGTTTCTAGGCCTATCGGGAATCTTCTGTGAATTCTTCCCCTTTTCCTTCATATCATCCCTCTATTTTTGTGTGTTTTTTTTTAGTTTGTTTGTTTTTCATTGCAGGAGGGCCTTGTACATTCCAAGCAGGTTCTCTATCACTGGCTTTTATCTCCAGTTTTTAATATAAAGAGTCCTCAAATAAGGCGCATGGAAATGTCGACCCGGAAAGATGGTTTATGCTGATAACGTGTGACCTCTTCTCCAAGTGCGCAAGGTGACCCCCTCACTGAGCGCTTCTTACCAATACAGACACTTTCAGAAGCATGGCATCCACAGTTATTGTCACCTAATTTAATTTTCCCCATCCTCTGTGCTGTGAAGCCTGATAGTCTGTAATCGTGCTGAGGCCACGAAGCTAGAGAAATGCATAGCTGTATTAGGGGAATGTTATTATTCCTTGATATTAATAATAATTATTAATTATTCCTTAGCCAAGATGAGATGAAACTAGAAGTTAATTTTCCTATAAATTCTTAAAATCCCCAGGCAAACAAGCTTTATTATCTCTCCACTAAATCCAGCGAACCTGTATCGCTTCCCTAGATAAATGTACCATTACTGGGTTTTGCATACCACTGATGGACCTATTAAATTTTCCTTTATTAAATTTAAAGTGCTGAGATATGTCACATGTTTGGCGCAAAGTGGGAAACGAGATTATAAAGCTTGGCATGAGGACATTATTGCTCCTGTGATGGGACTAAGCCCTGAAGAGACACCATCACCAAGAGACTCAGCCGCGGCAAAGCGGCTGCTATGTACTTGTGGGGTGCCTTTGCACCCTTGCTTTGGAATTCCAGTGACCTCGCACCAGTGGCGATGACTGGTAGAAGCCAGCATCCTCTTCAGGGGCTACACCTGTCACTGTTCGGAATCTCCTTCAGAGAGCTCTGCCCTTCTCCAACAGACACCTGTAGGATCTGGGAATTCTTTCACCCCTAAATGCATTCCTCTGCTGAAGGAGCAGTGATAGAAACAGAGGCGGAATAGCCCATCGCCTCCAGTCATACGGTCTCCCCAACACCAAGGGAACCCCGAATAGAAAGCCCTGAGAGTAGCTTAGTCACCCCAGATGCCCATGTTTCCTGTTTCCTGCACTTTCAAGGCTTGGTGTAAGTGATCAAGGTTTCTCCACACTTGGCCTGTTTTATTGTGCTGAAGAGAAAGTGGGATGTGTTCGCAAGCTTGCCTTCCAGTCCAGATGCCAGAGTCCAGTCCAGTCAGAGTGAGCTTCCTCAAATCCCAGAACCCCATATGCCCTTCCAGGGGGTAACTGGTTAGAGATGACCAGAAAACATGGGCCTTCTGCTGGAGCCAGTGCGCTGCTGAAGTCATCTGGTCATGTCCCTTCCCCTGCTCATTTCAGGCACTGTGTCCTCATCCCCTCCTTGATCCACATTTTCTTGACCCTATTGGCTTCCTACCAAAGCTCGGTTGTCATAGGTCAGCATTCTTCCTCTCCATAGGGGTTTCTGGAATTGTCCTTCAGTGTTCTTGAATGTTCTCAGGGGGATGCCGCCCAGGTCTAGCCCTCCCTCCAGAGGTATGCCAAATACCAAGTCTCTTCTGTCTTGTTTCCATCCTGGAAATGAAGATGGACCGTTTTCGTCCTCAATAAATTAAACATGACCTGTTTGATATTTTGGTATGTTCTCTCTCTCTCTCTCTCAGAGCGAGGGGAAGAGCCATACACACATATACGCACAGAGTCTTGAGTTTAATTCTCTCAAATTTAGTCAGACCCAGGAGTACTGCTATGCCTACAACTGTGCCTAGCATGTTCTTGGTGCTGAATGAATAAATAATACAATAAATAAATATAATCAGAATATGTTCCAAACAGTACAGAGGTCCCAAACACTGACAATAATGAACCCCTGCCCCCATCTACTTCCTGCCTCTGCAGCTCCTTGAGGCCAGGTCACTCAAAAGAAAGTTTGAAGAAGGGCCATCTCTGTTTAATGACAGTGCCAACAAATGAACACGGTTGGCGTGTGAGGCTCACCAGCATGCTTTGTCATGGCCTGGTAAGGGGCCTTCACTAAGGCAAACTTGGCATCCATCATGATAACGACACAGAGAAGGTCTGTACAGCTGTGCAAATGGTTGGCATCTTCACCTCTTCTTCTGAGTTCTCTTTTTCCAGGAGGGCTAGCAAAGGAAGGAGAAGCCAGCACTAGAAAAGCTTTTGCTACTGAATAATTCATAAGATGACATCAAAGGTGTCATTACCAATTCATGAATGTGGCAAGATTTTTTCGGGAGGAAACATCAGACTGCATGGGGCAAGCGTGCCGCTAACGGTCCATTCGTGGCAGGTCAGCAGCATCCCGGCACCAGATAAACACTTCTTCTGCGTCACTTCGCAGGAAGGATATGTTTGGAAGGTGCAGAATGAGTTGTTCCCATATGTCTGGGTTCATTCAACAGCCTTACATATTGTCTGTGAGACCATGTCCACACCAGTAGAATTACAGAGAAATGAGAAATTGAGGAAAAATGGAAAAAAAAAAAACCTCCCAGAGTGGAAGAAAAAGTCATTGAAAAAGTCCGTTGTCTGGGGTTACAGGGCTGTGGCGGAACCTGGACAAAGGCTAAAGTGAGCTCTACTGAGGCTGCTTAGTTCTTGGGGCATCATGGGAAAAGAGGACCCACGTGTTCTATGCTGGCAACCCCTAGCCCCAGCAGCGAAATATTCATGTCCTGTTCACCTGATACCCACCCAGTTAGGGGTGGTTGAAGCCTCTGTCCATCCATCTCTGATACGTGTTCTGTTAGTGGCTGGCCTTGACTGTCACTAGCTGCTAGTCTCTTGGCCTCCAACCTTAATCCACTCTGATTTGTGTTTTGTTAGTGACTGGCCTTGTCTGCCAGCTAGCTGCTGGTCACTTGTCACTGCCCTCCAACCTTACTCAAATGCTGTCAAGTACTAATTCTCTGTTCTCATTTGCACTTGATTAACTCATAGCTGCACATGTCAGAGAGTTCACCTAGCCACCAAGATGTAACCACAATCTTTCTGGGTGACCCCATATTTAGACCCTTGCCTGTGGTGTGACTTCATAGGCGGAAGCTTCTGGCTAGAACCAGCTTTGCGGTTTATTCTGTTACAATCAGCTGTGTTAGAAGCAAGACTATCAAGACAATGGTGTCTTACACATGTTGCTCAAGAATTTGGGGTGGAGGTAGCCAACTTGTGGTCACAGCCCCAGAACTGTGTCCCTCTTCTTAGCCATCTTGTTCTCTTATCTCACACCCAGCAATAAGCTTTCTTATTCAGCTTCGGGACCCTGTCATGGTAGCGCTTCATCTGCCCTTTGACCCCAGTCTCTGTTTTCACTGCAAGATCTTGAGCAGCTTCAGTCTTCAGCAAGGGCCCTTTTCCCTCAGTACCGAGGGAGCATCTTCGGCATCCGTGAGATCATGTGCGTGTCCATTTGCCCAGGTTGCTTTTCCTCCCGAGAGTAATGAAAATGTCCTGTGTACCTCATCAGAGCAGTTCGCCCACAGGATGGAGACCGACTGTTCACTGATTTCTCCATCGCTCTCGCCCATTTATCAGAGTGTTGTGTGCGTTAGGATTCCTAAATCTTGAGGGTCAGGATGATGGCTCCTTTAGCAGCCTCAGGCCGAGGGCTAGCCAGCTACACATCAGTGTGTGACTAGAGGCGTGTGTGGGGCCCAAGTCCCCAGAGTCCAGCCTATGCATAGAAAGAAGGCATTCATCCCCATCTTGCTAGAAATCACTGTCAGAAACATTTAAAATTACACTGGCTGCATCTCCTGGCTTCACAACTTAGTGATGTTGTGACCTGATATCCCACTGCCCAACCACAGGAGATCAAAGATGCTTAATCATTGTGTGTGTGTGTGTGTGTGTGAGAGAGAGAGAGAGAGAGAGAGAGAGAGAGAGAGAGAGAGAGAATATTGGGTATTGGGTTAAAAGTGTGAGAAGTATCATTTTGTATAAACAGCTAAACCCATTGAATGATTCAAATTATGACACTCCACACACCACCCCCAAAAAGATAAAGGATACATTGACATTTTAATTTCCAGGACTTTACAATGTGAGCTTATGAGAAAATAAGATAATTGAAGATAAAAATTAAATTAAAATGAGATCAAAGGTGCCCCCCCCGCCAGAATGGCTGCAGTCCTCTAAGACTATCACCTGGTGAAGAGACAGACAGACGCAAGCGCTTGAGGTCACCCATCGATCATGAAGTCGGACCCTCGTGTGACCCAGAAGCAAGCCCAAGAGAGCCCTAGAAGCTGGACAGAGACAAGGGCACTCTAGTTTCTGAGATGAATAGTTCTAAATGCAACTTGGCTTCAGACTCCCAGCCTCCAAGTCTACGAAAGAGCATAGTTCTATTTGGAGCCACTCGGTGATGGGGCCTTTGTTGCCGCTGCGTTCGGAAGCTGACAGTGGTCAGAACAGGGAGCAAACTCTCGGGAATGGATCCAGAGTTTGCTTTAGCTGTGCCCATTGCTGCCAGCCCCATCTACCTGCTCTTGAACAGTGACCCAAGAGTAACCCCAGAATGGATCTTCATGTGCGAATTTAGCTTTCAGATTTGGAGCTGAATCCTATCTTTTGTCTGCAAGTGTCCGCCCCTATGGAGAGGCAGCCCACAGTTAACAGGTTGACCATGCATTTTACTTACTCGGTAAAAGATACTTTGGAGAGAACATTTTGAGAAAATTCGGTCCTTTGTGATGGACAGGGAGTTTCACAGCAGAGAGGGCCATCCACCTACTGGCCCCCAGTGTTCTGCAGGCCGTGTGCGGCTTTTTGTAAGGTGAAGTCTGGATTTTGTCCTCTCCAAGACCAACGAGGAAAGCCTCCCCCTTGCTGCTTTCCCTCCTCCAGCTCACTGCTGTCTTAAGTCATTTGGAAGGTCTGAAAGACAGGAGGAACTATGGTGTCAACCCCTTCCCTTGCCAAGTTACTCATGAGGTGTCCGTGTGAGGCATCCCCAGAACAACATCCCAATGGCTTGCTTACGCGCACTCTCCACGTGTTAAATCAAAACCTAACCAGGTTCCGAATTCATAAGAAGACCCTGCCTGACCCTGACCCCTTGTCTCTGTATTTGAGGCCATGGGTCTCTTAATGAGAGATCAAAGAGGAATTAAGGGAATTGAATCTTTAGTGTGTCTCTGAAAGAAAAAAAAACTGCAAAAGTCTGACCTGTGTGCCTAGCTTTTTATTCTTAGTTTGGTGTTGGAGGAGTGGTAGCAGGGAGGGGGAGCCTGTCATTTCTGTCTCTGTCCGTGGCTTACAAAGCTAGGTAACATGCACTTGCAAAGCCCAGCCTGTGCCTTCCAGGGATGGTGGCTGTGCTATTCTGCCCTTACTGAACAGTCCTCTTGGTGTCCGTGTGGCTAATGCGGAGGAACAGAAAACTGAGTTTAAAGCTCACTGTCATCACCGTTGTTATTAGATACCTGCTTTCCCCAGCCATTTAAACTGTGCCATTAGGCACATTTGCCTGAGGCCAAGAAGAACTCCGTGCCGTAAAATCAGCTCCAGTGACAGAAAAGCAGCCCTGCACCCTCCTCCTGCTTCTTGGATCAATTGAGACGTCCTTGTGGTAAATGAGGTCGGCATCCTGACAGCCACAGCAGGTGTCCCCCAGAGGGACAAGCACAAAAGCACAGACTGCTCTTCTGGAGAGTGCTTCGGTCACCGGGAATGGGTGATTCCTGCAGAAATCCGCCCTCCCTTCCCTCCTCATGTAGCACTCTGCCTGTGAGATCTGCTGGTTTCCTGTTCCCCTGTCTTCTAGCCATTTCCTTCTATTGTCACCGTACACTGAATACTGAAATCAGCAGTGCCGCTTAGAAAGAGTGCCGTGGGTCTGTCTGTGTCCCGGCGTATGCTGACCGATGTATCCAGAAGGACCCCGTAAGGTTTTCATTGATATCACCTTTGACAGATGAGGATGACATTCACAAGGGTTTCTCCAAAGTCCCACAGCTCATAGTCCCAGTCCTGGCTCCCTTACTTCAGAGCCCACTGGGCTACGTCCAGTTCTCTTAGGATCTCACTTGCCCCTAACCTTATGTGAGGAAACTGGAAGCTCACAAAGCAAATGAAGAAAGCGGTTGCCAGCCACCATGTTGTCCGTGGAGCAGCGTCTGCGCAAAGTACCCATTATTTTCCAGCTCTTCCTTATACTCGAATGTGGGGAGGTTGCTTGCCAGAAAAATGCAGGCCGCTGCCAAGAATTGCAGTGGATGTCTCCTTGCATTACTGCAGATGCGCCAGGAGGCATTGCCTTGACTGCTGCACTGGGAAGGGAAGGCACAGCCCAGCTGACCGCGAATTGCCAGCGTTTGTCTGGATCAGTCATTCGATTAGCAACAGGATTCCTATCTCTGTGGTGCAGAATTGCACAGACGTGTTAAGAGTGTGCATCAGCTAGAATGTTATATAAACTACACCTGTCAGTCACAAGCAAGAGGGACTTGTGGAAGCTCACTTCCTTATTTCATTTTTATATCTTACACAGTCAACAATTTCAAACATACTCTCTCATCCTAAGAGGAATAATGGAAGCATCAAGAAACCATACATCCAATTATCAATCTCTATCCCACAAGCATTAATAGAATGGGTTGGCATTCTTCAAGTCCCTCCTGCAATATCTGTTAGAGCTCAGTGCAGAGTAAAGGTCTGTATTAATTCTCACGTTTTCCTTTACTGTGTCCTCAACATGTGGACTTCAACCTTTTGCTGTTTTTATGCAAATTGGGATTTTGTGATATATTTGAAATGTGCATTTGACTGGGACGGAATCTGGAAATGACTGGGGACTCTAGAGTTTGTCAGTACTGGGATTCTAAGTTTTGTATGCATGTTGTGTTGTTGTGTTGATCTGTCTGCCCATCTGTCTGTCTGCCTGTTGGTTTGTTCTCTTCAATAGACCAGGCATTTGGAAAGACCTGAAGACCATGGGCTCCGTGTCCCTCTCTATATTCTTCATCACGCTGCTCGTTCTGGGTAGACAGGTAAGACGCTCTTTCTGTTGTCTCCTGAGGTGCAGATCTGCACTGTAGCCATGTTTCTGTTTAAAAAAAAAATGTTTCAGATCATCTAATTACTTAGACAAGCGTAGCCACCCAAGGGTGTGGGTCAGTCATAGTGAACAGCACACTTCTTCCCAGAGTTAGCATGCCACCTTGGCTTCGATTGCAGCCATTCCTCAAAACATGGTTCTCTGCCAAAAAAAAAAAAAAAAAAAAAAAAAAAAAAAAAAAAAAAAAAAAAAAACCTTCATTCTGTGGTGCAAATGAAACTATTCCTCATTCTTGGGGCCTCTGCCTGCTCCTGGTCTCGCGGGAGAGGCTACAAATAGTGGAGTTTAAAGATTACCATGTTTAGGCCTGTGCACACAGTCAGCTGCTGGTGATTGTATTGGAAGCCAGGCAGCGCCGTTCCCAATGTCTGTTTTAAAGCTTAGGGTATTGGCATTGTGAAGCCATGGATGATTTCGGTTAAAAGGCGCCGAACCTTTAACATGGGTAAACCAGTAGAAAAGCACATGAACTCTGTGGAGAATACCCACAGACTAAGTGACTCTCAGTCTGGCTTCCAGTCTCCCTTCTAGGTAGCACAACTGCACAGCTGGGCAGAGTCTGTTTCATTGGCTAGCATGCAACCCCTGGGACTGTCCTCTAACACCTAAGCAGGATGAACTGCATGCTTCCTGGGAGCTAGCAGGATGGCAGTCCCTGGGCTCAGCTAGTTGGGGCCCTCAAACCCTGTGTGAGCCTTTTTCTCCCACCTCAGCCCCTCCGTGTCTGCATTTCTTCATTCTGCATTGTGTCTTGCCCTTGTAACACCCTGTCTGCTTTGGGGGCTCATTTCTTTCCCACTTCTCCTGTGACTTGATCATTTGTCTGTTGCTTGTTCTCACTACTGACCGGCTTGCTGCTCTCAGTCATGGAGCAGCCTTACCCCTGCCCTTCCTGGGTCACCCAGTAAATTACATAGAAAAGAATGAGCTTCAGTCGTGGGGAAATAGCGACCTCCGGGCGAGCCGCCCACTTCTCCGTGTCATACCATTGACGCCATGTCCAAAGTCTCTTTAATAATCACCAGCCAGATCACCTCCCATCCCAGAGTATTCGAAGATGCTAGAACCAGATTAAACCCCACCCACCAACCCATTTTTAGTAGCCATGGGGAAGACCAGCATTCAGTACCCCTCTGTGATTGTGGTTATCCCTTTTTTCTCTTTACCATAGTGATACATGCACTTCATATCCCAGACACCTGGGAAAGGCATTGCTTCCCAAAGGGGTGGAGTAGCTCGTTGTGGTCACTTATGCACCTCGGGCTGTGACTCACAGGTCTGTATGAGGCGCATGGGAAACACCTCGGCGGGCCAGGAATGAGGGCTAGGCCTCAGTCCAGAACCAGCACAGGGATGATTTGTTACAGAAGAGTCTTCTGGGATAAGAAAAGCTGTGCTCCCACACCCTTTCCAAATCACAGATATGTTACAAACAGCTGCCTGTGCTTACATGAGATCTCCAAGTGCTGCAGCATCCATGACCACTTCCTAGCTTGTTTATCGCACAGAAGAACAGGCATTTTGCAAGCTACCTTCATTGGGGGTGTGGTCTCCTTTACCCATGCCACCTTCTCCTGAAGCAATAGAGATGGGTTTGCTTTCTGAGCAAATCAGCAACCTAAGGCTCACTCTAGTTATATGAGCTTAAGGAAAGCATTGACCAGGCTGGGAAATTGGCTCAGGAGTTAAGCATACTTTGGCTCCTACAGAAGATCCAGGTTTAGTTTCCAGCACATATGTGGTGACTCACAGCCATCTTTACCTCTCTGATTCCAGGGGATACAGTGCCCCTATTCTAGCTTCTACAGACACCGGGTACACACATAGTACACAGACATTTCTGTAGACACACGCACATACACATAAAATAAATACATCTAAGAAAATTAAAGAAAACTTGTCCAATCTCTATACAAAAATCTACAGTAACACTTGCTATATTAAAAATTTAGTTTATGAGTCTAATTTAGCCAATGAAGGGCTAAATTAGGAATATGGAAGAATCCCATATTACCTCTAGTTTAAACTGTAGCATGCTGCATGTTAAGTCTGTGTAGCATTTGAGGTGCATTCCTAGCATGAAGCAGGGCAGTCTCTGTGATCCCGCAGTGAGGCTGATGACATTTTGTTCGGGTGTCTGGACCCAAAGATGAGTCAAACCCCTCCATGACCCCTGATTTTGTCCGTGAAGGCAGACAGGAAGTTCTTTCATTCCTCGAGGTGAGTTTTGGAAATAGGGCAGAACATGAATCTGCTATGAGACTGTGTTGATTGTGACACAGCACTGAGGGTCGCCAAACACTTGTGACGCACTCCCTGCCAGACACGATTTGAGAGATGGTGGCTATCTGAGGAACAGGAAGTTTACAGAGCTAAACTGTGGCTCAAGGAGGCTGAGCAGAACTCCCACTGTGCTCCACAAGGGGACCAAGGAGCTCTTTAACTCTTCTCATCAGCTCTGCCCGCCCCATAGTCACCTAGACCTTGCCTTAGTCCTAGCTCTCTGCTTAATGTCTCACATGGCCATCCCCACGGCTCTGTATCAAATCTCCATTCTCATGTAAAAGATAATGTTCTCGTGTTATCTTACAGAGATAACAGCCATTGAATTTAAGACCCAACTTAACTTCAAGATAAGTTCATCCCCAGATCCCCTTCAAATATATTAACATATACACATGATATATTTGATATATCATGATATATAGTAAGGTCATAGTCACAACTCTCAGGATGCAGAGCTTGAACTGTTCAGTTCATTACTGGTTTGAGAGAGATACATTTGATCTCCTTTTGTGGCCTTCAGCATGGGTTTCTCTTGTGATCAGTGCTTATACACAGAAGAGAGAATCTAAAGCAGTTTTCATTGCATGAGAAACTGTACAATGGATAGATTGACGGGTGAATGGATGAGAGAGATGCTAGAGAGTTTGTGGATGCATAAATAGATATAAATGATTGACTGATATTGATACTATAGGTTGAGTACATAATTAACATATGCAAAAAGAGCTATGATGTGATAAATTATGAATCAATAGATAAATAGATGATAGATAGATAGATAGATAGATAGATAGATAGATAGATAGATAGGCTACATTTGTAAACAAAAGAAGTTTATTATATGTCTCAAAGTTTTAGACATTCAAGGGCAAGCTCCTGGCACTCTCAGCAGTAGTGAAAACCATCTTGATTATATCACATTGTACTACAAGTGTGTGGCAAGAAAGATTTAATCACAAAATAGAGAGCTAGATAGCTTTCCAAATCTCATAGTCTCTTCAAAAAAGGTACCTCTAGTAACTAAAGGACCTCCCACCAAACTACTCCTCGTGTCTTAAAGGTTCCATGCCATCATCACCACAATGAAGACCAAATTTCTAACACTTGAACCTGTCAGGGATTCGTGTAAACCATATCCAAACTGTAGCAGGAAGGTATGTAGGTGGACACATAGGTAGATAGTAGATGATAGACTATATTATGATGCATAGATACATAGAAAGATGAGCAAATAATCACTTAGCAGATATTTCCAAATTACTGATGTCCTTCCAATAGGAGACTAACAAAATATCTGCCTGTGATGCCATGAAAATGCCTGAGCAGCCTCTTGCTGTGGCTCGTGGGAACCTTGAGACTAACATGCAGCAGGCTTACTACCTGAGTTGGCTGGGAGGTGGTCTCATTTACATTGCTTTCCTTTGTGCCTGACTTTGGATATTTCCCGTGTCTTCTTGATACCCCACCATGCCCTGCTCCTTCTAGTTAAAACCCAACTGCACTGCCCAGTTGCTCGCAGATTCCAAATAGATATTGCGTTCTCCAAGATAGAGGACTTTTACAGTTGGTGATTGGTACAGTGTCTCTTAATATGGTGTGTGAGAAATTTGACTTTAAATATACAACTTCTCATAGGTTCATTTTTGAAACTGCCTCACTGTGCAAAGTGAAAATAAATGCTACATCAAAGAAGGGAATGCTTCTTGGTGTATCACGTGTAGTTTGGATCAAACTGATTAGTGAAGGATTGTTGTCTGTCAGGCTGAAGTGTGGGTTTTTTTTTCTAGAATCCCTCCTTGTGCTTGAGTGTGTGTGTGTGCTGTAATTTTTATAATTAATCAAACCAGTACAGCAGCAAATGCTTAGTTTCACTCTCCTTTGCATTTATGTGTTAATAACTTATTCCCTGTGCTGAAAGTCGCCCTCTCCATGAAGCCTGTCTTTGACAGAAGGTTCCCCTCAAGGCTGTTCCGTTACACTCAGTGTATCACAGGAGACATGAAATGCTGGCAAGGACAGAGGGTCACTGTCAGCTAATCGGTTTCTCCATTTCTACAATATTAATCATAACTGACTGATATACTTTTGTATTATATTTTGATACATGCTAAGTCATGAACACATGTTTCTCCAAATTCAGTAATGTCGATGTACACTCTGATCTACAATATCCTGCCATTCTTGACACACAGTGCAGTGAGAAACAAAAAAAAATCCATATTTTATAATGAGCAACTCTATAATTGTGGTAGGAGAGACTGCTTTGCAAATTCTAAGGACAAATTACCACAAATTTAAAGTGTTTCTTATGTGGCACAAATCATTGTCTAGCAAGCACCATGAATTTCTTATTTATTCATTATTTTCATGCTACTAAGCTGCTTAAGGAGTAGCTCGAGCTGACTCTTGGCAGTCTAGAGGGGAGCTTACGGTCGTACTAACTTGTCAGCCTGCAGAGCCCCTAGGTCCCTGTTGCCGAGGCCCACACACCCCTCAGTCTGGTCTTTGCAAATCTGTTTTGTGTGGTAACTGACAGATACTTGGGTGGGAAGGCGGGCTCTGTGGGGAGGGCGACAGTTGCGTTTTGTGCCGCTTTGTTCTTCTTGTTTTGTTTTCTCTTTATGACCTCCACTCTGGCAGGACAAGATGCCTATTGTTTCTTCACCTCTGTGTCCTCTTGTAACAGAGTGAATATTACTGTAGGTTAGACTTCCTATGGAAGAACAAGTTCCAAAAAGAGCGGGAGGAGATAGAGACCATGGAGAACCTGAACCGAGTGCTGCTGGAGAACGTGCTTCCCGCACACGTGGCCGAACACTTCCTGGCCAGGAGCCTGAAAAACGAGGTCAGATGGGCATACTGGGGTCGGTCGGGGTCAGGGTGAGTTTGGGGGCTGGTGGCCTCCAGAGGGGCCACCGTGCGCTACACACTGGATATGCAGCGTGTCCACGGTCGGCCTGACGTGTTTCATTTCAAGAGGACGTTGACTATCCATAGAGACATCAGGGGAAGTGAAGAGGTGTACCTTGGTTACTAGAATGCTTGCCCGGTATTCTTGGGGGCCTGAGTTTATAGATGGGATGTCTCATACCTGTGATCTCAGCATGTGAGAAGTAGAGGCAGGGGGATCAGAAGTTGAAAGCCATCTTCAGCTGCACAACAAATCCAAGGCTAGCCTTAAGTGAGGAAAGAACCATGTGAGACCATGGCTCAGAGAAAGAGTCTTCCAATATCTAAGCAATACATAATTTGTTCTTAAGAATTTCTTCCAGGCTGGTGAGATGACTCATAGGTAAAGGTGGTTGCTACCAGGCCTGATGACTTGAGTTCAGTCTCTGGGGCCCACGTGGTGGACGGAGAGAGCCAACTCCGCTAGTTCTCCTCTGACCTCAGGAGGCTCACACTGTGGCAAGAACAGAGGCACACGCATGTGCAATCAACTGCAATGTAGAATTTCTTCCTTAAGCACGGAGAGTCCTGAATGCATAATAAGAGGCTCAGCATTCCCAAATAAGCCCCCTCATTGACCGCGTCTCTCTCCCCAACCATGAAGGACGCTTTCTTCACCAACACCCGTGTGATAAAGTCCAGGTCAGGAGGCCCAAATAAGCCAGAGCCATGCTGTGGGTTCCTTGGGAGACTCTCAAGGCCTTGGAATCAGAAGGACAATGGGCTAATTTATGAGACTGGCAGATATAAGAGCTTTCCGTGGAAGCACCCACAGACCTGAGTCTGCCCACCTTGAAGAGGAGAGAAGTGGGCATTTGAGTATGCTCAGCAGACTTGGATAGATTGTGTCGTTGAAATGTGCAAGTAGCTTGGGCAATGAAATGTTCTGCTGTTTGCGCTTTTTTTTTTAATATTGCTGAGAAGCAAGAGAAGGCAGACAGATCCACAGTTGGACATAATTTCAAGTATTAGGTTAGCACCGCCAGCGTGACGCCCTGCGCTTTCCGAGACGGCTGAGCTGACTTCTCCACAGGAGATTTGTGCTGAGGTTTGGGAGAGGATTATGAAGGCAGCAGAGGGAAACTGGACAGAGGAACTTATTACCAGATAAACTCAACCTGAGTGAACAGGCTGCCACGCATCCTCTTGTGAGGAGCTTGGAGTCGCTTACACCCGTGCTGAGAGGGAGAGCGGGTTTCACTAACAGACATTTCATGGCTCCCATCCACTGCTTTTTCCTTATGTCTTCCCCCCCTTCGATACTATAATTTGTGTTGATTTTATTGCATATTTAATGATGCTTAATGTATTGCATTTATGCCCCAGAGATGTATTCTTAGAAAAGTGAACTTATAATTTACAAAGTAAGTTTTGATGTGGAGAATTAAAAAAAAAAAAAACCTATGAGGGCAGCGGCTGAGACGTCCAGGGGTGCAGGGCGTAGTGGTCCTGCCAAAGCATCAAAACATGCTCTCCTCATCGCCACCTGTGTCCCCTGACCTAAGCAGCTTTCTCAGAAACCGCAAGGAATTAAGTCACTGCACAGATTAGGAAATTGTTTTAGTGGTGCGGGAGTCTCTTATACCTCTGGCTGTCCCCAGGTTTGATTTATTTATCGTTGTGTGTCATGTGACTGGTGTGTGTAAAGTAAAGGTGTGCATGTGGAGGTCAGAGGACAGCTTTGGGGAGCTGGTTCTCTCTATCTACATGTGTTTTGCAGGCTTGCGCACCAAGCGCTGTTACCCACTGGCCATCTCGCTGATCCTGCTCGTTCAGTTCCTAAGTTTAGCCTGCTTCTGCTGTGGCCATCTGAGCCAGCTGGTGCTGCCCGAGACACAGAAATGGACAGGACAGAATGTCCATGCCAGGGGACAGCAGTCTGTCAACACGTATCAGGAGTGTGGCTTTCAGGCTGGCTCTGGGGAGGCCACTGTAAGGGAGGGATCCCTGAATCTGAAAAGAACGTACTAGAAACTGGGAGATGGAAGCAGCAGGTGACAGAAGGACTGGAGGGAAAGCCTGGACCCAGAGGGAAGCACCACAGCCCAGGGCTGTCCCTCTTTGAAGTATCCTGGGCCAGGGCAGCAGTACAGCCCCCTCCCTTTATCCTCCCTGTGTGTTGATTCCACGAAGCCTCCAAGCACAGTTTCTCTTCTTCAGTAGCCCTGGTCCCTTTTGTGTCCCTGTGGGCAAAATACCAGAGCACATGTTAAAGGGGAGAAAGGGTCCATTTTTGTTCATGGTATAAAAGATTCAGTCCATAACTGGGTAAAATGAGGAGCCAGAGCATGCGGTAGCCACAAGGAGACACTCCCAGTGACATACCTCCTCTGGTGGCCTTACCCCTCATATCCACTGCCTTCCGGGAATGACCAGAATGATCCACCAAGGGATTAATTCATCTGTGAGGTCAGAGCCCTCATGCTGTAATCATCTGAAAGCCTCTTCACAGACATGGCCAACGGGGTGCCGCACAGCTTCCCCAGGCGCTCCTCAACCCAGTCAGACTAGCTGTTCTGAGGATCCAGGTGAAGGGGGTTATGTGTAAGATTATCCAGGCAGCCTCCTTCAGGGAGCCAAGTCTTGATCAGCAGACATTATACTTTGTAAGCAAGAGCCCTTCGAGAACTCCCAGCCCAATGCCCAGGGCATCCCTTATCTATGAGAACCATAGATTGGTTTGCCCTGAACTTTCAGGAGAAAGCACTGAAAAGTGGGCTGAGCCTGCGCATGCTCTAATTGAAACTCAGTTTTAGGTTTTGACCTGTATGGAACTGACTAGGAGACCAGACACTGGAAGAGGAGAGAAAGTCGTGAAAATGAGACTTTTACTGTAAGGGCAGAGTGGGGCCCCTCCCATAACCTATGGCTTAGTACTGACTGATTTAGGGCTCTGAATGGTCCCAGGAAACTCAGGAAATAGATAGTGAGCCCTGACGTTTGAAAATGCCAAGAAGGAGGTATGATTGAGTGACGAGGCCCACAGGGCTGGGACCCTGGGACTAGAACTAGACAGACAGGATGTTGGAAAGTCAAGAGGCTGGGTGTGTCTCAGGGACCAAGGAGGAAAAGGAATTCTGACAGGCCGTGAGGAACAAGAGCCGGTTTACATGAGTAATTGCGGCTTTGGACAGCTAAATGCCATTGCTCTGTGCCTCAGTTTCCTTATCTGTAGGGAGAAACCAATAGCATGGGCTTCATAGGATCACAGCCGTATGTATTAATAAAGGTGTTGTGTTTCACAGAGGTAAACATCCCATCATGAAACGGGCACTTCGTATGTGATGGCTGTTAACCTACCTATGCCTGTCGGGGGAGGGGATCATGCACAGAAAATGGTTCCTAGTGTTGCTAAATGTCCCCTTAGCCTTAAGCGGAGAGTCGGTGGATCTTTTAGGACTCGTATTAAATGGTCTTAACCAAAATGGGCTCCCAGCTGTTATCTCTTCTCTGGTGCCCTGATGCCCGAGCAGCAAGTAGCCGGCATTCCTGGAACCTGGCCTCGGGAGTCTCATATACGTCAAGTCGTCTACACAGGATAGGAAGTTCAGTGCACACAACAGCTCTAAAGAGATCTGTGCCGCAGGCCGGCTCAGTCACACTGAGTGCCAGGAAGACAGGAGAGCCTTGATACCATTGTTCTTGCAGCATTCACGGATGTGGAGACAGGAGCTGAAAGCGCTACACGTGGCAGGTCCTGGGAATAGGGTCTTGGCATGAATCTCCTTCTCCTTGAAGCTATTGTGACCTTCCTTTGGATTGCCATGCCCTGAAGTGTTTATTATGAGGCGGAGCTTGGTGTAAAAAAAAAAAAAGAAAGAAAATTGTCCCTCTGAAGGTACCTGAACCTGGAATTATGATGCTCTGTAAAAGGATTGGCCTAGCTGCCAGGGGAGCAGAGCTCACTGGTGATGTGTGTAGAGTCCCCCACCCTGTCCCCCACCCTGTCCCCACCCCGGGCACATGAGCAGCACCAGCCTCTGGAGTGCTGCTCTCGCTCCGAGGCTGGCTGGCTGGTTAAACTGACGTCTCCTCACGCTTCGGGGCCGAGTGAGACTTTCCTAGGCTGCACTGTAAACCCCAGTGCCAGGCTACGCTGCCTGTGCTGCGGACAGGCTCTCTGCACTTGGGATGAGCCCCCCCCACCCCCAGCCCTCCATTTCTGAAACCATTGAACTTGAGGGTTTCACTATACAACGAGGGAACAATGGAGATGCCTTGCAACTGTGAGGGCAGGGTGCTGTGGTTTTTCTGCCCTTACACAAAGGACTGGAGTCTCTCTCTACTTGAAGTGGAAGGATTTTTCAACTAGATGCATCTGGGGTTTCAGGCCTGTGACTAAGTGGCCTGAGGGGCTCCGTTCTTTCTTCCTGGTGCAATTGAAGGATTCACTTGAATAGTTTTATCTTCTTTGCAAGACCCAATAAAGAGGGGAAAACAGACTTACTTCCAAAGGATCAGGCCGTAACACACTGTTTTATTATAGTATTGTTCTTTGAGGAATGGCTCTTGCTTCCCTTCTGTTGGCTGAAGGGCATTTTGTCTAGCCCAGCCTCTGATAGATTACACCTGTCTGAAGCAGAGAGGACAGGTTCTACTCAAGGACTCCAACTAATAGATAGCTGGTGGCTGATGGAACTTGTACCTGTGCTTGAGAGGTTTATCTGTCTCACTGGCAGCTGTGGGAGGGTCCAGGACTGGGCTATTGCAGGTAAACAGGGCATGCATATCAATAGCATCTTCCGGGAAGAATGGTGAGGTTCTTTTAAAACGGATGGATATTCTTGAGTGGAAGCAGCACTCGAGTGGCTGTGCTGTCTGTGTGTCCGGCAGGAGGAGGGTCCCACTCTCCATGGGCATCGCCATCCCCACACGTCCTCCTCTGTGTGGAGGCCATGAATGCTCACATCCTCTCTGTCTCTCGGCAGGAGCTGTACCACCAGTCCTATGACTGTGTCTGTGTCATGTTTGCCTCCATCCCGGACTTCAAGGAATTCTACACGGAATCAGACGTGAACAAGGAAGGCTTGGAATGCCTCCGGCTCCTGAATGAGATCATTGCTGACTTTGATGATGTAAGTGCTGAGGCTTACCTGAAGAGCAGGGATGCCCCATCCCCACCGCGTATGCCTCTTATACAGTTGATATTAGTTCAGGACGGTGACATCGTGCCTTCAGACTTGCCCTTCCAAATATCTTTCCTTTCTTTCAGTTTCTCCTCCCTCCTCTTCTTCCTCACCCTACCGCTACTACAACCCCAACCCCTATATTCTCACCCCAAATCCACTTCTCCTGCTTTCTGTTTAGGAAAGGGCAGGGTCTCCCGTGACTATCACCAAAACATGGCATATCAAGTTGCAGTAAGACTAAACACCTTGAGGTGGGCAAGGAAACCCAGTGTGAGAAGTAACTGACCTGGGCTCATAGGGGCTCACAGAGATTGACCCAACAGCCAGGGAGCCTAGGCTGACCTAGGCACTCTACATGAATGTTTAGTTCTGTAGCTTGTTCCCCTTGTGGGTCTCCGTTTGGGAACAGGGCTTCTCCCCAACTCTTTTACAAGCTTTTGGGACCACCTAACTTTTGGTAATTTGAGCTCAAGTCCTATCCTGTACCTTGTTTACTGGATAATTTGGGGGGGAGGATACATTTTATTTTAAAAGTAATGTAATTGCAGAGGACAGCTACTAAAATCTGCATTTAAGTCATTAGAGAGACTTTCTAGAAAGGCTTAACCTCCAAGAAAAATGCTTAACCCAACCCTTTCTATAAAACATAATCCATCTATTTATTGCAGTAGATTATCACTGCAGTATGGCTTCACTGTCTATTTCAAGGCCTTTGGCAGACACCAAATTGAGCTATATGTGAATGGCGTGCATTGCTGTTGACAAAGCAATACATGTGTGGGTGTTATATCATTTTCCAGAGGGCACATGACATATTGTTAGACATCGAAATAGGTATCATTTTTCACCTTGTAATTTTCTGTCTATTAGAGAATAATGTGTCCTATTTTCTGGTAAGAAAGAAAAACCCACACCTGTGATTTCAAGGCCACTACAGCTGCTCTCCTCATATCAATATTAGACAAAATAGAAGACATTTGTCATCTGTGAGTGTGTGTTCATCCTGATTCATGGAGCTTTGGCATACGTGAGGACACTGTATAGCATGATGGTTTCAGAGCTGTGCAGTTCCGAGTGGCTTCTGGATCCTGTGTCCTCCCTACCCCATCTCCACGTGAGGTCCCTCCAGATGTTCATGGAGGAGTCATGACAATCAAAGCCTTCTGCTCCTATACCATCTGTACAGTGGAACGCAGTGGCATGTTAGCTCCAGCTTGCCTGCAGCAAGATGCAGGCTTCCCAGTCCTGACGAGTGAGTGCCAGTAGCTACGTGGATACATGACACAGGGTTTTCTCACATGCTTGAAGGTTTTTGTCAGTAAGGCTGGAAGAATAGTCTCTGACCAGCAGAGTAGCAAGAAAGCAGCAAGAAAATGTTCCTGGTCTTTGGTGGGTGCTGTTCATTTGAGACTGCCCTCCAGAGTCTCCTCCCATCCCTGTGCTTCCCACACAGCCTTCCCACCGTACCAGAATGAGGGTGAATGCTGACGCCTGTAACTGGTACTGAGGCCAGTTGAGATCAGGGCTGATGGAAGGGTGAGGTCTTTAGCTGGGGATCTCATTCTCCTCACTTCAAGTGCTCGGCTGTCAAAGCCTTGCAGGCCCTGCAGGGAAGACCTTACACACTGAATCGGTGTTGTATTTGTGCCTTTTACGTGTGGAACTAGAGATTTATTTGCAGCCTGTTTCCCCGCATTGTAATTTATCCTGGTTCCTTCCCTAAGTCTGACAGGCAATCTGTGTGTATTACAAGCACATCCTTTTGTTCTCTTCCCGTCCAAGCTGATGTGCTTATGAAGATGTCTGCTCCCAACATGCTCAGGTGGGAGAATGGCATGCCCTTGACTGTGGCCTAGGAGCCAGAAACGGCTCGGTAGAGCCGGGGATTCAGGTCGGCACCTGGCTGAGTAACAATGGTTGTCATTGCTCTGCAGCTGCTTTCCAAGCCAAAGTTCAGTGGTGTTGAAAAGATCAAGACCATCGGTAGCACATACATGGCGGCCACGGGTCTGAGTGCTGTGCCCAGCCAGGAGCACGCCCAGGTAGGTGCACACATGTCAGCTGCCTAAGGATGCGTGTGTCCAGGAGCCACCCTGTAGCCAAACCCAGAACTCTACCGTGTGTATTGCCCAAAGTTGAATGTTCATAGTCCTAAGAGAATTTTAAAAGAGCTCTGGAAACTTCTTAGAGTTCTCTGAAGTCTGATTCTAGAAGATAAAACAATCAATTGTTGATTGATACCAGGAAAATAGACAGGTGATGAAACAATTAATAGTTGATTGATCCCCGACAAATAGGCATGTTAAGGCTGAGTGCTCCGGAGACTCCCGCTCTCTGCGCAGTGCCCAGTTCTGGGTCTCTTCGCTAATTCCCATCTACTACAAAACGAAACTTTTCTGATGAGGGTTGAGAATGCTCTGCCTATGAGAATAGCGATATATCATTCAGAGTCATTTGACTGCTATGTTCCTTTAGCAGAAAAATAGTAATAGGTTTTCCCCTAGGCCAGTTACCTTTGAGTATTTTCAGTCAACTTGGAGTGGAGATTTTTTTCTTTTTTTTAATTTTTTTTTAATTTTATTTTGCATTCCAACCACAGTTCTCCCTCCCACCCCTCTTCCCCATCCTAGCCTCCCCCCAGCCCACCTCCCATCCACTCCTACCAAAAGGTAAGGTCTCCATGGGGAGTCAACAAAGCCTGGCACATTAAGTTGGGGCAGGACCAGGTCCATCCCCACAGCATTAAGACTGAGCGTGGGATCCCTCCCTAGGGTATGGACTTCAGAAAGCTAGCTCATGCACCAGGGATAGAGCCTGGTCCCACTGCCAGGGACCCCTCAGATAGACTAAGCTACACAAGTGCAGGAGTGGAGGTCCCAGAGCTGCCAGTGTAGAATTCACGAGTCTCCATGAGCGTGGTTCAACTGTCTCTGTAGATTTTTCCTTCCATGCTCTTGGCCTCCCTTGCTCATATATTCCCTCCTCCCTCTCTTCAAGTGGATTCCCAGAGCTCAACTTAGCTGTGGATCTCTGCATCTGCTTCCATCAGTTACTGGATGAAGGTTCTTTGATGACAGTTAGGTGGTCACCAAGCTGATTACAGGAGATGGCCAGTTCAGGCACCCTCTCCACTATTGCTAGGAGTCTTAGCTAATTAGCTGGGGTCATCCTTGTGGATTCCTGGGAATTTCTCTAGCACCAGGTTTCTCCCTAACCCCTTAATGACTCCCTCTATCAAGATATCTCTTTCATTAGGATGGAGTGGGAGAGATTTTTCTCTTGCAGTGTTTTGTTTTTGTGTTAATATAGACAAATTTGTGTGATTTGTTGGGTTCCCGCCTTATCAGGAGAGCAGTAGGCATGATGAGTGGTGTTCAGCATAGTTTCACACTCAGCCAGCTCTAGGACGGGTGTTACACAGAGGAACGGGACCCACCTAACCACAGTCTCCCTCCTAAAGTAGGGGGAATTCAGAGATAAGGAGGCATGAGTCCCACATTCTCGGTTCACACACACCTCCATTGGAGGAACTGAGAGACAACCCAGACCCCGATAAAACAAATTCCCATGAAGTATCAGGGAGGTCTGTTCCCATCCTAACCATCCTGAGTAGAGAGTGGAAGAGGGTTCCTGACTCAAGAGGAGGTATCCCAAGGTTTCTACTACTGAGATGAAACACCATGACTAAAAATAACTTGGAGGAAAAAATGGTTTATTTCATCTTAAAGTTTGTAACTCTTCACCCAAGGAAATCAGGTCGAAATCAAGGCAGGAACCTGGAAGAGTAGCTGATGCACAGGCCGGGGTGGAGTTCTGCTTACTGGCTTGCTTAGTCCACTTCCTTATACCATCTAGGCCCACCTGCTCGGGGGTGACACCGTCCACAGTGGTCTGGATCTTCCCACAGCAATCATCAGTCAAGAAAATGCTGCTACATTCTTGTCTACAGGCCAATATGATGGAGGCATTTTCTTAATTGAGAGTTCCTCTTCCCAAATGGAAGAGTCACGTTGAAAAAAAAAAAAAACCACTAGAAACTAGCCAGCTGTATTAGTTTTAGTTTTCTTCTGTTGTGAATAGATGCTTTCTTATAAAAGAAAACATTCAACTAGGGGCTTGCTTACAGCTTTAGAGGGTAATTCCAGGACCATCATGGCGGGAGAGCTTGACAGCAGGCCAGCAGCCCTGGCATTGGAGCCGGAGCTGAGAGCTTCCATGTTAAAACAGCAACGATGAGGCAGAGAGAGAGAGAGAGAGAGAGAGAGAGAGAGAGAGAGAGAGAGAGAGAGAGAACCAACTGGAATGGCATGGGCCTGTGAAACCTCGAAGTCTACCCTCATTCATATCCAACAAGGCCTCACTCCTAATCCCTCAAACTTTCTTGGGGCCAGGCATTCAAGCATATGACTTGTGGAGTTGTTCTCATTCAAACCACGACACCAGCAGTAGAGACAGCTCTCAAATTATTCTAAATGGGTCATGTGTCCTCGTCAGGTGATTTCTTTCAGAGACTTAGTCTAATGGCTGTACTAATTGATTAATGGGGAAAAGAAGGAGACAAAGTAAAAGAAACCTAATGGATTCCTACCCTTGGACTCTCAGTCGAAGCCACCCAAACCAGCTTAGAGCCTGGGGTGAAAGAGCAGTGTAGCCCTGTGCATGGTCTTGCCCATTTTTAACAGGTTGTATTTTCCCACATACCAGTAATGTATTGAAGCAAAAAAAAATGTAAAATACAAAATACAGGTTTTTTAATGCAACATTGCTTAAATGTAAGTATCTCATGTATAACCAAAGCAGAACTCGTTTTAAGTTTTTACTTTCTGTTCTAATAGAAACAGATTTTGTCAATGCCTTCACTGTGTACGTGTTGGCATATTCAGTCGGTATGATAAATAACCAGACCAGCTCAAGAACAACAGATATAATTTAATAATTGAAAAAGGGGGGAACACACGCTGCAAGAGTGGGAGGTCTGAAGTCCAAAATGGTCCGGCGAGCACCGCATAGAGAGAGCACGCACCTACCTACCCCGGTTTTTCTACCTGGGCTCCAGGCGGCCACACCCCAACCAGATGTGATTGATTGAGCTTCCCCATCATCTCCCCCTTTTGTCTAAACAAGATCGATCCAAACCCAATACAACTATATACAATAGGAACAGATACCAAATGTAAAATTACAAGTAATAAACAATATTAAGCAAGAAACACATAACAAAAGTTTTACTAAGCATTCTATTTCGAGGAGTCTAAATAATGTATTGAAATTAAGTTTAGCTAAATCATGAGGAGGGTAACTACAATTATCTAATCTTCAACTCCATCAATGATCTGAGAAGGGAAGTAATATTACTTGAGTAAACAGGAAGTACAATCAAGAAACTTCCAAAATGTGCAACAAATGACAGAGACAACTGACTACCTGGGCAATCACGCAAAGTCTCATTTGCAATGTTGAGGCAACCAACTTTGGGTAAGGCCTGACGTAACTGACATACCATTTTCAAAGGCAAGCAACTTTTCAAAACTATCTTACCCTGTCTTGGCAGGATATGACAGTTCTGTTTTATCCATTTACGGATATTCTGTATCTCTGTCAGTGGTTGAGGTATGAGCATTTCTTTGCCCAAGGGCCAGTTCTGCCAAGAAGAAAGGCTCCAGGTGGAGTGTCTTTGGTGCTCAACATTCTCTCGGGAGTAGATCAGTGTTGCTAGGAGTGATTGTGTCTCATTGCCACAGAACTCTAGATTAGATTAAAGGTTTGATTCTGCTTCTGATTCGGCATTGTGATTCACCAGTGATGGTTTTCAGCCCAGACAGAAACAGCTGACTTTCTGCATCTGTCTCCTTATTTATAAAGCGAGAACATATTTCATAAGGCTCCTTATATCTAAACCTCTTTTCCTAAGACTCTTGGGAAGATGGCATTTACTATTCAGAATGTTTAAAGGACTCCACGGTCTCCATAGGCAATAAAAGTGCTAATAATGGCAGTACAGATTGTTTCCCACTAATGATATCATTGTCGTCTGGCAGAACTGAGATAAGAGCTTCTGGGGCATAAATGAAATATTATATACCATCATATCCATGCAGGAGACTTCTACCCAATACAAGCCATTTGTGATTACAAATTTTAATTAGAATCTCAGCAGGTCATACAAAGATGGCTTTCTGTCTGAAAAGCAAAGTTCATTGCATTTTGTGAGGTAAAATATGGCTTTCTTGATAAATGTCAACACAAATGTTATTTTTCTTAAAAAAAAAAAAGAATGCCATGTCTCTAAAATGTGCTTCAAACTGTTTCTAAAGTTATAAACAAAATATATTTATGTGACCAGATGTTTACTTTTCATAGCCAAACATTCAATTTGCAAAATATGTGGACTTTTTAAAGAATTGATTGGATTTTCTTAAATCCAAAAAGAAACAACACTATCGGAATTGTGGCCGTTTGGAATCTGGACTTTATTTAAGATTGCCTGGGCATTGTCTGTTCGCAGAACTACATCTGCCCACCAGTTACATGCAGAGGGGCGTCAGCGCTCAGCTGGGCCCGGCCTTGGTATCAGCCCCTGCTCGACATTATTTGTGTTTTTAAAAGGAAATGGTGGTTTCTAATTTAAATCACTAAGACAATGTGACTAGAAGCTTGCGTTACCTTTGAGAGCTGGTTGTAGTTTGTAAGAGAAGCAGGCATTTGTCAAGAGAGCAAACACTCCAGGAACAGACTTGAAGTCCAACCTGCTCCATCATCCTGTGACGGGTGCCCTGATGACCAAATGTCCCCTGAGGAAGTCTACAGCATGTCCAAACTGGGAGCCTGCCCGTCTCCTGGGCCCTTACTCCTACCCTGGTGAGCTCAGTCTCCACCAAATGCCATCCTTGCAAGCCATGTTGATTCCTTTCCTTGGCTTTAAGACTTCAACCTGCAATAGCCAGCTGGCAGTTTGGGGATAATTGCCTTGACTTGCAGAGTGAGCTTTCCCACCCTTTGTGGCTTTTCTGGTGACAGTGAAGAGCAGGGAGCAGAAGTGGCTTGTCCTCCCCGCCTCTGTCCCTCCGCTTCTCTGCACAGCCTCCCTTGCTCCGTCTCTGACTGGCTCTGCAGGCCCCACTGACTGTACAGGAAGCTCCTGCTTTATCCCTACCTGGTCAGTCCCCCTCCGTGTTACCACTGGTGGCAATTACTTGACCAGTTTTCATCTGTTCCCTCACTAATTCTAGCAGGAACTTAAGTCAAAGACAGTGCACAGGGAAGAAAACTCATTTAATGCCATGTCTGCAACCTCCATTGTAGTGGACAATGCCTCCAGCTTTGATACATAGTTACAAATAGCTCAGAAAACCTCTACCAGCAACACGTTTGGAAAGAGGTAACATCCGGCGGGGACTGGAACAAATCCGGAGGGGAGAGCAGAGCAGGAGAGATAGGGACTTCCTGTTTGGAAGGTGTACGAGCACCCGTTGCTTGTTTTGCATTTAACATTGGCATCCATGCTTTCTTCTTAATGATTTTAATTTTAAAATATGCAATTCGATAACCTTTAAAATAAATTCATTTGCTTACTGTGTGTGAACCAAACAGGCATCAGGGCTTGGTTAGGACCAATCTGTAGATGGACCGCTGGCTCCATCCAGCACCTGCCAGGAGCACACATCTTTCTGTTCTCCATCACCACTGCAATTCAGCCTCAGGGTCCATGTGAGCCAGGAAAAGCTCCGCACTCCCCCATCCAGGGCATCATTAGCAGGAGCTCGCTGATGGAGCAGGGACTGGAGACACTCAACCTCCACTGCTCCTTAAAAGCTCAGGTTAGGAGCCACCCAGCACGATCCCTGGGAATCTTAGGTACCTGTTGGTTACCCAGAGGATGAATTCTTTTCCACCATGACCAGCCCAAGGGCCTTTATTGATGGCTGTAGAAATGAAATGGGTGCAGCGGTTTCAAAGTGGGGTTCAGAGAGCACAGGAGATGCCAGCAGGAGTTCACCGGCAGAATGGAGAGGCATCCAGGTGTCTTCCCACTGCAGCTAAAGGCCTGCTTCCCTGTGGATAAGGCTCCATCTAGGCTCCTCGCTCAATGACTTGTCCAAAGGTTTCTTCCCAATGATAAGAAGTCATACTCTGAGGTACAGAGGTTAGGAGTACCACACAAGACTCAGCCGGCAGCATGCCCACCTCGCATCCTGGAGAGACAAAAGTAAGGCGTGTGTCACCAGAGCCGGGGGAAGCTGCTGTGGGGTGACTGGCAGCTGCCACCAGAAAAGGGTAGGCTCGCACTTCATGGTGAGAGCAGAACTCTATCGTCTAAGTAGCTCTTCTCAGCTTCCCTAGAGCTCCTGGTGGGCAGTTCCGGCTGGGAGCCAGGGAGAGGCAAGGAAGGAGGGGCCCTTGGCTGGGTCAGACCAGATAAGGTTCGGTATGTGGGCAATGAGGAGCCAGCGCTGCTCAAAGCCGGCTGGTACTAGTGCCTGCGGGAAGAACAATGCAGAGCTAAGGTGGACCCCATCTCTGAGCCACCGTGCCTTCTCCTGAGGGCACATGGGATGCTGGGACAGTGTGTCCACATGTCATGCTCTGGCCCTAACAGTGGACTCTGATAAAATACATCCTGCAGGGGCTGGAGAGATGGCTCAGAGGTTAAGAGCATTGCCTGCTCTTCCAAAGGTCCTGAGTTCAATTCCCAGCAACCACATGGTGGCTCACAACCATCTATAATGGGGTCTGGCGCCCTCTTTTGGTCTGCAGGCATACACACAGACAGAATGTTGTATACATAATAAATAAATAAATATTTTAAAAAAAATACATCCTGCAATGAGATTTAATTCTCCCACTGTGTCCCATAAAGGCGAGTCCTCCCTTCAGGATGGGGCCCGGCTCGTGACTGGATGATGACATCGTTCTGTGATTCTAGCCCGATCTGGATGTCTGTGCTCTCTTTCAGGAGCCTGAGCGCCAGTACATGCACATAGGCACCATGGTGGAGTTTGCATATGCCCTAGTGGCAAAACTGGATGCCATCAATAAACACTCCTTCAACGACTTCAAACTGCGAGTGGGTATGTTGTGCCAGGGGATCCGAGCAAGCAGCGAGGCCTGGGGTGGAGAATAAAGCTTCCGGACGCAGTGGAGAGCCTGGCGTGAGGCTGGCTGTGTCTAGAAGGGCGCAGGGAGGCCGTGAGCCCCAGAACTGCTTCTGTGCAATTTAAAAAGAGGCATTCCCTTCCGCTGAACTCAAGGAACAGAAGCATGGTTCAACAGGTGGAGCTGGAGCTGTGTCTTAGTCCCCAGAACGTCCCCGCAGCCAGCTGAGGGTTTACCTAGCACATAACTCTTCCCTTGCTGCGCCATATTGGTAGGAGGCCACCATACTTGCTGTTAACAATGACTTGACATCGGCTAGCTTCCACACCAGTGCCAGAGATAAGCAATGTCACTGAAGGGTGCATCTTAGCAATGACGGTGGTGGCATGTCTTGTCATTCCACCACTGAGAGTTAGGAGCGGGAGGATTCAAGCGTGAAGTTCAAGACTGTCCTCAGCGGCTACATAACAGTTCAAGGACAGCCCTAGGCTACTTGAGACTCTGTCTCAAAAAAAAAAGCAAACAAAGTATACGTGTTAGGATTACTGGATTTGGATTCCACTTATAGGAGCACAGTCTTCAGGAACACAAAACGTGTGTCCCAGGAAGCTCTGCCCATTCTCTTCAACCTTGTAGACATTTTTAGTAGTTTAAAAAAAAAAAAGTCATAACTTCTAATTGACTAAGAAAACAAAACTTCTTGATTTCTGAAAAGTTTTTTTAACAAACTTTAAGTTGATATTTAGCATGTTCCGTGATGACTTGCCTTTTCCAAAGTCTTTTAAAAAGCAGTGTTTGAAGCCATCAGCTTAGCACACAGCTGGCCTGTAATATATGCACGGTGTCTGCAGGAATTCGTGATTTCTAAGAGCCTCTTTGACAATTTTTTTTTTTTTTTTTTTGCTTTCTTGGCAACACATTTTGCTTCTTCCACTAGTCCACAGACAAGCAGTTCTTGTGTCAAGATCCATCTGTGTGGTTTATAACTTTACTTTGAATACAGATTTCTACTGGTGGGGGGGGGGGGGGGGCATCTGGATACTTGAAGCTATTTTCTTCCTTCTCGGTACATGTGGCCTGAATTTTAAAACCTCCTGATGGCAAATGCGATGTTCTTCATGACACATACTGCTGTCAGCCTCTGAGCATGTTTTCCTTTGTCCCGTGTCACTTCTGACGGGTGAGCCTTTCCCTAGACTCTGCTAACACAAAAGTCGGGGTGTCAAGGGGACCAGGACGCTACCCTGTCGGCCAGCAGTCCACACCGAACATGTTTCTTGATCCCTGCATCAGAGCTTTCTCTGTGCATTTTCTGGACAGCCTGGAATGTGGTGTCCTGGAGCGTCGGTGCTACTGCTCGGTTGCTATGACAAAATCCCTGGACGCTTTGATAAAGAGAAAAGAGTTGTGCAGCTCCCAGTTGTGAAGGCTGACAGTGCAAGACCAGATGCAGAGTAAGGGCCTCACGGTGACGTCACAGCATGGGGCAATGACATCATAGTTATGTATGTGAGAGAGATCACATGACAAATCAGAAAGGCCAGGGAGAGACTGGAGGATTAGATTTACTCTTTGTAGTACCCATGCTCAGGAGAGCTGAGTCTACACGCACAGTAGTAACGTATTCACTAAGTCTGTCCTCTTGAAGGCCCTACCACCTGAACACTGAGAGTTCTATGGACAGAATACCTTTTCCAAACATACATGAACAAAAATAACCCAGCCATGTGACATGGGAACAGAATAACTCTGTGTCACATCCAGAGTGGTCTCAGTGTTGAACGGGGTACGGTGGTGGATCAGAAACACACGGGACTTCTCTGCATCTCCACAGATCTAAAAAAAAAAAACAAAAAAAACAAAAAAAAAAAAACCAAGCCCAGCAGGTTCTTGGCTCTAATAAGATGTGGTCACACAGAAAGGACCACAGTAAACAGCGGGCGGCTACAGACTAGATGTAATCCACAGGTAATGAACTTCAGGGTCACAAAAGAAACAGCCAACCCCAACACAGAACTTTGAGCAAAATGGCCAGTGAGAGAGTGTCTCCCCAGTGGAGCTGCAAGAGAGAAACAAGCTCAGGAAAACGCACAGAAGCAAATGCTGAACTTCCCAGAAACAGCGCTAGACCACAGGCCTGCATGCTGCGCTAAAGCGGATAAGTCAGGCAGGAGCCCGGTGCTTCCTGCGCTTGCCCCCTGGTGTAGCCAAGCCATCCTGGCCCATGCTTTGCAGCCAAGTGTCTCTGTGGGCCGAGCAGAAGACCCTGCATTGTTACATCTTCCAACCACACAGGCCTCTCTCTCTTCCCCTGATAAAGCTAGAAACAACCCAGTGAGCCAGTGTGGCCCCATGAGGTGGGTGAGGATGTAGCCTTTTGCTAGCCATAACCAGTTCAACCAGCTCAGGCCTCACCCATCCCCAAGAGCTGTTGTCCAAGCAGAAGTCTATGACAGCCAGAAGAAACGCTGATGGATGAGGGACTAGCATCTCAGGCCAGCATCGTGACCTGACTCCTGGGTGCTCTGACCCTTGTGACCGAGCTGGATGTATGATTTGAGCTGTCTACAGTATAAGGAAGTTTTGCTGAGTACAGCACAGAAGCAAAGAGGAACATATTTCTCATTTCTCAGACACGCAGGATTTAATAGAATAGTATTTGGATTCTGTTTCTGAGCCTAGATTCCCACTGCAATAATCTATCACTAAAAAAAAAATCCCTCAGTAGGCAGGTCTGCAGTCAGAAGCTACATCTTTCAGAAGTGGCAAGGATGTTGGATGCAGGAGAAAATGTAAATAAATGAGTGATCTTAGAAACCTATCAGTTGTTCCCAACGACCCCCTCCTACTCCACCCAAACACTTATGGGTCTATGTGTTTGAACTGAATTTCTTGGCAAGAAATAAGAAGTGGGCTTAGAAGATCACAGGGCTCCTGTCAGTCACAGACACTGGTCTGAGTCTTGCCCCACTGACTTTTGATAATAGGTGCCATCGCCTTGGCCCACCCCTAGCAGTGACACTCTGACCCCAATCAAGCAGTAACCAGAGTTTATAATTGTAGCTGATCAAAAAGGGACCTCAGTAGAATCACTGTCACCTTCATTAACAGTGTGTCCCCGAATGCCGTATTATCTGGGGAAGTAATAAATAAAGCCCATATAGTGCAAGATTCCCATAAATTGTTTGTCCTTCAGCAAGAAATGGGCCAACTGGATCAGAAAAAGAGCACTCTGGAATTCTCCATATTGAGTTTTGTCTTCTTGGAGACTCAGTTAGAAGGGAGACTTCCTCCCAAGCAAGATGAAATTCCTCACTCTGATGAACAAGAACGCTGAGGGTTTGGCTTCAACAGAACCAGACCCCAAAATTCTTGGAGGTTGGTCATTAGTGTCACTTCCTTGTAGAGGGCAACCTCAACAGCTGGCTCTCCTACAATCTCGGAGATCACAGACTCGCCCTCACTTCTGAATGCCAGTGTATAGATAATCCACTTGTTTATATTAAATTCTATTAATATGTTTTGTTTTGTTTTGTTTTTGAGACATGGTTTCTCTGTTTAACAGTTCTGACTGTTCTAGAATTTGCTTCTGAGGCCAGGCTAGCCTCGAACTCACAGAGATTCACCTGCCTCTGCCTCCTGTATGCTAGAATTAAAGGTGTGTACCACCACTCCCTGGCTTAAATATCATTATTTAAATTGTATGATTTTTTTTTTTGCCTGCAAGTGTGTCTGTTTGCCATATGCCTGATCCCACAGAAAGGGCATCAGATTCCCTGGAACTGGAGTTAAGCAGCTGTGAGCCACTGGAAATTGAACCTGTGTCCTCTGTGAGAGCAGCCAGTGTTCTTAACCACTAAGCCATCTCTCCAGTCTCTTTCCAATAATTTTAGAGATCCCCAAACTTGAGTCCCACCAACCTTTTTTATCACACATATTAGTTGTTTTGTTGTTAGCACAGACCTGAGCAGAAGCTTTCTGCGCTCTCTAGAAGTAGTGCGGGTGAGAGGAATCCATTGGGAAACAATGTAGCAAAATAAATCACCATCAAAAACATGTTCAGAAGCAATGAGCCCATGCAGGTAAAAATCACATGTAGCAGAGACAAAAGAGATGCGCTGTTAGGGGCCCCAGAAGCCACAGCTGGCTTGCATTCTTCCTTCTGCCTGAGTCATAGCACCTGCCTCTGCTTCCTCACTCACAAGACAGTAACGATAGTGGTCTGACCCGCCTGCTAGGGTCATGACGCCTGTTCGAGGATTTTGTGGTGGGGGGGGCACTGAGGGTAGTTCTTGGCAGTCAGAGATGCTGCCGCAGTGTGGCTCCGGTGGCCAATGTGATGGCCGTGTAGGCACAAGGGTGGCAATATACGCTGAGTTCATCCGCTCAGGGTACACAGTTAAAACGTGAGTATTTGGAAATTGATTATATTAATTATATTAGTCTTGGTAGGGTAGCTCACACCTTTAATACAAGAACTTGACAGGAGGGTTTGAAATCTGTAGTCAGCCTGAGCTACAAGACAAGACCCTGTCTCCAAAATGAAAACAGAAACAAGGCAAAAAGTCATGTTAGTTATAAACTCTGGAACAGTCTTGTGGTGATCTCAGCCTAGGATTCTTTTGTGGCATCAAGAAAAGCAGTTTGTCACAGCCATTAGTTTTCTGAAGCATGCCCTCCTGTCGCAGAGGAGGGGCAGCAGCCCTGCAGCATGGAGAGCGATCTGAAGGGAACGCCGGCGTCACGGGCACCGCAGCATCTTGAGCGGATAAAGCTGGAATTGCCCTGGACTCTGATGTGTAAAGTCTGTGGTTTGGTTAAGATTTGTTTAATAACGATGTCTCGAGCACATTGTAGACAGCTTTCTGACTGAGGACACTTGCTGCAATTAGAACCTTGCTAACCTAGCTCTGTCGTGTTGCAGGTATCAATCATGGACCTGTAATAGCCGGTGTCATAGGAGCTCAGAAACCACAGTATGACATCTGGGGCAACACTGTCAATGTCGCCAGCAGAATGGACAGCACCGGGGTCCTGGACAAAATACAGGTAATTCAATCTCTTCTCAGACACCCTTGGTGTCTACATCAAGTTACATCAAAGAGTAAAATAATAATAAAATTAAAATTTTTAAATAGGTACACTTTGAGTTTACTTAAACCCTTTTTTAGGGAAAATGTTAGTTTTTGCATTTACTGTTAGGAATGACACCAACCAGATTCTAATGATGCTAAGGCCATGGACCTTACAAAGACTTCTGGTCATCCTCTGACCAGAAGTGGCCTGCGTGGCAGGATGGTGGCCCAGGGCCCTGGGTGCCTAAGAGATGCCCTCCTGTACTGAGTGCCCCGGAGGTGCCTCCCTGAACTGCTGCCCTTTTCTGACCCCATCACACATATAAAGACTTTGCAGGGAAGGCCTGCAGCTCAAGCGAAAGTAAGATGGAAATCAGCCTCGCGTGGCATTTCAAGAGCTCTAAATGACCCCAAGTCTCCACGGTCCACCCCAGGGAGAGAAAGACGACATCTGGCAAGGAGGGAAAGCAACAACCTGAAAAGATAAAATCACACCATGCTCATTAAATCCCTGTTAGCCGTAGTTAAAGTAACGCTAATTAGAAGAGCACTAATTATATTCTAGAAAAAAAAAGGGGGGGTATAAATTGCTAGATGGATAATGAGAAAAGGTCTGGTTTAGGAAACGTTATGAAATGTCTCCAGCTCTCTAACCGAGCGGCAGTTCGTGTGGGGTAGAAGGACTGGGGTAGAGGCAGCCAAGAAGAAGGCTGTGTCCTCCTGGAGTTGGCAGTTTATCTCATTTAATTCCTGGCTCCACTCAAGCGCTGAGCTATGGACTGTGGACTTGTTTGTCACCAAGTGCCCTCACACTGTGGAACAGTGTTGCATTGGAGACAACGGGCACACAGTGGCCATCACAGCCATCGGGTCTCAAGAATGACAGCATCATAAAAGAGGGCATGTTTCAAACCATGAACTTCGCAGGATGGAAAGTGAGCGGACAGGCCAGAAAGGGAACTTAGTCTGATTCCTAAATGATTTTACAGTGCCTCTTATGAAGGGCTGGGATGCTGCAATAGCTTCGGGCTATAGGTGCTTGGACCTGCACTTCCTCTCTCCCGAGCAACACTAGACATGTAAACATCATTCAAATTATGATATACAATATCATAAATTCTAGCCTTGTGTGGAGACCTGGGTTCCCCCAAGCTACCCAAAGAGAGATGGTAGGGGTTCTTAGTCCTTTGATGAAATCGTGAGCTTTTCCCTCCCAGAAGCCTCTTGGAGCAGGTTCTCACAGCCAGTTGCAGAGAACGTGATGGCACCGGGCTGCCTGCTCTACCACGTACCTCTTAGTTCTTTTCTTTATCCCCTGGTTAGTTATTGGCCTCTGGTGAGAATGGGCGTCGCCCACAGGACAGAGGCAGTGGAGAAAAGGTTTGGGGTCACTGAGGGGAAAGAAGGAAAGGTAGGTGTGGGCATGGTTAGAGAGTGACCCACAGAGGAGGGGAAAATTTAACAGCACAAACCTGTGCAGAAGGAGCACAGGGGGCTGCTGCCCATTCTACCATTTGAAATAAGAAAGATCTAAGACATAAAGAATAACAACAAAGGGAAACAAGTCCACCTCTTTATGTATCTTTATTTTTAATTATATGCATGTGAATATGCGTCGTGGGGCCAGGAATGTGGATATGTGCTTGTAAGTGAGAGTTGCCTGCAGAGGCCATGATGCCTGACCCCTGGGGCCTGGAGCCACAGGTGATGGCAAGCCACGTGATGTGGGCTCTGGGAATCAAAGTTGGGTTCTGTAAGAGCAGTGTGTGCCCTTAACCATGGACCAATCTTGTCAGCCCTGGCCTTATTCTTAACCTACATTCTTTTACACTTCCACACAACGTCTGTAGAATGAGACGCATGTTCCCAAGGTTTAGATGTCGCTTTAGGTGCATTTATAGGAAAATTATGGTTAATTTTGTGCCTTGATATGGAAATGTTGTTTTAGATTGTACATGGAGTCTATCTCCTTTATTCCCATCATCAACCCCATATCCAAATCACTTCATGTCTTTTGATTATTTGACCTATTTTTATACTGGAGAAAGCCTTTCTGAAGCCTGCCATTGCAGTAGCATATTCTCCCCACCACGGTTACTCTTTGTCCCTCAAAGAGGGCTAGGGAGTTTTCTGAAGAGCTGGACGCCTACGCTTATGGTTCTTACTTGTCTTCTTCAGAATTGGTTTCAGTACTAGAGATAAGCGAGAACCAATCTGACTTCTAGTGATGGAGCTAGTGAGCTGCACACGAGTCCCCAGAATGCATGTGCTTGCTCAAGCATAGTGTCCGGAATCTGCGATGAGGTGCTAAACTCCCCAGCTGAGAGAGAAGTGTGTGTGCACATGCGTGTGTGTTTGCATGTGTGTGTATGTGTTCTTGCACATGTGTGTGTACATGAGTGCTTGCATGTGTGCATGCATGTGTATTTGTGTAAGTTTCCATGTGTATGTGTGTTTCCATATGTATGCATGCATGTGTGTTTTAAATGTATGTATGTGTGTGCATACATGTGCATATGGGTTTGCATGTGTGTGTTTAAGATGAGTGTATATGTGTGTGCTTGCAGGTGTATGCATCCATGTTTGTTTTTCATGTGTGTGTGCCCATACATGGGCATGTTTGTGCCAGCTTCCCCTACCTCATTCTCAAAATTAGCTGGTTTCACATCTCATCCCAGCTATGTATTGTTATGAAGGATAATTCCAGCTATGTGGCAAATTTGCATGAAAATCACTGGACATCCATTGTAGGCATTGTCATGTTTGTCCTTTGGAAGATGTGCTAACTCCCCACACTGTGTGCCTCAGCTTGGATGAGGATCTCAAATGACCAGAAGTTTATAGCGTTCTCTTGCATGTGCAAAGCTCTAGATTTGAACTTAGCACTGCAAAAAAAGAGAAAAAAAGTATATATTCTACTGTCATCAAGAGCAGGTTTCACCCTGCTCTGGCATAGCACTCCATCTTGTTCAGCCCAACCTGAGTCGACTTCAGCGGCCGTTCTGAAGGAGAGCTTTGACTTTGGTTGGTAATTCATGGAGCCAATACAGCTTTTCAGGGCTCACCGCCTTCCACTTGAGTCAATCAGTCAGACCCTAGTTCTTGCCAGGTGAGCAACAGTCCAATGACACAACCAAGTCCTCCAGGCCTGACCAACCCAGCTGGCCGTTGCTACGGGAACAGATGCAGCTGGCCATGCTCACAGGATCCAACTCAAGTAACCTTGATCTGGTCACATCCCCTCTACCTGGTAGACTGAGATTTGGCCCCTCTGACGGGGGCTGAGGCTGGTCATTGTCGGTGAAGAGGACCCAGTAGAGTACCAAGAGACAAGTGGTCCAATATCTGAGTCTAACCATGCTCAAGAGCATCAAGGCCTTCAGTTCTTTCTATGTGAGTGTTGTTAACCAATGCCAAGGGATGCCAGCAATCCCGGACAACATGGAGTCTCCTTGTAGGCGGACAAAGAGCACCACACCCCTACCAAGAACACCCTTTCCCATTCCTGCAAAACCTGTTTCCTCTCCATACCCAGAATGTTCAGAATTTGACTGTTCTTTAGAATATGCTTTACTAGTTTTCTGACAAGTTTAAAGTCCTTGGTGTAGACATCAAAAACAACAAGGCTGGAAGTCCCCAGCAGTCACTGTGGACATGGTCGTGCCCTGTGTGACTCTGAGGGACTGTCTTATTGACACTCTGTGTGTTCCAGGATCTCAGGCAGGTGGAACATCTCCACAGATGACTGAGGAGGAGCTAGGGCAGATCTCTGTAAAGACAGGGAAAGTTTTCAGCCTGTGGCTTGAGCTGACTCAGAAACTGATGCATTCATTCATAGGTATAGAATGAAAGAGCCTAGGGATCAGTTTATGCTACCTATATTTAGCAGAGCGATGGTACTGGGTTCTCCCTTAGAGCTAGGACCTAGCCAACCATAGGTATTTGGCACAGTTTAATGGTACCACACGTGAATCCTGCCTTGTACTAGGAGGCGTATCCTGTCGGGTCAGTCACTGTAGGTTGCAGTGTTCTTCGTTGCTATGTAAGATGGTTAGTTGTTTTTCCCCAATAGCATCATGCCTAGCTAGCCAGTCGAGATGACGCTTCCAGGTCTGTACCCAGTTCTGGAGGAGAGCAATGGTGATAGCCTGTAATGGTTTCTACAGGACTCCACTGACCACTAGCTACAAAAGACGCGTCCATCCCTAGCTCGAGGCTTTCCCCTGATAGCCTGTGTTGTCTAGGAGAGGTACTGTCGCCTACCCCCTCATTAGAGAGTAATTCTTTTTAAACTCCAAAGCATGCGTACACTTTAGGCAGCGTCTACAGTGGTGTGTCTCCATGGGGTTTTTCCAGGTGTTCAGTGTGGCTTATCCCTCCCCGATAAGCCACAGGCGTCTTAACTTTGGACATTGTTTGGTGGTTTAGGCTCTTTCAGTTTCCTTTTTTATACCAGTACTAAATTAGACATGACTTTAACATTTTCTGGTAGATTCTTTTTCCTCTATTAATGTCTCAGGAATGGAGTTCTTGGGGTAAGGAACAGGACAACTCTTTGACTCCATTTGAAGTGGGTGGCAGCGACTTGGGGAGTAACCCCTTTGTGTGTGTTCCTGTGGCCCGTAGGTGACCGAGGAGACCAGCCTCATCCTGCAGACACTTGGCTACACGTGCACGTGCCGTGGCATCATCAACGTAAAGGGGAAGGGGGACCTGAAGACATACTTCGTCAACACAGAGATGTCAAGGTCCCTTTCTCAGAGCAACTTGGCGTCCTGAGAATCTGCCCCTTCCTGGCAAGGAGAGCGTACTTGCAGGAGCGAACCACGCACTTTCTGACTGCAGCCGCCTTTGTGTCCGTCATGTTGATGTCCGTGCTCTGTCCCACCCTCTGGAGCCCCCGCAGAACTAGTTCCTGTGACCCAGTGGCGTACTGTTTGGTGTCTGCGTGCGCCCAGATTGTCCTGCCGCTTGCACTGTGCTTACTCCTAAGCAAAAGGAGAAGGGAGCGCGTCCTAGGAGAGCATTCAAAGAAGTGTTGAAGAGAGAGGCGAAATGAACACAAATTCTTAAGGCAATAAAACTGGGGGTGTATCTTATCTTCCGGTGCATGCTCTTGTCTGGAAACTACGGTAGCTCGTAACTGCATCCCTAGTCTGATATTCAAACACACAGTATTTGTGAATTAAGTTGATCTTGTCACCCAACATGGAGTCTGTGCTCACCCGTCCACGCGTGTCATTGCCAGCGGTCATCCGTGAGCCTCAGCCGGGACTTGCGGCCCTTGTCATCCTGCTCTGTTGTCCTGTGGAAGCGGCCATTGCCGTCCACAGCAGAATGAGTCCTCAACAGCCTAGGACCAGTTTTGTACCAGACTCGTCGGAGGTCTTGATGCCATTTGTCTTTTGTAAGGTTAATTCATTAAAGATTTATGTACTTTGGTTTATAGTGCTGTATCCTTCCTTTCCTCTCCTCCTCCTGTGATGTGGTCCAGAATGAAAGTTTGTTTTCCATCTCTCAGCCTTTCAGAAGCGGCCTGGAAGCTGGGACGGAGGCAGACCCTTGCGTGATGGAGATTGGCAACACAGTTTGTGATGCACTGGATTGTGAAATGGTTTTCTGGGAGGAAAGAATCTGTGCCTGGTGTATCTGATGGCCTGGTTTCAATTATGCTGTCTTTTGAGGACCACCTAAGTAATAGAAAGTCACCGGGCAGTAGGGTGTACGCTTTTAATCCCAGCACTTGGGAGGCAGAGGCAGGTGTAACTTTGTGAATTTGAGGCCAGCCTGGTCTACAAGAGCTAGTTCCAGGACAGGCTCCAAAGCCACAGAGAAACCCTGTCTTGAAAAAAACAAAAAAATAAATAAATAATAAATAAAAAATAAACAAACATTAAAAAGTCAGCACAAGCCTCAGAGCCCTGTATGCCTACTGACCTTCTGTAGGGAAATACCTTGCCAGGGCTTGCAGAGTCAAACAGAAGCATTTGGGACCAGCTGTGTAAATCAGGTGCCACAATAGCCTGAGCGGGCTGAGAGGCTTTGCTGAGCTTACAAGCTGCCTGTGCTGTCTGAGGAGGCTTAAGAAGACATGGACACAATGTCTGCCACAAATCCAACCCTGAAGCTGCTTGGGCTTGGCTATTTATTTTTTCTTTTAACATAAGGAAATTACACTTTGCCAAATGATTTTAAAAAGGGAGAGAGAGAGAGAGAGAGAGAGAGAGAGAGAGAGAGAGAGAGAGAGAAAACAATTGTGCATTTAAAAAATGTTTAAAAGAAGAAAAACACTGCAGATAAACAGGCTGATTGGGCAAACTTGGTTTCCTCTGTCAGTTCTGAACAGACGTCTAGAGGCGGCGGCGGACTCAGATGGGCTAGCAGGAGACTATTAGTGGATACCCAGATGTGAAGCACAAGCCTCCAGTCCAACTCCTGGCTCTGGTTTTTACTAGCTGCACGTCTCGGGCACATGGCTTGACTCCTCCTAGGCATGTTTTCCTCCTTGCATGCTCCTGGGATCCAGCGATTAAACGAGCTAATGACGGAAAGAGAACTTGGCAGTACCCAGCGTGATCTCGCCAGCATGTTCACAGCAGGCACACAGCGGTGCCAGGACTTCGACTCAGAACTATCCTTCGCCACACGTGTGTGTGTGTGTGTGTGTGTGTGTGTGTGTGTGTGTGTGTGTGTGTTTGTACTGCGTGGCCTTTCAGTTTTCTACCTCAACCAGGCATTTTTGGATCCTGTAACCACATGTGATATTGGCTTTAATACGGTTAGATCACCAAATGGTAACTGAAGGGAGAGATGTGATGTTAGGGCATTCCTCTTCCCTCTAACAAAACCTAGGCTAGCGTGCTGGGGGTGCCAGTGGGTCCAGCCGTCAGCAGGCACGTCCAGTGTCTTTCCTCCTATGCGGCTCACACCCCAGGTTGTTCTGGGCTGCCATGCTCTGGTAAATAGCAACTTGTGTGATTCATCAGGTTTTTCCCACAGCCCCCCAGAGAGACAGAGGACAGGGCAGTGTGGAGAGAAGAACCTGGGAGGGTAGAAGCCGGAGCTAATTACCTGTCTGAAGCATCCGTATCATTTTGACAGCACCTAAGGTCATTGTCAGTGTTTGCCTAACACAGCTCTGGTCTCACACCAGCCTGTCAGGGTGGGATGTCTGCCTGCATATTCTCAACCCAAACCTGAACCACTGAAGAAGAAATCTGGCCCAATCCACATTTACAAATTCCCCAAGTGACTTCCTTCCCTGTGTTAGGTAAATAACTTCCCAGGGGATTCGGGCCACCTTCCCGATTTGAGACTCCCTCCTCTTCAACTACAAATGCAGAGACAGGTGCAGAGACATCCAGTCTGCGGCTCCCAGTCAGGGGGCTGCTCTGTGGTCATGGCGGCACAAAGGTAGAAAAACTGCCTGTTTTATCACATCAGAAGCAGCCACTCCTGATTCGAACATCTTGACCTCTGAGGAACAAATAATACCATTAGAAACATGCAAATCAGAGGAATTGTAGAGACCAGCATCGGCCATGTGAAACTGCTTCTCATGCACCTCCCCTTTCACCTTTTAGCCCTGTGGGAAGCCCCTCCCACAAGACATCCGGCTAGTCCCCTGACTCCCGTGCTTTGATGTGACTGGAGGAGGCTGAGATGTGCAGTCTGTCAATCCTCCCATGTTCCCTTTGGCTCCTTAGTGCCCTTCCGGGAGGCAGCAGCCGTCACATCTCCTCTGCCTTCCTTTCTTCTTGATCAGCACACAGATGCAGGAAGCAGCATCAAACAGTGGTGGGGACTTGATAAGCGGACTCTCCAGGCTAGGGACGTGGCTCAGCAGTCGCCGCCACTTGCAGCTCCTGGAGAGCCCTCAAGTTCATTTTCCAGCGTCCATGTCCGGTGCTTACAGTTGCCTGCAGGTTCAGCATCAGGAGATGTGACATGCTCTTCTGTCCTCAGCAGGCAGCAGCTGCTGTGCACATAACCGCACACAGACATAAACATGTGCTCGTAATTTAATAGAAATCTTTTTTTAAATATTTATTTATTTATTTATTTATTTATTTATTTATTTATTATGTATACAATATTCTGTCTGTGTGTATGCCTGCAGGCCAGAAGAGGGCACCAGACCCCATTACAGATGGTTGTGAGCCACCATGTGGTTGCTGGGAATTGAACTCAGGCCCTTTGGAAGAGCAGGCAATGCTCTTAACCACTGAGCCATCTCTCCAGCCCTAGAAATCTTTTTTTTAATGTCTTTCCTTAAGATGTCTATAACTGGCATTCGTATATTGGCTATAAATGTTGGGAAGCCACTACCTACTAAATGTGAGGTCTCTTGAAACCTCGATGGTTTCCATCCCTTTTTTTAAAAAAAACAAGCAACAAGCTGGATGGGGTTGCATACACCCTCGGCCCCAGCACTTGAGAGAGGGAAGCACGTGACTCGGAGGTCAAGGCCGCCTTCATCTTCATCAGAACCTCATCTTCAGATTTGACGCCAGCCTGAGCCCTATGAGACCCGTCTCCAGTTCTAGAAAGGAAGATAGGAAGGGAGGGAAGGAGGGAGGGAGGGAGGGAGGGAGGAAGGAGGAAGGAAGGAAGGAAGGAAGGAAGGAAGGAAGGAAGGAAGGAAGGAAGGAAGGAAGGAAGGAGAAAAAAGCAAACAGTAGATTCGGAGTGTAGGGACCACCCTGAAGTAATGAAAATAATTTAGATTGGCATTGATTTATTTCATCTACTTATAGGTTCTAGTTATAAGAATAAGTGAAGAAATGGTTCTTTGCACAAATCTCTATAACCCAGGTTTTTGTGTTTTTTTATATTGATACAACTCTGCTGTAACGTGTCCAAGAGCACCTCACATGTGCTATTTCACTATTTGTCGGGGAGGAAAAGAGCAGCCACACTGACAAAATTTTCAGAAGATAAACATTTAGGAGTTACTCAGCCTTGAAATTGCCAGCAATTCAGGATCATGTATCCTTAGAGAAATCACCTTGCAGTTCAAAACAACGAAACCGGTGATCATGTACCAAGATTAATTAAATCACCTGCCCATTAACTGTGAAAAATTCAATCAGGGAAGATGAGAGATGATGGCTTCGGAAAGATTCATACATTAAAAATATATCTTAGCGCACAAGTGTGTGTCAAGTTCTCTTGCAAAATGAACGCTTCCAGCATAGGTTAAAAATCAGCTGCTTCCAAAAGAGGAAAGGACCCGAGATGAAAGCCTCGGGCTGGACGTGGAGCTCAGGGGCACAGTGACCTAGGAATGCATCACTTCAGGGCTCAGGACTGTGCACACTGCACATGGCCCATTCTGGTAGTGCTCTGATTCACGGGAAACCTTGTCTAAGTTACGAGATTTTACTTAAAGATAACAAAATAACAGATCCAATGGAAAGAGTGCAGCAGGCAGAGTTTTCACTGTGCCAGCCCGACACCAGAGTCCAGCCTTTGCCCTGCGCCTGTGCCCTGCGCCTGTGCCCTGCGCCTGTGCCCTACAGCTTCTTCCCTGAGGTGTGGCAGTGCCGCCCACTCGGTTCTCAGTTGTGCAAAATCAATTTATCCGTGACCTCAAGAGAACAAAATGTCCTGTCTGGAGTTCTGTTGTGTCAAGGGACATTTTTTTACATTTCCTCCCAGAGAAACACAGAGGCAATGTTTGTATGGTGGCCAGGGAAGTTTCCCTATGTGACGGAGGAGAACCCAAATGATGCTCCCGTCAACCCCTCCCCAAAGAATGCGTGCAAAGTGGGAAGCCAGCGCACAAAACAAACACAGCTGCTACCAAAGGGAGGCAAGCTTTCCTTTTATTCAGGTGTTCAGAATGAACTGGTATGGTGTCATTTTAAATAAAGCCAGTGAAAGTCCTTACGCGGAAGTTTTGAGCATGAGGGAAAGTGCGGTGCCCAAGCCCCCTTAGATAGTCATGTGATGTGTGTACCCCCTCCTGGGGTCAGAGTGCATCCCTGCAGCTGCAGAGAACGTGGATATGAAAGTGAGGTCGGAGGGCACTCCCTGGCCAGTGCACCTCAACGTGCCCTGTAAACTGCGAGACGGCTTCAGGCTGGAGTGATGTGCCCAAAGCCAGGCTCCTTGATGCTGGGGATGTCGTTCTTCCTGTAGAAGTCGGTCTGCACGTGGTTCACACGGCCGTAGTCTCTGTTCAGGGGCTCGATGGGCTGGTTGATGCGTTTCCCATACACAGAGGACATCAGCACGGGCACGGGCCTTTCCTGTTCCTGGGAAGAAGAAATATGCAGTCACCATCGTGAGCACAGAAACCATCCTGCCCGCAGTACATCAGCACAGTGGCCCATCCTTTGGCTGTGTCTCACCCAGGTGACATCTGGGTGATTCCTGCATGCCTGCAGAGGCAAAGCCAGGGACCTAGTCCCCCTACCGTCATCTGCTATCCATGGGCAACATGACACCCTGAACTGGATGTCAGGTGTGGTCTGATTTCAGGTGCTGTCCCTCCTCCTTCTGTCCCCTCCCCACCCTCTCCCAGCCCACCCCCTACCAGCCCCTCTTTGCCCCAGCACACAGAGCAGCAGCCTTGAGCTTCCAGCTCTCTTCTTCCCACTGGCCCCGCTCAGGCGGTTTGCTGCCAAAGAGCTCCAACCACTCAAGTCTCTGGGTGTCACAAGGAGTCTTTCCTGACTCCTCCTCTCCCCAGAACCTCCTCATCCCCCTTCACTGTCGCTATGGGCTTTCTGTGCCTGCTGCCCATCAATGTGGAACCAGGTTGCTTCTTTGCTGCTTGCTGCTTCTTAGCCATGAAACCTGTCTGGGAAATAAGTGATGTCACGGTGCCTTTGTCATTTAACTCCAGCCCAAATTAAGAGAATAAAGAGCGGCGTGGTGGCAGGAGCCGCTGGCCTCACACATGTGAAATGAGCATCCGGCTCTTCTACCACATCGGCAGACTTGGCCGTCTGAGTGACAGCCACGGGGGAAGCATCCAGTGACTCGATGGAAATCCCACTGGAAGCTCGGGTATCATAATGTCCACGTCATGCGCTGTCTAATCGTCTCTGAGTACTCAGCCCGACTGTTAAAAAGCCTGCCACCCTCATTCAGAACTGACAATCATGTCAAAAGGCAGATGTGTCTGACGCAGACCAGGAGAGGCCCAGCCTGTCCCAGGGGAGGAAGCACCCGCCGCACCTGTCCTCTTGATGTGACCGTGACAGAGGAGCCACCTCTACCAGCCACCTCCCTCTGTAGCTGGTTCCAGATAATTCCTCCCTTTGGGGAGCACAGGGGACATCAAAGCAAAGCATCCCACATGCTGGGGACTTGAGGAAAATAGAGATCAGTGTACCTAGAAAAGCTGTGGTAGCCGGGGCTCGGTGTGTAAGTGAGCAAGGACTCCTATCTGTTGGATAAAAAGCACTTCCTAGTTTTATTCTGCATAAGTTGCTCAGTTCCCTGGAACCAATCAGAAAAACAATGCGAGACTGGCGTCACAGAGGATTTTAACTTCTCGGCACAGCAGAATAGATGCAAGCCACATGAATAAAGCTACACACAGCAATGGAACACATTGTCAAATGCTTGCATATGGTCACGTATACATGCACAACCCTGTATATACACACAAACATAAACACACATGTTCATACATGTACATAAACAATATGCAAGTGTGTATTTGCATAGATATCTGTGTGTTCTCACATACATGCAGATAAATGCGTGTGAAACTGTGTGCACAGGAACACACACATATATATATTCGCATTTAATATAGACACATGTATGCACAAAATCACATACACATAATACATGCATGTGTCCCAAACACACATGTATGTGCATATGTGCACATATTCACACTGTATGTGAGTACATGTTTATGCATGGGTACACACGCATAGTTCTGTTGGTTTATTAGCATCATTAGTATATCTTACCTCCTCATTAATATGAAGTCCCAGGTTTTTGGCATGTTCTCTATCATCTCGATGCAATTTCTGGTTATAATCTAGTCTCCTCTTAAAAACACAGTCGTAGAGGGAGATGACCCCTGTCTGGGAATAAGCAGAGGTGGTCACAGTGTGCTGGAAGGCTGAGCCACTGGTATCTGATACAGCTCTGAAACCAGCACTCAGTGGGGACCGGAGAGTGCAGACTTTCTGTGTGAGTAAGCACTGGGGAGGGTCAGCACATGGCAGACCGGGCTGTGACCTGGAGCAGAGAGGAGCTCAGACCCCTCCAGCAAGAGCAGTGCTGTGAGGATCAAGTCTGAGTGTGGGGCGGGGTCCACAGCACCTCTCCTCTGCCCCCCCCCCCCGTGTTCCTCCTCGAGAAATTCCTCAGAGCTGTCCCTGCTGGCGCTTCTGCAGTAGCTCAAACCTAAGTCCATTTTGTTGCTGTGTGAGAATTATGTGGACCGAGAGTTTCATAAAATGTGTTTCTCAGTTTAGAGACTGGGGGTTCAAGGTCAAGGTGGGCAGATTCACCCCCTGGGGAGGGTCGTTTTCTGCTTCTCACAGGGCCCCTTCTCTGCATCATGGCAAGGGAGAAAGAGCACACAGGCTCGCATAGGCCTCTTTGATGGAAGCACAAACCCATTCATAAGGGCCCTACCCTCAAGACCTGATCTTCCAAAGACACAACACACCTACTGACCACACGTCTGATGCTTATGCTTCTTGCATGGGACGTAAATACTCAGACCAGGCCGGAGTAAATCTTCTCTATCTATCTGAATAAGGAGGTGTGCCCACAGTCATGCAGTCCCAAAGAAAAGAAACACACAGAGTCTACATTAATCATAAACTGGTTGCCCTGTTAGCTCAGGCTTCTTATTAACTCTTTCTTACATCTTATATTTTTAGCCCATTATTCTTGTCTGTGTTAGTCACGTGGCTTGGTATCTTTCATCAGCGAGGCAGTCACGTCTTGCTTCCTCTCTGTTTGGGTGACGACTCTTCCCAGAATCCTCCTGTTCTCATTGCCCCACCTCTACTTCCTGCCTGGTCGCCCCACCCATACTTTCTGCCTGGCTACTGGCCAATCAGCGTTTTTTTAAAAATAATACAAGTGACAACATAAAAGACTATTGTCCCACAACAGAGGTGTGTGTGTGTGTTTGTGCATGTGTGTATGCATGTGTGTATGTGTCTGTATATGTGTTTGTGTATGTGTATAAGCATGTGTGTATATGTGTTTGTGTATGTGTGTTTGCCTTCATTTCTACTTTTCTTATTTCTCAGAGTGTCTAATACAACCTTACTCTGCTATAAAAGGTCATCATAACTAAAAAGGAGTTACACTTGGAGCTGCTGGCCAATGGAGAAACAGTCTATATGTAAACCTCCCCTCTCGAGAGACAAAATTACTTTTCTTCAATCTCGTGTAAAGCTATAGCACTTGGTAACTGACATTCATGTAATATTTCTGCATATATAGCATAAACATGAAATATATACATATATATGCACATACAGCTTAGGTGTTCTGGGAGATGACTTGTTAATACGCTGATTTTCTACATATCTCTGACTTTCTTCTTCAGGTTTTTCTTAGTTAATCTGCTTGTGTGGTAAAATAAATAATTCATGTGTTAGATGGTATGCAATCTTTACCTCACATCAGACTTGGGTTTGTTGCCCTGATTCCTTTGGCAACAAAGCCAGACTTGGCTTCTCCGTGGGATTTGACCTGAGCACCAGCTGTCTCACACACCGAGGTGGTTTGGTTTGGGTGTGCATTTGTTGGTTTGCTCCTGATAATGATGTTAGAATAATTTCCTCTGTGGGATAGTGGAAAAAAGGATTCACACACATGTTGCGTGGCCTGGGAAACGCCACGACCCTGTTTACAGAGCTCAGAAACCCAGGGATGCCGGCAGTGATGGGAAGGGCTGGCAATGCAGCTTCCAGCAATCAGGACATTCGCGGCTCATACATAGGCAGGTTTGGGGAGACAGCTCACACCTGGCAGTGTCCTGATGTGAGCACCATCCAGTGAGGGAAACAAGGTGGGTTTTAAGAATCGCTGTTCCAACATTTGTAAGATTTCTGCCAGTAGTCTGATGTGCAGGGAGCTTTCACCCACTGGCAGAATCCTCCTGACTAAACTCAGAGACAGTCGTGTCTGTCACTGGCGGCTGTGACTTCTGTCTGCATGATGGCTGGTCATTAGGGAGTCTCTGCCCACCACCCTGGGTGTGTGTCTCCTGAAAGAAACACATATCTGGGGAAGGGTTCCTTAAAGACTCACTCCATGGAGAACTGATGAATTATCAGCATTTAGTGCTGTAAAATTGGCTGGTGCCTTGTGTCTTCACATCACATTGCAGACAAAGTAAATTCTAGATGAAATAGGAAAATAAGAGAAAAAGAAAACCCATAAGGGGCCTCCTACACAGAAAAGCAATAAGGAAAATGTCACAAAGAAAACATCAATCACTTTGACTCTATAAAATTAGATATTTGCTTATCAAATCCATCTCGGTTTCTTTAAAAACCCATTTTAAGGCCTGACAGGGAAACTTCAGAGTCTTGAACACTCTGTGCAGATCTGTCACTGCAGAAGCTGGTGGGCCGTCATCCCTCACAGGCAAAGCAAAGATTTCTGGGAGAAACAGCGGGGGCCCTTTGGTAGGACAGAGGAAGCCAAGCACGATGCCCACTCTGCAGGACTGTGGGTGTAAATTCTCCCCAGGTGGGTCCCGGCCCAGATGCAGGACTTTCGAGGCACAAAGCTGTTGGCCAAGCCTAGGTGAGGCTTGCAGCAAAACAGGAATAAAATGACCTGAGAGCCCATCGCACTGTGCTAGTCTCACCTACACAGAACATGTTTTAACTGGGTTTTTGTTTGTGTGTATGTGTGCGTGAGTGGTGTAGGAGGTTCTTCCGTTCGTGTGTTGCTTTCATTGGTTAATGAATGAAGAAACTGCTTTGAGCTTGATAGGGCAGAACTTAGGTAGGTGGAGAAGACAGAACTGGATTCTGGGAGGAAGAAAGCAGAGAGAGAGAGAGAGAGAGAGAGAGAGAGAGAGAGAGAGAGAGAGAGAGAGAGAGAGAGAGAGAGAGAGAGAGAGAGAGAGAGAGCGCTGCCATGGAGCTGCCAGAGACAGACACGCCGAACCTTTCCCATATTACGCCACTGCCACGTGGTGATCACAGATGAATAGAAATGGGTTAAATCAAGATGTAAGAGTTAGCCGATAAGAAGTTAGAGCTAATGGCCAAGCAGTGCTTTAATTAATACACTTTCTGTGTGGTTATTTTGGGTGTAAGCTAGCCGGGCAGCCGAGACAAACAAGGGACCCTCTCTCTGCAACAGCGAGTGAAGCCAGATATGTAAAGGTAGCTACCTACAGAGGCCAGCAGAGGGCGCGGGATCCCCTGGAGTTGGAGCTACTCAGCTGTGAGCCATCTGATGTGGGTGGAGAAACTTAAATTCGGGTCCCTTGGAAGGAAGAGCAGCAAGGACTTTGTACTGCTGAGCCATCTCTTGTGGTGACTTCAGCCATATGGACGGCAGTCAGGCTGCTCTCTGCTTCTGTGGCTCCCCTGGAAGCCCTCCTCCACTGCCAACACCGCGCTGTCTGTAGGTTGAGAGAGCAGCCACAGTTCCCAATATGATCACACTTGCGATCAAGTAGTTTCCTTCTGCACTCTGAAAACCATATATAAAAGTGGGAGTGAACGGTGCTCCCCATGCCACGCCCGACAGTGCTCCCACTGGGTAACCAGCTGCTCAGGTGCGGGGGAACCTGCATGGGAAGAGGGCAGCGCCAACAGGAAGGGAACAGTTGCTGAGATCGGCCGGAGCTGGGTGAACTTCTTGCCCCATGCTCTTAACCAGGCTAACCTTCCTGGGCGGAGTGGGTCCTACCCGGGCCCTGAGCTGATCTGAGAAGACCAAAAGGCAGGGCAGACTCAGGAAGAAAAGGAACATGTAACCGCTGTTACCCAAATGCTCCACACCACAGAAACTTACCGCGATATGCAACCTCGCGGGAAAAAGAGAGCAATGGTCTACTGCTTTTCATTGTAATAAGGTGATCCAAAACTGTAAAAAGGGGTAGCTGAGAGCCCATGCTGCCTCCCAATCCAGATTGTTGCAAGCGCCTAGGGCATCTTGATCCGGATTAGGGACTTCACTGCTTCTGGGCACGGCCCCTTTCTACCCCTGCTGTGTGTGCGCTGCATATGCAGAACTTTACAGAGTAGTAAATGAACTTTTCTATCATTGAAGAATAGGCATAAGAAGGAAAAACGTTCCTGGCGGACGGGCAGCCTCACTGAGTGATGTGCTGCCCACCGCCAGCGTCTAGGCAGAACTGAAGTGTGTCTCCCATTGCTGATATTTCGTCTGTTCTTTCGTTCCTTTGTGGCTTGATTTTGATTGCTAGGTTTTAAGGGCTGAGACTTGATCTGAATATAGCGTAAGAGATGGTACCTTCTGAGATGATTGACATTAGGTGGGGTTGTCAGGGCAGTCTGGTGGCTATATTCTGAGTGAAACCAAGGAAGTACGTGTGTGCACACTCCTGGTCTCTCAGTGTGGCTTGCACTACTATAAGAAGCACAGGTGTGTACACTCCCAGACTGACAGCGTGCCCTGCACGAATCCTGGACATTCAGCCAGTGAGACCACCAGCACATGTGGTTTCTGGAAAGCTCAGAACCGTGCCCTAAATAAACATTTTCTTTATAAGACACACAGTCTCGGATATTTTGTTATAGTGGTGGAAAATGAGTTTAAAATAACTGAAGGTGCCATTTTAGTCTCCAGGAGAGAAACTTGCGGACCTTACTTTAAATGAGACTATAGTCTGGGCATGGGAACAGACCGCCACACGAAAATATATAAAATATAATAAATACTAAAATTTTCCAAATAAATTTAGGGGACATGGGAAAGCAGAGTGGCACAGAGGAAGGATGGTAAATTCTCGTTCGCTCTCAGCTCGTCGGCAGACCTGGGCATTACAGGAGGTCCCACGACAGTGCCACAGCCAGAGCTCTGCAGAGCAGCCTCTAAGGTTACGTGGACCGAGCTGTGCCATCCAAAAATTCACATACTGGGGAATGCAGATTGCTACCCTATTAAAGCAAGCTTTCTGAAGACGTGTTTGGTTACATACTAGCATAAGGCAGTACTACACAGGGCACCTGGTTGCTCTTGCGAAGGACGAATTTGAACCTAGCTAGAGTCATACATCAGGAAGGACAGTGTAACCAGAACAGGAAGATGGCTGTCAAGAGAAACAAGGGGATGAGAGCTGAGCTTTCCCTCTGAGCCCACACAAGGGACCAGACTTTGACCCTCCAGGACTCTGAAAGGTGAGCTTCCCTTGCTTTAAGCCACCAAGCCTGCATGGCACTTCGTGCCATACTGCTGGTCGACGCCCTTGGTAAAAGCAGCTATCTTTGGAACTGCAGGGAAGCCAGAGTGGGATGCGAGCAGAGGCTATTGCAGCAGGGCTGGGAGCCTAAGGAGCACGCTCCTCTGGGTAAACTGAGAGTGCTGACCACCTGAGCAGACAACACTCAGATACAATCACACTCTACTGCAGAGGGTCCAGGGGGTTTGCCTCTCCGGTCACGTGAGCAGTTCTACCCAATGGGCTGTGAGCTGAAGTGGCTGTTACTCCTTAGGCTGAGGTACTGAAGAGCCAGTACCCAGGGTCACAGGCAGCATGGAGCCGGAGCAGCCTGTGAGGTGGCTGCTGAGGGACACACTGCCAACACCTCTGGAAATGTACCGTGAGAGGAAGCACGGCTGAGCTCTGTGGACTCATCTGTTGCGGCTGCATCACCAGCGGTGTCCTGACTGGTGTGGTGGGTAACTGAGGAAGGCGGCTACCCCCTGTGGGCTACCAGGCCCCACCTCCACCCTGGTTGCAGGTTTTTATTACATCCTGCGTCTCTTCCCCTACCTTGGAAGTGCTCCTATTCCCAGAAGTTACATACACTCTCACACAAACAATAGTTGTGAAATTTAGAATAACTGGGACTCTGGTCCTTTCTTTCTTCCTCCTTTTCATTTGACACTAAATATAAAATTAGTCTTCTTTCTCAGATCAAATTGTTCAGTTGGGAGCTCTGCCTCAACCCCACTCCTCCCTCTCTCCAACCCTGTCCCCCTCAGAAAGATCATCAAAAGGCCTGGATCCTCTCCCCCACCCGTGAAGTTCACGACTGCACCTACACGATTTTTAAGCTCTGGGTATTTAAGCTCTGGTCCCTAGACCTGCCGTGTGATTTTCCTCCTCCCTCTCCGCTGTACTTCTGGGAGACTGGAAAGGACACCCAAGAGCGCTTGGTTCATTAAACCTTTCCTTTTAATTCGACTTGATCTGGCTTATTGTGTCGGCGGAGAAAACCTACTATCAGGATATCCAAAAATACCTGTCTTAAATTACTTAAATTCTGTGAGAAAGAAACAAGAAAGAGATGTGCATATTTTCATAATCTTTTTGACAATTTGATGCATGCTTATATATACACATATATTACAATGTGTTATGATCATATTCACCCCGTTTACCTCTCTTATCTACCTCCCACTTCTGATTACGTGTGTGTGTGTGTGTCATGAATAGAGAAAGAACCTATGTAGTAAGGATATAAAAATAAGTAAATAAGTAAAGTTTTAAAATAAATAGCTCTCATTACAATTTATGTTATTTTAAAAAGCGAGGCAGTGGGTTGCCACGTCACTGCCCCTGGAGCTGCCCAGCTCTCACACTGGAGGGAGATGAGAAAGGAATCAGTGTCTGCCATCTTACACTTGTTGTCTTCAGCCCAGTGATGCGCTTACATGAAAGCAGCCACTCGCTGCAGAAAATTCTGCCTCGTTGTTAGTGATTGCTGATTCCTTCGGCGTAAATAATCCCACTGTGGGGTCTAGCGGAATGGTTCAGTGGTTACGAACTCTTATACTTGCAAAGGATTTGAATTTGGGTCCCAGGAGCTTTCACCTGCCTTTAAATCTAGTTCCAGGGGATAGGAAACCCTCTTCTGGCCTCTGTGGGCACCAGGCATGTGCAGACATACATGCAAAAAAAAAATACCCATACACATAAAAAGTAAGTTTTAAATTGAAAAAAAAAAGTTCCCACTGTGGACGTCTGAGGGCAGCCGACCAAGTGCAGAGTCCAGAAATAATGCTTAAAATGTGTTTTGTGAGTCAGAGGAGCAACTGGCTGAGGGAGCCACTGAAGCTCAGCCCGGCCCACACTGGCTCAAATGCCAATCACCTGTGAACGGTTGCTACTCCTCTCTTCAGAGCCACAGCGCCGAGACCTCCTCCTGCCCTCAGACACCGGACCTGCTTCCAAAGCAGAAAATCCCCAAGGTCACTGATTCCCTAAGGGCCTCCTTTGACTTTGGATGAACTCAGAGTGTCTCAGTGTGGGTTGGGCAGTGTGCTGAGCTGAGAGAATTTTAATAGCACTCAGTGCTGTAGTTTAGAGCTGCAGTTCCTCAGAGACGGGAATCAGAACCTTCAAAAGGATTGCTTAACTGTTCTCTGTGGCTTGCCTGTGGACAAGATCCCGTTCCTTCCTCTGGAACATGGGGATCAGAAGCTTCGGCAGTCTTTATAACACCTCAAATAATCTGAGACTATTTTATTCTTGAACTGAAGTCAGCAGAATTCCTCTGAGCTGACACGCGTCTGTCACACACACATTGGAAGAGTGCTCGGACTCCGTTGGTTCCGCCTCCATTCTCAGGCCTGCAGACATACATACAGGGGAGCCCCGGTGACTGCAGAAACAGCTGTGCCCCCTCTCCCCTGGTGCTAGCTCCTCTAGGCTAGGCGTCCAGAGTTCATGACACATATCAGGTAAGGATGATCCCCAGAGGCTTAAAACTCAGTTGTTTTCTGCTTGCAATCATTCAAGCTTCTGCTAGGGCTAGAACATGCTTCGTGATCCCTGGAAGCTCATGCACTGGAACTTGGTTCCCCAGGTGGCAGTAATGTAGGACGCTGGTGCGCTTTTAAGAGCCAGGGCCCGCCAGGGATTGACTGGGAGGATGTGAGGGTCTGGTTCCTGGCTGCAGACATGACGGTTTACCCTGTGGTGGGCTCCACCGGCACCCACGCCCTGAGATGGTGTGGACAAAGAGCACACTCGACACAGACCAAGGGCTGCTGCTGAGAGTTTTAGTCTTCCGGCGTTGGAGCTAAAGAAACTGTTCTTTTAATTTTCACTCTTTTCCCAGCAGAAAGTTTTTTAAAAAAAAATAAGAAAAAGACTTGAAACAGAAAAACTTACTTTCTTCATTAATCACGTGATTAATTGCCAAGAACCTTAGAATCGTATTAGAGTATGGAAAAGCTGGTTTAATATTACCTCATCAAACTGTGAAATAAAAAAATGCCAGAGTACACTGCTACATGAACAGAGCGAGCTGAGCTGGGATTAGCAGCGCGTACCTACGATGCTAGCACCTGAAGCAGGGGCACAGCACAAGTCTGGATTGGCCTCGTCTACTGACTGAGTTCCAGGCCAGCTTGGACGACATTAACAAATCCTATCTCAAAATCAGAAACAGAAAAAGGAAAAGAACAGGAGGGGGGGTTGGGGAAAGGAGGAGAAGGAGGAGTTTTAGGCACAGAAGTGCTCTCCTTATAGACTTGAGAACCTGAACGCAACCCCCAGACCCCGCATTAAAAAAATAAATAACTAAAAAGTCAGGTGCAGTGGCTCCCACTTGTCATTCCAGAATTAGGAGGGAGGCAGAGACAGGCAGAACCCTGAGGGCCAGCCACTCTAGCTTCCTCGGCAATCTCCAGATCATCGAGAGACCCTGTCAACACCCACGGCTGCCCTCTGGCCCACATATGCATGCACATACAGAGACCTGTGCTCCCTACATAACACACAGATGAAAAGGATGTACACACTTGTGTGACTATGTGTGAACATATGATCAGACTCACATCATTGCGTGTAGAGGCACACAGAAGAGAGATGCCACGCCAGCTTGTGGGCAGTGTTGCCGCTGGTAGGCACACTCTCCCAGTGGGAAGACACATTCGCCTCCTCCCTCCCTCATTCCTCTCTCAGTGCTGAGTTCCCAAGAGGAGCTGGGTCCCTCCCTTAGAAGATTCCACCTGCCTAGGATGAAGACACTGTGCTCTGAACTCTTGGTAGAGCTTGCTGTTCCCAGGGACGGGTAACTGAACAACAGGCGTGCAGCTAGCACAGGCGAGAGGCACCTGTGATCCTCACCAACCACCGCAGGCATAGAGTACTAAACCACACCTAATCCAAACACAAACCCCTGGTGTTCTAAGTGCATCTTCAAAAAAAAAAAAAGTCTTAGGCTTTCATTTTTAAAACTTCCTGTTCCGTGTATTCATCTTGCCTTTATCCACCCATGTAGCAGGTGTGTATGGAGTTCCAAGAGTAAGTCCCTGTTTTGATTGGTTAGGAGATAGCATGACAGAAATTAATCCTGGCCCGGGGACAGCTGGTAATTCACCAGGGGGAAAGACAACAGTAGGTTAAGCAAGCTAAATGTTGAGTAGGCGAGAAGAGGTGCAGAGGAAAAAGAAGAGTAAAGAGCAAGAGAGGGAGTGGGCGTGCAGAGAGGCACCCTGCCTTCTCCTGACGTGGCTGGGAGTGTACGTGTCTACTGGAGGGCCAAACAAGACCCCTAGATCCTAGAGACATCAGCCTCAGCATGGTGGCTGCCTCTCCTGCTGCTTAAGAGCACTCAAAGATACATGGTCAAATATGACTAACGTCTAAAGGGCACCATACGGTGAGGGCTCAGAGGAGCACACCCTGGATACTGGCTGTGCACCCCTATGCAATGGACACTGGCTGTACGCCCCTGTGTACTGGACACTGGCTGTACGCCCCTGTGTACTGGACACTGGCTGTCCACCCCTGTGTACTGAATACTGGCTGTGCACCCCTGTGCACTGGACACTAGCTGTGTACCCCTGTGTGCTGGACACTGGATGTCTGCCCCTGTGTGCTGGGCACTGGCTGCATACCCCTGTGCACTGGACACTAGCTGTGCACCCCTGTGCACTGGACACTGGCTGTCCACTCCTGTGTACTGGGCACTGGCTGCATACCCCTGTGCACTGGACACTGGCTGTCCGCCCCTGTGTGCTGGACACTGGCTGTGTCCTTGGGACTCTACTTTGCAGCTCTGGGCAGACTGCATGAGCTTTCATACACAGGAAGGTCTCGCCACCCTCGACCAAGGACATTCCACAGGGAGGGAGGGAGCGCTCCTGGAATACAAGGATGCCATCAGCCCTACCTCCACGTCTAAGAATCTGCACTTGCAGAAGGGGTTCCCGCTAATCCCAGCAAAGCCAGCGTGGGGCCTGTGGAACACAGCTTTCTACAATCCGCCCTAGCACGCCGGAAAACACATTCTAAAGCCACTTAGGCGGTTTCTTTTTAATGTAACTGTTAGACTTTGGGGGATTTAATCAAAACCTTCATAACAGGGCATTCTCTTCCAACTCGGCTTTTCCGTTCCAGGGGCAGAAGTGCTGTGCACAACAGCAGAAGAAAAAAGTAATTTAAAAATGTCATTGAACTGAATCTGCTTAGCTGCCTCTGGAACCGTAGCTCTTAGGGAAACACAGGCTGCTAGCGCCCCCTAGGGAGCAGTACCGGAGCTGGTCACATTTTAGACAGCAGCTTGAGAGGACAAACTTGTCATCCCATCCAGGGACACTAGCAGGGCTGTAAATAACTTGGCAGCCTGCAAAGCATGGATGTGGGGAAGGGGGGCTCCCTGTGGCGGATGAGTTAGAGGATGGGGCAGTGGGTGGATGCTCATCTTTACTGCAGTTCTCTGAATTAATCTCTGACAATGATGGACAGTCTGGTAGTGAGTGATCGGCTGCTGGGAATGGGCACGTAGTGCAAAGAATCATCAGTCCCTACAGCAAAGGAACAATATCTGTGTTTACAAGGGCTTGCTGCATCTCATACCACACGGGCTAATTAAGTCAATTCTGTGTGTAGATGAGTGTGTGCACGCATGTCTCTGTGTGTGTGTGCGTGTGTAATCCAGAAGCTGATACACAGTGTCTTCCTCAAATGTTCTACACCTCTTTTTTTTTTTATTTTAGTGAGGCAGTGTACCTTACTAAACCTGGAGCTCGCTGATTCTGCTAGACTGGCTGACCAGGGAACTCTGAGATCTTCCTGTCTCTATCTTAAGGAATGTTCAACACTTAAGGAATGTTCAACATCCTTAGTCATTGGAGAAATTCAAATCAAAACAACTCTGAGATTCCATCTTACACCTGTAAGATGGCCAAGACCAAAAACACTGATGACAACTTATGCTGGAGAGGATGTGGGGAAAAGGGAACACTTCTGCACTGCTGATGGGAATGCAAGCTGATACAACCCCTCTGGATGTCAGTGTGGCGATTTCTCAGAAAATTAGGAAACAACCTTCCTCAAGACCAAGCAATACGATTTTGGGGTATATATTTAAAGGGTGCTCAATCATACCAAAAGGACATATGCTCAACTATGTTCATAACAGCATTGCTTGTCATAGCCAGAACCTGGAATCAACCTAAATGTCCCTCAACCAAAGAATGGATAAGGAAAATATGGTATATTCACACAATGGAGTACTATACAGCAGAAAAAATAATGGCATCTTGAAATTTGCAGGCAAATGGATGGAGCTAGAAAACATCATATTGAGTGAGGTAACCCAGACCCAGAAAGACAAATACCAAATGTACTCACTCATAAGTAGCTTTTAAACATAAAACAAAGACAACCAGCCTACAAATCACAATCCTAGAGAACCTAGACAACAATGAGGACCCTAAGAGAGATTTACATGGATTTAATCTACGTGGGAAGTAGAAAAAGACAAGATCTCCAGAGTTGATGTGGGAGTGATTTCTTATTAATAAAGAAACTGCCTAGGCCCCTTGATAAGGCCCACCCTTGGGTGGGTGGAGAAAACAGGAGAATTCTGGGAGAAGGAGTCTTGGTGGAGAGTCGCCATGATGCTCCCACTCCAGACAGACGCAGGTTAAGATCCTCTCTGGTAAGCCAGCTCATGGGCTACA
>NW_026067929.1:3148825-3256561 GCF_014885135.2 Alexandromys fortis
CTTGATAACTGTTTTGTTATATGTAATTTTGCTATGTTAAAGTTAAAGCCTTTCTTTTTTGTTTAAACAGAAAAAGGGGAATTGATGTGGGAGTGATTTCTTATTAATAAAGAAACTGCCTAGGCCCCTTGATAAGGCCCACCCTTGGGTGGGTGGAGAAAACAGGAGAATTCTGGGAGAAGGAGTCTTGGTGGAGAGTCGCCATGATGCTCCCACTCCAGACAGACGCAGGTTAAGATCCTCTCTGGTAAGCCAGCTCATGGGCTACACAGAATATTAGAAATGGGTTAGAACAATATGTAAGAGCTAGCCAATAAGAAACTGGACCTAGCCGGCCAGGCAGTGTTTGAAAGAATACAGTTTCCGTGTAATTATTTCTGGGTATAAACTAGCCATGTGGGCGGCCGGGTGCCGGGGACGCAGCCCTGCCGCTCCTATTTCAACACAGAGTAAATTGGGAGCGAGCTTGAGGACCTTGGGAGAGGGTTGAAGGGGAGGAGAGAGGCAGGGAGGGGAGCAGAGAAAATGTATAGCTTAATAAAATCAATAAAATAAAAGACTTTGTCGACCACACATTTGCACCAGGACATCCTGCACCACAGGACCAAGTGACTGTGCACTGAAACCACCAACCCATGCCAGCTCTTTCTCCCTTTGGCTGGCTTAAAGCAAGTAAATTGTCTGGCAGAAAACTGATTGCCACACTGTTTAAAACACCCGAAGAGCATCCACGGTCATTAACTCTCCCAGTCCAATCCAGCTATCGCTACAACATACCACAGAGTGGGTGGTTTTAAAACTGTTTGGGCCTGGGATGCCCACTGAATGGTTCTTAGTGTCTGGTAAGGGCCTGACCCCAGCTTTGGAGCTGGTACCCTCTGTGGTGTTTTCTCATGGCAGGAGGAGTGAGATGTCCCTGAGCCCTCTCGGGGTGTGATTCTGTTGATAGAAGTTTCACCTCATGACCTAAGCACCTGCAGAAGCACCTACTCCCAAGGCCATCGCCTTAGGGAAATAGGATTTGTGCGTGCAGATTTTGGGGTTGGGAGCAGACATTCAGAACACAGCACTGCCGTCAGAACTACGTAATACTGCTGTTCAGTTTGAGTCAACCCTGTAGATGTGTGCACGGGTGACTGTCAGCAAACCTCATTCAAAATTCGCCCTTGTTATTCTAAATAACCAAGAGATCAGGGAATTCACTTCAGTCCTGCTACTGGCTAAAAAGCAGCCCACGCTCTCTTGAGGAGTATACATGGGTACCACAGGTAGATAGCTGGTCAGGAGAACTTGGAGATGTGTTTTGTTGCCTTCATTGCTCTTGACATTGGTGGCTGTGTTCGCATCTTTTCCTTTTGTGTAGTAGGAAGGCTTCAGGCTTTAACCGTGTTTGTAACTCTGGTTACTAAGATTGAGCTACATTAATGCAGTAGGACAGGCTGTAGGAATCCTTTTCTGTAAGGTGATGGACAGTAATTTTTAAGGTGTTTCAGGTTGCCTAGTTTCTGTGAAAACTACTCAACTCGGTGAGGTAGCCATGGACAATATGAGGTTAGTGGCAGTGGGGCTGTGTTCTAATTAAACTTTATTTAGAAGGGAGTAGGCAGAATGTGGCTAGAGCTGGAGGTGTAACACAATGAAAAATAAAAAAGTGGGAAAGAAACAACGTTGCAGAGCCTGGAGAAGCTGCATTGGGGAAAGGGCTGGGCCTGCATGGAATAGGTGAAGAGGTGGAGCCTTGATGGGGTGGAAGAGATCCTGACAGTGCGTGGGAACCAGAATATCATGTATGTCATCCAGAACAAACAGAAATGTTTCTTAACTCTCAAGCCACTGTAAAGGAAACGTTGATACAAAGAGAAAATGTCTGTCTGACAGTGAACCCGATGCTAACAATTCCAAGGGGAAAGGGGCATCGCTGACAAAGCAAGGTGCTGCTACAGGGGTCCCAGTGCTGAGAAGTGATAATCTCATAAACAGAAGGGCTCCAAGGCAGGAAGAGGCAAGCGGGCATGAGTGTGCTCAGATTATAATTGCTTTTCATGGAGAGGGAGAGGGAGAAGGAGAGGGAGAGGGAGAGGGAGAGGGAGAGGGAGAGAGAGAGAGAGAGAGAGAGAGAGAGAGATCTGAAACCTTAGTTTTGGAATTGCTAGTGTGAAAAAAACTAATTCCATTCTAATGGAAATCGGAGATTTGGTAAGTGGATTTTGACAATATTAATGGTTTCTGGGGTTTGTTTTTGCTTTGCATCAAAAGGTAACTCTGCTTTTCCATAAAGAAAAGCTTCCTGGAGCTGTCCCCTTATCCCCTTATCAGACAGCATCCTGACATCCCAGTTTCCTTCATCTTCATTGGAGGACAGCTTTGTCTCAGTATTGGGAAGTTTTCTAGCCATTGCTCAATCAGAACCGACTTTTAACCAGTGTGAGAAACATAGTGTGTGACTGCTATGACTTTTGTTCACGTGTGTTTGCATAAAGTATCTATATAAGTAGTTTTCCTTCTTAAATATACACTGAAACAAAGCCACAACCATGTTCCTTGGATTCCATCATTCCAACCGACCCAAGGAAGCACTTCAGTTCCTTTCAACAGGTACCTGAGGCGTAAGCTTTCCAATTGAGTCACCCAGGCAGTGACTCAAACACAGCCGTATCAGATTTCGTATCTGTTCCATCACATATATGCAACTGTTTATTTACACAAGTCCTTAAAGACGTGACTTTGCCACTGCAACGACTCCCCACTCAGACAAGGGAGGCAGTCAGATTCCGGGTTAACAAGCTAAGCTGGGCTTCAGCAGATACTTGAGGGTTCCTCTGGGGAACCACTCCTTTGTGTACAGTTGAAATCTGCGTACTGAATAGCAGAGATTGTTCATGGAACACAGTGTGTGTGGTTAGATGAACTGCCAATTTAGGATCCACTAGCATAAACAGGGGAACAAAATTTTACGCTGTTGTTATTCATCTGCATAATTTTTCTTTGCCCCAACTCATTCCATCACGGGAACTTTGCTCTGGTCTCCCTGCAGATATCTGGTCTTTGTGATCTCCACGGGAATAATCTGGACAAGGCACACGGTGTGCAGTGTAGGAGACAGGCAGGAGAGAGGAGAGCACATTCTTCTTGGGGCGTGGGAACGGACAGTGGCCAGAAAGACACTGTACTGGTTTGCACTTTCGGAAGGCTCTGTACCCTTTCTAAAGTCTCTGTCTTTCTGTCCAAACAGTTGGCAGCCTGTCCGATTTGTCTTAGGGGTGGGGGTGGGGTAAACCGCCTGCTTTGTAGTAATTTTATAAACTTTAAGACTTCTGTCATCAGGCTTAGGCCTTCCAGGCAGGCTGAGGATGTAACGTCTCTCAGGGCCAGACCGTTCCTCTCTTCAGACCGTCTGACCCTGTAGTTGCAGTTGTAGAGGCTGTTATGAGAGAAGGGTCCAGCTCTAGCGCCCTCTAGCCGTGCCATGTCTGACTGCCTCTCTAACAGTCCCTTCTGTGAAACCTAAGCTGTTCGGTAGTGGGTTCGTAGTTCAGCAGGAGCTAGGAAAATCATTTTGTAGTAACCAGCCTGTTTTCTCGCTGGACATTACTTGCTTGATTATAAATAATGGAGCAGCGGTCAATACATAGTTTCAGATTTGTGTACCTAGAATCCTTAGCTCCATCCTGGACGTCAGCCTCTGTCTCTGATACATATTTACCTCGCCCCATCTGCTGACTTTTTAAATCCCAGTTCTCTGGGGACACCAGGATAGTATTCCACAGAACCCCTGAGATGATGCGTTAGGAAAGTGACTGTTTGCCACGTTCTGTGCACTAAGACTGCTGTCGTCAAAAAATTGGCTATCCTATAGGCATTGCACACGTATGAAAAGTTCATCCAATAAATGAAATTATTTACAGAGAAGAGTTTATTGATATGTTTGGTTAGTATTGTAGACAGGGTCTCATGATGTAGCCCGAATGAGCCTGGAGTCTCAATCCTCCTGCCTCAGATTTGTAAGTGCTGGGAACAAACATGCTCTCCCGTGCCCAGTCAGCCAGTTTAAGAATATTGGTCACAGAAAGAAGTATGGGGCCCGTGGCAGCAATGGCGTTAGAAACTGTAGCTATACACCCATTCCTTCTCAACATTCCAGCACATATCCAAGGCTGGGGAGACAGATCTGACAACAGTAGCTGCCCCTTGTTCCTTCCATATCGCTTAACCATAAGCAGACCTGCTGCTGTTAGATGAGACCCTTGTGGGAGTGGGCTGGGGCTTACGGTTGCTAACTAGCCACATGGACGAAGAGGCAGCCAGCAGCATGACATTGGTAGTTCCCAGCTTGTTCCTGCAGAGGCCTGTGAGAGAAGACTGTTCCAGGCTGCACTCCTCAGCTGGCCCTGTAGTTGATCCTCCCCCCAAGCCTTCGCTCTACATTTTCACATCTTCTACGCGTGTCTGTCTCTGAAAGCTTCCCTCTGCAGGGATATTGGGCTAGGAGCGACCCCAACAGTTCACCTCGGTCTGAGTGCCGCTGCTTTAGACATAGGCCTCTGGATAAGTTTGCATTCTGTGGTACTTGGAATCAGGACTCTCCAACAGGAATTTTAAGAGTCCAGACACTGACGTTGCCTACACCTGTGGCTGGGGTGCCTGAGCTACGCGATGTGTGCCTGACGCTTCATGCGTGCTGGACTGTTGGGAAGGAAGAGGATGCATCTGAGCTCCGGGGTTGCCAGTGGCAGGATAGGAAGAACGCATTATTGCAGGAACACATCAGACACTGTGAAGGAACAAATGGCCTCCTTCATCTCAGACACTTGAGTCATCCACACCCCTCTTCTGGACAACTCATGCAGTGCCACGGCAAAAACCTGGGGGATCAGGTCCTGCATTACTTCTTGGGGCCAAGCATCCATATCTGGTATCTCTTTTCCACAATGCCACCCTGGATCTCATATCCTAATTAGGATGCACTGATGACGTTTGACTACAATAGTGAAAAGGAGAAACTAATGAACCCACACAGCCTAAATCTGCCTCTTCCATATCAGTGCCTGCTGGACAGAGCAAAGTGGCTGCCTCGGACCACGGAGGCATGCGCAAGACCGGCCAGTGCCCAGTGTTCCTAACCCGGAGTCTGAGCACAGCTCCCAGCCCAGCTCTCTCTGCACTCACCAGTCACACTCTGTGCTGGGGAGTTTGATGTCGTCATTGGAGAAGAGGGCACCTCAATTAAGACAGTGTTTCCTTAGATCAGGTTCTAGGCAAACCTGCAAGCCCTTTTCTTAATTAGTGATTGCTGGGGGAGGGCCCAGCCCATTGTAGGTGGAGCCATCCCTGGTCCACAAGAAAGCAGACTGAGCAAGCCAAGATGAGCAAGCCAGAAAGCAGCACCCCTCCATGGCCTCTGCTTCAGCTTCGGCCCCCAGGTTCCTGCCCTGTTTGAGTTCCTGTTCTGATTTTCTTTAAAGATGAACAGTGATGTGGAAGTGTACGCCGAATAGACCCCTTCCTCCCCAGCTTGCTCCTCCACAATAGCTCCTGAGCAGAAAGGGCAACCCAGCGTCCTGACAGTTGTCACTGAGCTTTTTAGGGAGCAGATGACTAGTAGCTTCTCTGCTGTCCCCAGAGGGGTTCCACTGGCCAGCTCCCCACTGTGGCTCTGATTGGGTGATCTCTTTATGCACACACCTCCTCCCAGCTGCTCACTCTCGGCACATTGCACTGACACCAGGCTCATCCCTGCCCATCCTCACTTCCTGAGAGTCCTACACCCAGTTGTGGCGGCCGTATTCTTGAGCTGGTTGTGCCTCGGCTCCGTAGAAGGCCCCTCTGTTGCCTACTAACCATGCCTGGCCCACTACTGTCTCATATCGCCCTCCAGCCCCTTCATACGCAGTCACATGGGACAGTGCTCCAGACTCCGGTATTCAACCCTCGCGACAGTCAGACTTACAGCCCCGGCCAACCCCCGTAAGGGCTGTAAACTAGGAGGCTCTCATGCTCTCCACAGTGTAGCGTACCCTGTCCCCCTATACAATTCCTCTGGACTCTGCAGCTCCACAGAGTTTGTCCTTGGCACTACCCTCCGCCATACAGCCGCGCCATCTCTGACGCCACTTGCTATGTAACCCTCGCGCCTTAACCTCAACAATTGGCAGGTTGCCCCGGTACCATCTTAAACACTCGGTCCTAGCCCTCTGGCCAGACTGTTTCACTACCCTTGAAGCCCTTGTCCCATCACTGTCTGAACAGACCCAGTCCTGTGGCCCCGCCCAGGTCTCCCCCTAGCACTGAAGCCCCGCCTCCATCACATCCCTTGCAGCCTCTAGGCCCCTCCCTGATAATGCGAGCCCTGCTCCTCCCCTCGCTCTGCTGGACCCGCTCACCTGGCTCTCGCGGCTGAAGTAGCTGAGCTCCTTGGGTTCCTGGCGCCGTGGCGGGATGTAGCTGAAAGTTGGCACCGCTGAGATGGGCAGAGATCGGGGCTTGCCCCGCAGTGTGGAGGCAGTGATTTCCTCCTCCTCTTCCCCATCTTCTACTCCCCCCTCCTCCTCTTCACCCTTTTTCTCTTTTTCTTTCGTTTTGCCCGGGTCCATTGCCCACTGTTCAGTCTTGGCCGGTCCCTCTGCCTAGGGAGCCCAGGCCTCAAGCATCAGCTTGTGGGGTTTCTGCGTCCCTCCAGGCGTTTGTGCTCAATCGTTGCCTGGCAACTGCGCCTTGCCCTCAGCATCCGCTGAGTGACGAAGTGTGTTCTTTGCCACCTCCTTCTAGGTCCTTCTCGCCACACCCTGGGAGAGACCTAGCAGCGATTGTGTGTGGCTTTCCAGATAGGAACAGCCTAAGGAACCACACCCATTCCGCTACATCTGCTTTCCTCGCGCAGTTTGTTCTGTTTCCCGGCGCTTCACAGCTTTGCAGAACACGACGGAAAGCTACCATGCCTCAGGATCCGATGGTACCGCCCCGAAACAAACAGCCCTGGGCCACAGGGAGCTTATAGCCTGTAGGAATCAGGTGACAAAGATGAGAAAGGCTGTGGAGGTTCAGGACAGCGCGATCCAGCAGAAACGAGAGGGCCACGTGTGTAACTCGCATAATGGAAGGTTGACGGCGCCGAAGAGTGGGCGGCACACATGGAGCCTCAGCATGCGGTGGTAGCTGCATTTCAAATGTGGGCTGGGCAGGTCTCAGGAGCAGAGGAGAATGACTGTCACTAGGGTTTAGGGCAGCTCTGGACCCTCTCCCTTCTCAGCTAAAGGAATCCCGCTTCCTTCTGGCCCCTAGTCTCCCCTGGCAGATTGCCCGAGTGAAGCATGAGTCAGGAAAAAGGCCAGGAACTTTCCCACCATGAGCTGAAGTCTCAAGGGCCTTAGTTTTTCTGGGAACCACTAAGCGATGTGGACATCTCCCTGGAGCTTGGAGATATGTAAAGAAAAAGGGGCCATCTCCCTTCTCCCATGAGCAAAAGTTGTGAAAGCATGCCTGATAGTATTTCTGTTCACATGAAGATATTAGCGAAACAAAACAAAACAAACCCTGTAATTTACTCTCAACCTTTCCCAGTTCTTAGCCTTTCCAAAAGCAGAGCAAGAGGGACCAGCTTGGGGCCATGAGACTTTGCACACCTGGGAAGGTACTAATTAGGATGAGAACTCAGTTTAGCCAGCATAGCCCAGACTGAAATAATCCCGCTACAAACCGTCTATTCATAGCCATTCGAATGTAACTCCGCTAGCTGCCATTTTAGTGGTCACAAGGACTGAGAAGCAGGAGAGGCCATATCAGGCCCATGTGTTGACATGGGACCTGGAAATTGCAAAACCTATAACACTGAAATTGGCATTTGAAATGCAAGCTGATCAGATCCACATTGCCACTGCAAGCCTGTGGAGCTTGGTCATGCCCAGAGAGCCATGCAGAGGTTGCATGTATCAGCGTAGACATATGTTGAACCTGTATCTTTCCGTGCATGTGATCAGCGTAGACACATGTTATACCTGTATCTTTCCATGGAATGAGGCAGCGCTTGAGTCCAATGTGAGGCTGAGAATGTAAGAGACGCTGTGAGACATGAACAAACAGCAAGAAAAACAGAACTCCCAACCATTGAGGTTTTAATTCTTTTTTTTTTTCAGTTAGGATCTTTTATTAAAATATTTTACATATTTTTTAACTAGAGGGAGTGTAGTTTTTATTTTTTATAATTCTTTTGGGAGCCCACCAACCAGCTCCCAAATATATACACAGAGACTTATTCTTACTTGTGAATGCCCGGCCTTAGCTTGCTTTGTTTCTTTTTTTTTTTCTTCCCCTTTTAAAGATAAATTAAACGTGACCTTTCGTGTATTCCAGGTACCTGAATAAATTCAAGGAAAATCAAGTTCAGATGTATCTATGTGTTTAAGACCTTTGACTCTTAACTTGCAAAGCCCCATGCCAAGAAGGGGGGAGTGTAAAAACCCTTTTCTAAAAGCAAGTTACTAGAATAGAAGCAAACTGGGTATTTGGGAGTGCACAGGGCTCAGATCAGCCTGCACTGCAAATGCAAACTCACTGTTAAGGGATGCGCCACTTCTGGGTCCCAGCCCAACACACGTGACCTTCACTCTCAGAGCCGCAGCTTGTGTCTTGTTTCCGTCACGTGTCTGTCAGGGCTGTCATTCTGCACTTTCTTTTACACCACTCTGGCCTACGTGGAAACCGTGCACGCTGATGGCTGTGTGCACGGCACGGAAGTGCTCTGTACCGGGATCCTGCTGTCTGCAGGTCTCCAAACAGAGGCTCCGTGAATTCCGGGAAACAGACTGGTCAGAGGTCAGGGATGCTGCCCATACTGCAGTGGGAAGCCTGCGCTGTTTCTCCTGAGAGGCTCGGTTAGAAGCCATTCTGCTAACCCCGGGCGGGAAGGAGAAATGAGAGGAGATGGCTGTCTGGTCACATTAGCTGTAACTTCAGCACATCTTGTGTGGCAGACAGGCTATATTTATACTGATTTCTCATACACCCTCACTAAGGCTAGGAAAACCCACCTAGCTCAATAGATTGACGACCAAACCAAGATGTAGGGAAGCTACATAACTGGGCAAAGATAATTACTCTGTTTTAAAATAGCAGCATAAACTCAGTTAAGCGGCCCCATGTAATTGGGACTTTAATTCACAGCATCTAACATATCCTAAAGTTAATTGGCGTAAGCATGCCTCTGCATTTGGTCTGTTTCCTGATGGTCTTAAGGGGTGGGCCAATATGTACTCATGTTTGTGGCTCAGAGGAGGGCTGCCCGGCTGTGTTTCCCTGCAGATTAAGAGAGCATCATGAAGTCAAGTATACAGGCACTATTAATAATGTGTTCGCACTGGTCTCTAAATCTGAGCCATGGGGAAAAAATGAGGTCTAACGAGTGAGAAGAAAGCCATTGTCCACCCAAACCATCTTATCTAAATCAGGACACAGGCCAGGGTCCATGGAGAGATGAACAAGCTTTTACCTCACTAGATTTCCTGTCCTTGATGTTTAAAAAAAAAGACATAAATATTGTGAGGGTGTAGAAGGCCTGATGCCCCTGGCTTTTATACTCGGCTGACTTACTGCACTGATCAAGTCCTTATCGTAACCTTAAGCATCAAACTTCTTTGGGCTTTATAGGCAAATATAAGATATATAATATAATCAAGAGGAATGATGGAATTAGAAAACCATTTTTGGACTATGTTTTGACAAGAGCTAGTCAAGTAATGGAGCTAAGTCACACTCGATATAGGCTAAAACTATTAGGGAAAGGTCAATGGAGAGGAGGGAGAGAGAGAGAGAGAGAGAAAGAGAGAGAGAGAGAGAGAGAGAGAGAGAGAGAGAGAGAGAGAGAGAGAGAGAGAGAGAGAGAGAGAGAGAGAGAGAGAAGAGAATGAACCGAAACTGGCCTTAAACTACACTCTGGGTGTCACCTTCAACTCAGTGGGAATTACAGCAGACACAGGAACAGGTTAGATGACAGTAAGCCAACAATTTTGACCATTCTGTAGGGTAACTGATTAATTTCTCCGGGTGGAGGAAGGGTAGTTGTGTTATCAAGACTTCAGAGCTTCGTAGCTGCAAAGAACCCGAGGACTTCACATCCTGACTTGAGCACAAGGACCGCGATATTGTCCTGATGTGAAGCTGTAGAAAGCAATTATTAATTTTGTTCCTTGAAATAGTGGCTGAACGGTTATAAAAATGGTTATAAATGTGCACTGAAGTATTTGGGGCAAAATGATATAATAGCTTGGGTTCTCTAGAAGCACTCCAATAAAAAATAGATGGAACATGACTGAAAAATTATGGTAATTTGTCACGCTGAATAAAGGGACTCATGGTTCCATTATACAATTGTTTCAGCTCTTATAGGTGTTCAAAATTTTTTCATAATAACAGTTAAAAACAGAGGGGTTACCAAGAGATATTGTTTCTTGCAAACACAGAGCCCGAAATATCAGTTCAGCCCACGACCGTGTGTGGTATGTGCCAGAGACTGGGGAGTCATTGGGAAGAGGTGTTTGTTTCTCTGAGATGTGAGATTCCAGGTTTATAAAGGCAAAGCTTCTTTCGATGGACTCCAACAGCCAAAGGACATTAGTATAAAGTTATATTTTTCTGATTAGGGGAGTGTGGGGAATATTATTTTAAGGTATGTTGCTTTTGTTTAGGCTGCATTTGTTTAACTCTGTGAAGCTGAGATTCTTTGCCTGTCTAAAACACTTGATGGTCTAATGAAGAACTGAACAGCCAATAGCAAGGCAGGAGCAAGGATAGGTGGGGCTGGCAGGAACATCAGGGGCCAGCCACCCAGCAAGCCATGGAGAAAGTAAAGAAAAGTATACAGAAACAGAGAAAGCTAAAAACCCAGAGGCAAAAGGTAGCTGGGATAATTTAAGAAAAGTAGGCAAGAAACAAGCAGAGCTACGGTCAGGCATAACTAAGAATAAACCTGTGTTTGTGATTTATCTGGGAGCTGGGTGGTGGACCCCCGAAAAGCCAAAATAGTAAAACATCACACAACAGAGGAGCGAGGGAAGCTACGCACTGGAAGAATCAGAGCCGCTGGCCAAGCAAAGAGGAGACGGTTCTTGTGGAACGTGGGAAAAGGCAGCAAGTCATCCAACCCAGTGAGGCTGGGTGGAACACACTGAAGTCATCCAACCCAGTGAGGCTGGGTGGAACACACTGAAGCAGAACAACTTGTGAGCGAATGCTTAGCCTGCAGACACGATGCTACAGCTGTGGACGGTCTACCCTAGTCTTCCTAGTCCAGTGTCTGCTCAGAAAATTGAGGCCACTTCTGTGTCAGAGTGACCCATGTAGCTCAGATCCTGCAGGCCACAGAGGGATGTCCACAGAGGGATATCCACACAGGGATGTCCACACAGGGATGTCCACACAGGGATGTCCACAGAGGGATGTCCCACATGGCTCAGATCCTGCAGGTCACAGAGGGATGTCCACAGAGGGATGTCCCACGTGACTCAGATCCTGTAGGCGTCCACAGAGGGTTGTCCACAGAGGGATGTCCACAGAGGGATGTCCACACAGGGATGTCCACACAGGGATGTCCACACAGGGATGTCCACACAGGGATGTCCACACAGGGATGTCCACAGAGGGATGTCCTACATGGCTCAGATCCTGCAGGTCACAGAGGGATGTCCACAGAGGAATGTCCTACATGGCTCAGATCCTGCAGATTGCTGGAGATGTTGCACTTCATCATTTGGTTTCAGACAGCACATTGGCACTGCACCCTCAACACTAATCACAACGGCAGTTACTACGGGTCTATAGTTGTAGCCCTGCATGTCGTAAGCAGCAAGCGGCTGTGTCCCCATTAAAGCGCATTCCTTCGTGAGCCCTCACTATTAGCTGTGTGACGCAGCTTATCTGATGAAGATGGCGTGTATACTGTTGACAGTAATAGCCCCCAGTGCTCACCACGCCCTGACTGCTTTCTAGGCACTGGGCTGCAGCACATACGCAGGCCTCCTCGCCCTGTCCACTCTCCGTGAGTCTGAGAAATTCCCATTTGGGAAAATCTTAGCCCATGTTCACTAAGTGAACTGACTTGCTAGTTCACTACCACAAAGCCAAGATCTCGATTTGCAATCCTCCAGCAAGTGAGCTGTAAGAATATCTTTTAAAATAGGGACCTGATTGCTCCTTTGTTTCCCTAAAATTCACCCAAATCTGAATTTTTCTCCTTCCTATTTTTTTTCTTTCTCCTGAAAAACACTTGCCCACAAATGCATCCACCAGCAAAGTTTGGAAGTAAGGATTTCTGTAATTCAGGGATCTCCCATCCATCAGAGACCACTTCATCCCGGTGTAGTTCCTGTTCCTGTCTGTCTAGGCCTGGTTCAGGCAAAAAGACAGCGGCAAACATAAGGAAAACTGACCTTAGTTGTCAGTGTGCAATACACACGCACAAACATCCATGCTCTGCTCTCTCTCTCCCTCCCTCTCTCTCCTACACACACACACACACACACACACACACACACACACACACACGCTGCTTTCATCCAGGTTACCCTGTACTCAGTCAATGCCATGAACTTTGCTGCCCCCTAGTGACAGCCCCGGAGACTATCCCTGCAGCTTCCAGAGTCACCTGCCCAACAACTTTCACCTGTTTTCCTTTCTCACTCTCCTTTGCAAATATAGGAAGATTAGACCTTATTTAAAATTGTAAAAGATGTGGTACTTTGTGTTATTACCTGGATCTGGTTGGTGCCACAGCAAACAGACACAGATCAGAGGCTTGGAGATTCAGATTATAGAGACCTAGCTACACAGTTTGCCAAATTTATGCCACTTGGTGAAGCCAAAAGTGTAACAACTAGCCTATTTTTATATCATATGCAAATACTTTCAAGATTAATTCTTTTTCAACAGAGCCATGGTTAATTCTAACTTCCTTCCCTGTGGCTATCCCCTTTTGCTTTGTACCAAGCACAGAAGCAAGGGTCCCCGTGGCCTAGTTCCCTTTGAGACCTTTGCAGATGGGTTCTGCGTGTGCTCCCAGGGAGTCACTACTCACCCCTAGTACATGTGATTATTGTACTAGTGTGGTCTGTGCAGATTCTTAGGCTAAGCCTTAACACGACTGGAATCCTTATAACACAGTCACACAGGAAGGCCACGTGAAGACCAGAAGGCAGGGCCATGCATGGAAGCAGAAACACACAGACCTCAATGAGATGTTCATGTGAAGAGGCAAGGACCCAGACACACCCCAATGGGAAGACAGGCATGTGAAAAGACAACACCGCGTGTACAACACACACACACACACACACCAGTGGGAAGTAGGTCGTGTGTAGATACCAGTACAAACTAAGGCACTCTAGGGACAGTAGAAATGGGATGGAGCGGTGAAGCATTCTCTCCTAAAAGCCTTCCAATGTTGGGAGCTACAGATCCCTGGCCCCTTGACTTTCTCTGCCTGCAGCTGCTCTGAGCAGGAGACCCTGATGGCAGGCTGATAAGTCTGCAGCTGAAAGATCCCGAGAGCTGGGCGTGGCTAAGGATCCCTAAATAAGCTTCCCCTGAGCACAATTAAGGGGCATTGGCATTCTTGTATCAAGGATGACCCGTGCCTGTGTCTCTCTGTGTGTGTTTATGTGTTTTTAAGTCTCTCAGCCTGGTTCCCAGCTTGCGTATGGTCTTGTCATGGCACGGGAGCTATTGGACCGTCAGTTTAAACAGGACAGTGCAAGACTGTTTGGGTTTCTAGCATACCAAGGTGCCTATCTTGCTGACACCTTTTGGCCTCCAGGCTGTAAGGACCGATACTTCCATGGCTGTGACCCACATACTTTGCAGTACTATTACAGTACCCCTAAGAGTATAAAGCAAAACTTGTCCAAATTTGTTTTCTATTGCAGTAATAAACTCACGACCAAAAGCAACCTGGTGTGAGAAACAGTACATCTAAGTGTATAGGTTACAGTCCACAGTGGAGCCAGGGCAGGAGCTCAAGCAGGAACCTAGAGGCAGGAACTGCAGCAGAGGCCGTGGACAGAGAGGCTCCCTGACTTGCTCCCTGGTTCTCTGTTCAGTCAGCCTTTCTATATGGTACAGGGACAACACCACCCACAGTTGGCTGGGCCCTTTTACGTCAACTAGTAATTAAGAAAATGCCAAACAGACACACCCACAGGAAGTCTGACCCGGGCCACTGAGGTTCCCTCTTCCCATGTAATTCTAGGTTTGTCCATTGAGACTACTTCATATGCTCCAATCCTACAGGCCAGAGCGATGTCCCACAATCACGAACAAGCCCATGACGAGCAGGTGAGGACACTGAAATGAACCCAGGCTTCTGGATTCTTGACCCACGATTCTTACTACGCTGCTGCTTCTCAGGACAACGTTGACACAGTGTGCTCACTTCTAGGTCATCTACTCTGAGCCAGGAAACTGCACGGCAAAATGGAAAACTACCTAAACCCGAAGGCAGCAGAGACCCAGGCGTAAGGTGTCCAAGTGGTCGGCAGTGGTGAGCAGTCAACGGCGGCTGTCCCTGTGCAAGGCCACAGACCCGTGTGGTAGAGCCCAGGCTTCCAGTTGCCCCCACAGCTGTCCCCTGAAGCTGCTCCCAGATAAACCAGGGCGTCAATACACAGGATACTGCGGCTCATTCCTCACGCATCCAGGAACCCCCAAACCTGCCTGGCCAGCTTGGCTTCTTCACTTCCATCCTTCTTACCAACTATCACCCCCACCAAAAAAGGAAGTGAGAGAGAAAATGTTTTCTGACCCTTAATGGAAAACACACACCTCTAGAGAACGTCTTTATTAGCAGACAACGCTTAATAATAAGACATACAATTAACATTTGCTCATTACATTGCTTTATTGTATTTGATGATTCTGCTCGATGCAGTCGAGGCATCTACGACATTCGTGTAAGTTGATTTTAAATTTACCACTAGAGCACAAATAAATAATAATTTACCACCAATACCCGTATACATGGTATAGAACAGCCACAGACCCTTTTCAGATCCCACGTCCGTAAACACTTTTCCAGGCAGCAGCAAGTCAGACTCCTCTGTCTCTTACACTCTGAATCCCAAAGTCGGTTTCTTTGGTTACCAATGGACAGGAGAGTTTGAAGGAAACAGCTTGCTTTGTAAATATTCCACCAACTCAAGTCTTGAGGTAAGCAGCTCCAGCTCATGATAGGGGACCTGGAGGGGAGAGCAGCCATTAAAACCTGTCACCATCCCAGGCAACTCTGCTCTTCCTCTGCCTTGGGTCTTACCCCTCCTCCAGCAGAGGGACCCTGACCCTGGAGTTCCCGGTACCTAGAGGGCAATGCTGGCACAGAGGGGCAGCTGAGCGGAAGCGTGGGCTAACTGTGCTGGGGACTGAGTACTGACGGGGAGGGACGAGAAGAGAGCCTGAGCTCAGCAGCTGGAGTACCACTAGAGCACACAAAGCCAGAGCCAGGCCTAGCTGCAGAAACAGAAAGGGCAGAGGAAGAAGGAAAGTGGAGAGGGATGGGGCAGGGGAAGAGGAGAAAAGGATGGGGAAAGAGGGAATAAAGAGCAATGGGGTCGGAACCAGAGCTGGGAGCGAGGGCTAGGGAGTAGGCCATGTGTCTGAAGGGCCGGCATGTGTGCAGACTGGATGAACGGATGGTTCTGAATGCTAAGACAGACGTCTCTAGTTTAGGTTAAAGCACTGAAGAAACTGTTTCTGCATACTGCATGGCTAGCCGTTAGAAAATGAATTTGGGAACGAGCATGGTACCATGGAAAAGCACCAGAAAGCAGGCTAGAGGGAAGTTGATAACTACTAAAGACGACGGGGACATGCTTGTCCATGTTTACTGCCACGGGGACATGCGGGGACATGCCTGTCCACGTTTACCGCCACGGGGACATGCCTATCCATGTTTACTGTAATGGGGGCATGCCTGTCCATGTTTACTGTAATGGGGACATGCCTGTCCATGTTTACCGCCACGGGGACATGCCTGTCCATGTTTACTGTAATGGGGACATGCTTGTCCATGTTTACTGTAATGGGGACATGCCTGTCCATGTTTACTGCCACGGGGACATGACTGTCCATATTTACTATAATGGGGACATGCCTGTCCATGTTTACTGTAATGGGGACATGCCTGTCCATGTTTACTGCGATCCCCCAGCAGACCTTACAAAGTTCCTATTGAGAACATAATGGTAGATGAAGACCCTGAAACCATCTTCCTTGATTTACCCACTAATCAGACAGAACCTGAAGCAAAGCTACTCCAGGAACTTAGCAATTCTAGGCAGAGTTAAGCACTGATAAGGAAAGAGACATGTACCACTTTGGAAAACACCAAGTTTTGAATATTCTAACTACAATTTGCAAGTCAAGTGATAAGTCTAAGACATAAACTAGACAGAGCGTGATGGTCTGCCTGAGTGTCCGCCCACTGACTGTTAAAGCAGGTTAAAACAGGCTGGGCCTGTAAGATGCGTGAGCAGACAGCGACAGATGGGGCTCGGGAACTGACCCTAGGCTTGCGGGGACCACTTACATCAACCGACAGAACAGCACCTAAGCTAGATGCGCACAACATGAGCTAGGGGCGTTCGGATAAGGCTGTGCACAGACAACAGGCGGCCGTCATGAGTGAACCACCATGGCCACGCCCCTGCCCCCACGCTCATCTGGGTGTTCCCAATGGTTTCTGCTCTGCTCATGGGTTGCTGCTTGCTCCATTGAAGTCTTTACAGTGTGCTATATCCGCGTACATAACTGAAAAAGCCAATCAATCGTGGACACTGCTTTTACCTGAACAACCTGGTAGCCGAGCAAGCGCAGGTGCCTTTGCTTAATGGCCTCTTTCCCAAGCAGGTACTTGCTGTCAGAGCAGAACCGCTGCGGGCCGTCAATGCACAGTGCCACCCTGCGAGAGCAAAAGAGCTATAACTCGTGAACCAGCTAAGGTACTTGTCTTTAGTTGCCAGGGATTGTTTGAACTTGTCTATTCGTGTGTCAATATTATTTTTAAATGAATCATGAGTAGATTGGCCTTTAGTCTGCGGGAAAACATTTAGTGCTATTATTGTCTGCCAAATGAAAGGATTTTTCCAAAAATGATAAGTTCAGTATTTTCCCCCTTTTTTGAAAATAAATTCTTTTCCCCCAGCATATCCTGATCAGCTTCCCTCCCCTATTCCTCAGCTGCTCCCCTCCCCCCTTTGCCTCCCACTCCCTTTCTGGTTCTCATTAGAGAGGAACAGGCTTCTAACAGATAACAACCAAACATGACAAAATAAAACACAAGATGGAGCAAAACCGACCATATCAGAGTTGGATACAGCAGCCCAACCAGAGGGAAAGAGTCCCAAGGCAGGCACCCACCTGTTCTCACAGCTGGGAGTCTCAGAAACATCCTAAGCTAAGCTAAAAGCTGCAATGGATACACAGGGAGCTGGCGCAGGCCAGTGTGGGCCCTGTGCTTGCTGCTTGGGTCTTAGGAAGCTCAGTGTTTTAATTTCCGGAATCGCTGCTGCTCATCTTGAGAAAAACATCAGTTCGCTAACTTAACTCCAACTTTAAACCGACAGCTTCTTTACCTTTTGTGGACATCCTCATCCACTGTAAATGGCAACACAAATCCATCTTCATCTAATTTAATTTCAACATCTGGCAAAAGAAAGGAAAAGTTCCTCGTGTGATACCCTCAACAACATTATCTTCCTGCGTTCCTTGTTCTGGTTTCACTTCTTCCGTATTGCCTTTCTCAGAGGGCCAGGCTGCAAAGTAATGGCCACAACCGACGGTGAGAACAGTAATTTAGTGGACCCCACAGATGAAGCAAGCCAGCTTTGAAATAAGTCTCAGTTACTCTGAAACAGAGTGGTGTTTCAAGCAATCTACAGCATGCCGAAAACCATGTCCACCCTCTCCTTCCTCGTGGAAGGCCTGAACCCTTCAGCTCAGAGGGAGAAAACCCTCTAAGTGACGCTGACACCGGCCAGCTGCAGACCTCACCTCCTTACAGGTCTGCTCTCTCCCCATGTACACAAGCACCCTGCACCCTGACAGGTGCCTCCCAAGTGTGTGCACATCCCTTCCTTCTCTTTCCGACACTACCATCCATCCATTCTGTAAACAGAGCCCCACAAAACAGACATGAGATACGTCCACAAACTACTGTCTTGTGTGTGATCGTTTTCTTTTCCTCAACAACCTGAACAACAGTCAGGGCAGAGGGACAAGGACTCCTCCATCAGCCCTGCACGAGTGAACTACAGCAGATGATGATCTAGGCCAGTGCCATCTATGTGAGCATCTAAGAGGCCATGTGTGTCTCCTGAGCACCTGAAATGTGGCTAGCATGGTATTGTGATGAGGAACCTGTGTTTAAATAGCTACATACACTAAAGGAACGGCACATAACAGATTACAACAGCAGCTACAAACATCACTGACACTATCTTACTCAGTCCGTCAGTCTCAGAGGTCTCTGTTCCTTCTCTCGTTTTGCAGATGAGGGATCAAGTTAGAAAAAGGTTAAGATCCTCTGCCCAGGACATTCTGCTACTATGTGGCTAATGTGTGAAACTCGAACTCAGAGTCTTGGCTCTGCACAACTCTGATAACCCCTCCTTCTCCTTGCCTTCGGGTGAGGGAAGGTTCCCTCCTGCATCTCACACCTCTGGCTACTAAGTCCTGTCTACGGCTTAACAAGGACAGGATGCTCTGACCAAGACCCCTGAGCTACTTACCTATGGTGTAACAATAGGGTGTCAACACTTTTGATGCAAAATACAGTCTTGATCCTAAAAGATCAATTAGCCCCATCACCACGGACTTGTAGAGGTGGAGATCCATGGGGGTCTCCAGGGAGCAGCACGGAGTGAGGAACGACTTCACTTGATACTGAGGAAGAAGTTTGGGGCCCTAAAATTCATACATGCAAACACAAGAAAGAAAATTCAAAGGTAAAGAGCAATAGTGAGCTGAAGGCTACTAGGAGAAAAGACGGACACAAAACTACGTCATATACACAGCATGTTTCTAGGACATGGGCACCGGACGGGAAAGCTGCTCCAGCTCTCAGCTTTTAAATGAGGAAAGGGCACAGAAGGCTCAGTTTAAAAGCTTCTTTGGATGTCTGGAGATGCTTCAAGGTCATAATCATTCTCAGCTACGGTTTTTGTTTGTGTGTTTTTCGAGACAGGGTTTCTCAGTGCCGGGGAGTCTGCAGTAGTGAACCTCTCTTGTTTGCCAGGGAGTCTGCGGTAATGAACCTCTCGTGTTTGATGAAATCCAGGGAGCTATGCGGTAGGACAGCCATGGGCAATGACAAGAATACAGAGATGGGTCATTTGCCCACAAGGCCATGCCCACTCAAGTCAAAGTTCTGCTGTTTGAGATGAAAATCACAGGAAATTAACCACAGGCATCCCGCCGGGCATGTCTGTATCCTCACCTTATAGGAAGCACATTCTAGGACCGACGTCAGGAAGAGCTGGGTCAGCTGCGCCAGGCTCACTCTATCCGCACACGGCTCTTCACCTGAAAAAAACCAATTGTTCAGCTTGGATTTTGGCATGCACAATGAGGGATTATGATCATAAAACAATTTCCCCTCCTAAGAGACGCACTTTTAAATGACACCGAATCATGAACCAAGGTAAACGGCACCCGAGCACATCCCAGGTTACAAGGGTTAATTTTCTAACCGCCTCACCTTGCAGCCGTTGAAGGAAAAAGGGGCTGAATATTTTTGACATAAAGTTGACGGGGTGGCACCCAATCAGCGAGCAGGAATGGAGAAGCCTCAGTAGCATTCTTGGTGGAAAACAACGAAAGTGAGCCGAGAGCACATTTTCCAGCTTCCTAAATAGAGCAGGGGCATTTGGCGGCAAATAATTCAGTTTTCCAAACGGCTCGATTAATTCGGAAATCTGACTAGGTGAGAATCTTTCTGACTGGCAAACAAAAGCCTCCGCAACGGCATCGAGGATGGGCTCGGAGCGAATCCGCTTTCTACTGCAGTACGCCATCACGGCGCTGGTGACGTCGGGGTCCAGAGAGAGGCACAGGGCAGCTATGTGCCGCTCCAGCGCCTCTGTGAAGAACCTGTCGCTGTATCCAAAATACACAAACGCTTCCAAGACCTTCCCCAGCTCCTCACTGGTAAAGCGAGGAATGTATCTCACCATGTGCTTGCCCAATTTTATAACCAGCGGAATGGCCTGAGTCTGGTCCAGGGCCACTAGGGCGGTGAGCACGTGGCTTATGGATTTAGGACTCAGGAAGGAAACTATCGAAAGGGAAAAGTTGTTTATTGTGTTTAAAAATGTCTGGTGTTTGTCCACTTTTTCAGGACAGGCCTGCAGGATTCTATAAATGGCCACGATATCCTCCGGGGCAAATGTCTCCAAATTTTTACTCTGCAGTTGACAAAGAACCAGTTCCAGGGTCTCACAGCCTGCACCCTGAAGTCTAACCAGGCTTTCCCCGAGAATACACAGAAGGCGGGCTTCCAAAAGGCCTCTTTGGAGACGACTCCGGCATTCTGCCATCAGGGTCAGCATCAGGCTACCTTGAGGATCCACAGGCAACGTAACCAGAGATTGCAGAGCCGTCACCATGGCATCATCGGTCAGACGTGAGGGGTCCCGCCCACACTGAAGGCACAGAGCTCGGAAGATGCTGTTTTCTAGTACTCCTTGCGGCAGCCTTTGCTCATAATCTCTTTCCCCGACCTCGCAAATCCTGTGTAAGGCTGCTGACGCCAAAGTGACGGGCAGAGTGTCCTGCGTGCTTAGGAAACTCAACACTTCATCGGGCGAGGTGAAGCTGTTTAGTCTCTTGCAGAGTGTCTCTTCATCCCCGCGAGCAAGACTTCGATCGGGCTGGTTCCATTCCTGTGCTTGAGAGAACCACGGCTCAGCAACTGGATGAAGGTCATTTCCGTTTCGTGAGTGGAAGTTTTTACAGTAGGAATGATGGAATCTGACCCTGAACAGCCCAGGGTGTAGGGAACAGAACCAAACGTGGAGACGATCTTTGACTATCTTTTGGACGTGATTGGCAGGATGAATTTTCAAAGCAGCCACAGCTCCAGGTATCCAAAAATCAGATATATGACAGAAGTTTCTCCGCAGGGTGATTAACGCCATGCCATCTGATTCACAACTCTGGACTTAGCATAAGAAAAAAAAAAAAAAAAAACAGGGTCAAATGTATTGAGAAAGACGATTAACATCAATGTTACAAAATTAAGAATGAGCATCCCATGACAAAGACTAAAACACAAGAATCTCGCTAATATATATAATATTGCAAGGCTTCCCTTCCTACGAGCCAGGAAATAGAAAGACCCCCCCCTCCCCACCCATTCTCCTGGCCCTGGCCTCCATATCTCATTGGCTACACCCAACAATTTCACCATAACTAGCCAGGCTACCCGCGAAGGACCAGCACACCCTTCTAGGCAGAGTCACAAAGATTTCTTTTTAATGAACTATGCCCTAAATCTAAACTTCCTGTGTCACAGGCGTACTAAGGGTGTACTAAGCATGCCCTTCTCCGGCTGCAGGGCCACACAATGTACTTGCATAAACGTTTCCTTTTCAAGGACCAAGTTCTATGGATAAAGGGGAGTCTACCAACACGCGCCTCCCTTGATAGGTAAAGTTGGCTGCTGAGGAAACAGTCCAGAGCCCCGACAATCACATCATCGTGGTTACTTGCTAAGGCTTTCAGACCCACGTGTCTCCTAACAGTCTTCAAGAGATCCTGTCTTTCTGTTTCATCAATGAACTCACTGAGTTCGCTTCATCCAGAAATTCTTCTCAGTGGAGCCCCTTTGGAGCTCGGAGGACCCACAGGGGGACCGTAGCATCCTGGGGCTGACTTCCTGGGGCCTCACCCTCCTGATCCTAAGTGTGGTCGCTGCCCAGGCTCTGCAGAAAGTCCTATCTACGGACCAGCTTACAGGAATTCAGTTCGTTTGATCGACACTTTTCCAGCTAAGAAACTGCAGCACGGGGGATCTACCGTGCCCAGTTATGCTGTAAGCGAAAGAAAGGGCTGGAATTCAAATTTTACCTCTAAACTTGGAGACTCACGTGTTGGCAGAAGGAAAAGTAGATAGATAGATAGATAGATAGATGATAGATAGATAGATAGATAGCTTTTGTTGTTGTTTTGTTATTTAAGAGAGGGGAGGAGCAGCCGGCAAAATTCAAACTAGGGGTACGAAAGGGGCAAAGGTGGGTCCTTCGCACTTGTTAAAACAATCACAGAAAAGCAAGCGGACAGGGCAACGGCAGAGGAAGGAGCCCAAGGGAGCGCGACTGGGGGACCTGAGCGGCGATCGTGGCGGGAGCGCGACTGGGGGACCTGAGCGGCGATCGTGGCGGGAGCGCGACTGGGGGACCTGAGCGGCGATCGTGGCGGGAGCGCCGGGGAAACGCTCCCCCACGGAACTTACCGAGCGGATCTGAGCCACGTCCGGACAGACGCGGAGCTTCAGGGCCCTGGAACGTCTTCACCCAGACACCGTCCCCGACCGGGAGGACACCCCGGGACAAGACAAGCGCGGCGGCACCAAGGCACCGCCCACATCCGGCGCTCAGCGATTGGCCCAGGTCCGCCGGCTTTTCCACCGGTGGTGCGTGAGGAGCATGCGCGGTCGGCTCCTGGATGCGCGTGCGCTGTGTCCCCAGGCGGAGTCCCGCGAGGGAGTCAGCGGCTGGAGGTACGCGCGGCCCGGGGGTGGCAGGGGAGCCGGGGCTCGCGCCTGCGCGCTGGGGATGGCGTCCTTGGGTCGCCGGGGTCGCCGGGGGCTGCCAGGGTGCGGTGGGAGGAGGCTGCTTCGCCAACCTTTCCTGCAACCCCGCCAGCCCCGCACGTGTCGCGTTGCGAGTCACGCAAGGGTCCTGTCAGCTCTGCGACACAGCGAATGTCACCTGTAAGTTCCTGTGTCCTGGCTCGCAGGCAGATGAGCCCCAAGAGCACACAGCTATGGTGGGCTCCTTTCCTACCAATTGACAGCCTTTCGGGGTTAGCCGCTAGATAGAATCCCACCCCCCTTTATGTTCTGTAATTTTGTTGTAGGTTATCTCCCAGATGGGGCGTGGCTTAGGAGTACCGTCCCCGAGTGCAAGTCCGTTTACACTAATTGCTGATTTATTTTTAGCGGTGGGAACTCTGATGACGGTCAGTGATTTGAATAGGATCCAGCAGGAAAGAGGAGTCTCCCAATTTTAGGGGAACGCTGTGCAATTAGGGTTTTTAAAAAGGAAGAAATAAGACCTTTGTAAGTGACACTGTGTTTGAACTTTGCTCGGGCCCTACAGCTTGCCATTCTTAATCATGCAGGTTACGAGCGAGCAGAATTGAGGTTCAGATCACTCCCATACAAGCATGCACCTCTGAAAGACGCTTGCAAGGCCCAAACGTAGCTGGACGTCGGGAGTGGATTTCTGAGCACCGCGATTAAGAGTCTCTCTTTTGTATGCTTCCTGTCTTAATTCTCTCAATGCCAAGAAACAAGTGTAAAGATTGCTGTAAAATGAATACCTGCCGGTTACCTGCTCCATTAAGTAGTATCCCCCCTCTCCCCTTGGTGGTTTTTCAGTCTCACCCTAGATGACCTGAGGTGATGAGAAGGTTTCTGTTGCTGTACGCCACACAGCGAGGACAGGCGAAGGCCATTGCAGAAGAGATAAGTGAGCAGGCTGTGTCGCGTGGGTTTGCTGCAGATCTTCACTGTGTGAGTGAGTCGGGAAAGGTAAGGGCAGCTGTGCCTGCGGATTTTCCTGTGCTTTGTGCTGTGAGATGAAGCTCTGTGTGCATTCCTCTCCATGTTTTTGTTAAGGGGGCTCACCCAGGCCGGCCTTGGATTTACACTGTAGCCAAGGCTAAACTTGAACTTGGTAACATTCTACCAACTAGCTGAGATTAAACCTAGATGTATACCTGTCTATGAGGTTGAAAAAAATCTGAAACAGATAGATACTATCTTAAACCTGGATGTAAACATTTGGATTAGCTTAGAAAATGTTAGAAACTGAAACAGATACTTGCTGCCTGTAAATGGTAACAGTGTATGCTACATTCATCAGCAAACTTGAACTAAAGCGGCAGTGTCCTTTGCATCTGGTCACAGGACTGGTCACTAGTATTTATTGCAATAACTCAGCATGAAGGAAGACAGGAAACTAGGCTGGCTGTTTCTGTTTGCTTTGTCTTGCTCTTGCTGGTGTGTTAAATCACAAATTCATGCAATCCTGCATCCTGATTTGATCTCCCTGTTTTGTAGTATGACCTGAAAACAGAAACTGCTCCTCTCGTAATGGTCGTATCTACCACAGGAACTGGAGATCCACCCGACACAGCCCTCAAGTTTGTTAAAGAAATAAACGACAAGACGCTACCCACAGACTTCTTTGCTCACCTGCGGTATGGATTATTGGGTAATGAACTGTGCTTTTTTTTTTTTTAGTATTTGCAATTATTGCTTTGATATAGGAATATATCTTTCAAAACCATGAAATATAATTGCATGTGTCTTTTATTTTTACATAAGTAGTATATCTATATAAAATTTAGACATGTCAATGATAGTCTAACTTATACTCCAAAGCAATGTTCTGATCCTCCCCCCCTATCCCCCGTCCTGGGTGTATCTGGGCATAGAACCCAGGGCCTCACACCCTAGCAGAGTTTACACCCTAGCAGAGCATGTTACCACTCAGCTACAGCTACAGCTACACCCCCAGCACTCTGCAGAACCTCTCCAGTAGCCATGGAATATTTTCAGAATATTAGTGTCTAGGCCTCACTGCAAACCTAAGGTAGAATTCTTGAAGGAGCAAACAGTTAGGATAGTCAGTTGTTTAAGATTAACAGCAGGTCTCTAAAACCGAGTATGTTCCCTAGGAACGTAACTTCAGAACTGCAGTTTTCAGTCCCTAGTACGGTGGAACCAGCTGGAGAGTCTTAATTAATAAAATAATTCCTTTGTATTCCGTTGGCCTGCTAGAAGTGACCCTGCGGTTCCGAGGTGAGACTCTGTTCTCTGTAGTTAGTAGCTCTTTGCCAGTGTTCAAATCCATCACATGTTAAGAAAACGGTCTAGAGCTTCGTAAAGCATAATTTGAACAGGTTATAGTAAGGATCAGAAGGGCCAGCATAGGGCCAGCAGGTTCAACAGCTCACCACCAAGCATGACGGCCTGATTTCAAAGCCAATTGGCCTGTCTCTTCAGATTCCTGCATTGTTACATTAACTCATGGAAGCAGAAATGTTGAGTATGTGTATTTCCTGGACCGGGTGCCAGTTTGTCTTGTTGCTGTCTGGTGCTGTCATGATGTACAGTGGAAGAACACTGCATGCATGGCATTGCTGAAGAAAATAAGGAAATGTGGATCTATACATTGTTTCTTCTGTATGTGTCAGAGTACAGGATAACATATAGACACTTTATTTCTCTGTTACATTGCTGAGCCTTTGTATGCACTGAGTGTCTATTTGGGTTCTCTAGGTTTGGGTGACTCGGAATACACATACTTCTGCAACGGAGGGAAAGTGATCGATAAACGACTTCAGGAGCTTGGAGCCCAGCATTTCTACGACACTGGACATGCCGATGACTGTGTAGGGTAAGAACAGTGCGTGTCTGTCTCCAGTACACTTTCAGATAGTGGAAGTTGGCGAGCTTATAGATGTTTGGCTCGGGTTAGCACTGACGGTCGTCTGAGAGCCTCGTTATATCTCATCGTTTAGCCGGAACCCAGGAAGCTCAGATGAGTGGAGCCTGATTGGCCTGTGTTGTCACATCCCGCATCCCCGCCTCAACCCTCGGTATCTGTTAATGGAAAGAGGGAAGCGTCCGGCAGGTCACATGTGTCTCAGAGTATGGAAGTATTTAAGAGTGAGCATTTTTCTGGCAGCGTAGGTATTGCCTGTATGTCTTTTCTTTGCCCTGCTCACAGGGGCCCTGTTCGCATCCCCTTTAGTGGAAGGAGCCCTCAGGCCGAGCATCACTGACTACGGCATGTCTTGGCTGTCTCTTACCGTCTTAATGGAGTGCACTGTTACCCTTTTTTATTTTTGGAGCTCAGTATTTGAGCCTGATGCTGTCTTTCAGTTGAGATGAAAAGTGATCATTTCATTTCCTTCAGTGTCTGCCTCACACTGTCTTGTCCACACCCTCTCCTTAGCCACCTGTTCGTAGTATGTCAGGAACACTGTGGTCGTGTTGTGCTTTGTTAGTCCTAACTGAACCTCTGCAAGTTAGGAGTGAGTGATTCCACTTTCCGAAAGAAAGAGAGGGATGGGGGGAGAAGGAAGAAATTCTTTTCCTGAGATTAACCTCTCTGGAAATCTAAAGGGGGGGGGGGGGGGGAGAGCACACATTTTAAAGGACACGTTCATAGATTGGTAGATGGGGAGGGAACTTATTTAGTTAGACATTTAGTCTTAATTTAGAATGTTTTTTTTGTTGATGTCTATAGGAGAAAGATCAATAAATTTGATAGACAAAGTGAGGTGGTACCTTCGACTGGTATAATGACCGTTTATAACACAGTGTTGCTAAAGCTCTGTTTATGTGATCAGGTTTGAACACACCTGTAAAGTGTTAGCTCCCTGGAATGAAGACAGCCAGCTCTGAGGGCCGTTAGATTCCCATTATCTGGGCCAAATAGCTTCATCTCTCAGCTCGTTTGCTTTGTATGCATGTTCAGTTGTACAGTGCTAATCAGGGCAATGCTGTGCTTTTGAAAATCGTCGTTTGTGTATTTATTGAGTAGTCTCTTTAGCAGCTGCGTGCAGTACTCGGCCGAGCGGACAGCCTCTTCTTATTCCACTCTTGTGCTCAAATGCACAACTTAGGCCTTTGGTTTTTCCCCTGTGTCACTTACAGTTTAGAGCTCGTGGTAGAGCCGTGGATTGCCGGGCTCTGGGCTGCCCTCACAAAGCTCTTTAAGACGCTCGGAGAACAAGAGATGAGCGGTGCGCCCCCACGGCCAGCAGACACCCCCTCGGACACTGCTGTGGGGCCCGAGTTGCTACGTGTCCAGTCGCAAGTTGAACATCTGAGATTAGAGGATGCGGACAAAAAGGACCCTGAGGTTTGGGAACACAACGAAGCAAACAGGAGTCAGACGAGTGCTTTGATCGAAGACTTTGAGTCCTCGCTCGCCCGCTCGGTTCCCCCCCTCTCACACACCTCTCTGAGTATTCCAGCTTTGCCCCCTGAGTATTTGGAGGTGCATCTTCAGGAGTCGCCTGGCCAGGTGAGAGATTTACTTTTGATGCCCCTCACTGTGAGTTCTTGTTTGTGACATCAGGACAGGGGTCCGAGACTCGCGGACCGAGTGCAGCATCCGCAGCGGCCATGCCATTCTTCTGAGCGCCATCTGCAGCTGCTTCTGTGAGGAGTGCTCACCAGAGGCCTGCAGAGAAAGCTAGGCCCCTCTCTGTCACAAGGGGCTTGATGTTGCAGAAGCCTTATTTCCATCCCTGACGTAGCCTTGCATGGCGCCGCACTCGCTCTGTCTTCGCTTTCAGTGGCTGAGTCCTCAGCCTGCTCCCGTCACCGCTCAGGAGCTCTGAGTTCGCCTGGCCCTGCAGGACAGAACCTCAGCACCCCTTCTCGTCCATACTCCCCAGCTTTTGTTGTTGGGCTCCCCGACTCTGCGTGTGCATTGCTGTCTGTGCTGCGCCTCTGCCTTCCGTCTGTCACAGTGCAAAGGTCTCGTCACCGCAGTGGGTGTCCAGCTGCAGACTCCTGTCCTAGCAGCCTGCGGAGGCGTCTCTAGCACTAAATGTCACTGATGACGAGACTCAGACTGTGAGATGCTCTTCTTGGCAGCTGTGTGTGGCTGGAGGGGTAAAAGTGGGAGACAGAGTGAAAAGCTGAGCCGTGGTCCATTCTCAGCAGAGGCCTCAGCCTCCCTTGGGATTTTTGAAAAGCGGACTGGTTCTTAGTGATTGTCTGGTACTGGGACGCAGGCTGGGTTTATGGCCATTGTACACCTGGGATTTGGACTGCACCGAAGGGGAGGTGGCTGAAACAGGGTGTGACCGCCACAGGCTGAGTCCTACTGCTGGAGTGGCGGAGGATTGAGCTGGTGCTGGTGGCAGTTCTTTCAAGGGTCACATTCCAGAGTCCCCCCCCACACTGGGGCTCCAGCTTCCCTCTGACTTCCCTCAGCCTTCCCATATGTCCAGTTGTCCAAAGTTCACTGGCTTTCATTTGTTAAGATTAAATATAAGACAATCAAGTTAGGAAAGGACCTGGAAGACATCACAAAGAACTAGGTTTCTGCAGTTTCCTAAGACCTGTGCTCTCCTTGCAGGGCCACTGGTCACAAGTACCTCTGAAATAACTAAAACTAAGAGTACCCTTCCTCCATCAGGCCTGCTCACCAGTAGGCTTGGCCGCCTGCCCCACTGGTCCCAGAGCTCTGCCTGTCTCTGCTTCTTAGTGCTGGGATGACAGACGCATGCCTCCGTGTCTGGGCTTCTAATGTGGGTCTGGGGGTTGCATCCCATTTCTTAGTGCTGGGATGACAGACGCATGCCTCCGTGTCTGGGCTTCTAATGTGGGTCTGGGGGTTGCATCCCATTTCTTAGTGCTGGGATGACAGACGCATGCCTCCGTGTCTGGGCTTCTAATGTGGGTCTGGGGGTTGTATCCCATTATATTTCATCCCGTTTGTTTCTCAAGGAGGAAAGCCGGGCATCTGTGACTTTGGAGGACCCAGTTTTTCAAGTCCCAATTTCCAAAGCCGTTCAGCTGACTTCAAATGACGCCGTGAAGACCACGCTGTTATTGGAACTGGACATTTCAGTAAGTTGTTAGGGAGTTCGTTCTCAACACAGTTGTATCGTGAAGACACATGGGCCCTTTGGGCGCTTAGTTACTACACCCAGGAGGAGGTGTCTCTGGCAGGGTCTGGCCATTTTACTCCTGACCTGTCATTTTCTCCAAGCCTCTCTGCTCTCTACTTCAGAGCAAAGGTGAGAGGGGACGTGGCTGTCACTGGCAGAGCAGAGCGTAGCACCTTGACCACAAGCCAGGAGAGAGCAGTGGGATCCAGGCGGCATTTCACCTGTGGCAGGCCAGCAGAAGGAAGCTGGTCACCTAGGATTAGCCCGCGAGGCAGAAATAAAGCGCAGACCAAATGGTCAGGAAAGCACCAGCTTCTCAGAGCGGTCTTCCTGGTCTGTGGACTCTGGAAAGGTTCGGGAATCTCTCTCCAGAGAGCATTCGCCTGTGGTGTCGGGGCTATACGTGGCATTTGACCCCATCTGAGGGTCCATCTGCATGTGCTCGCTGAGGGTTGTTTCAGTCAGTAAGTCAGCCCTTTATCTTGAAGAACGTCCCAAGAAGCAAAGTCCCAGGAAAATCAGAGCACTTCATGGTGTCTGTGAACATTCGGTAGAGGCTTCTGATAGAAACAGAAATGGCAGCCATCAAACCTACTGTATTGTGTCTGTGCTAGTGAGAAAGTCCACATTCTATTAAGTGGGATGTGGTGTCTGTGCATGTGCGCATGCGTGTGTACATATGTGCGTGCATGCAGGCCTACAAGAGCTAGAAGGTAATTCCAGGGATTTTCCCGGGACACTCCCCATCTCAGTCACTGAAGCAGCGCTCAAACCCAGAGCTCTCAGGATGGCTGGGTGTGGGGTGTGCATACCCTGTCTCCACCTTCAAAGGCTAGATTTTCAGGTGGCACACACCCAGCCAGCATTTATGGAATCCTGGGAATCTAAACTTTGCCCTGCAAACTCACTGGCTAGAGCTTTCTGCCCCCACCCCACCCCACGCCCCCGCCATAGTTTTGTTTGCGTTTTTTAAGATGGTGTCGCACTCTGACGACCAGGCTGGCCTATGGCTCCCCAGTGACGGGCTCGAGGGTGTGCACCAGCACACGCAGCACACACAACACACGCACACAGCACACACACACAGCACACACACACAGCACACACACACAGCACACACAGCACACCGCCCCTGGTCTTTTCTAGAATAGCTCCTAGTAAAAGTGTTTGTTGGGTAAGTGGACTTACTCAGTTTCACCTTGGTCCTTCTCTAGAAAACTGAGTTTTCCCACCAACCGGGTGATTCCTTCAGTGTGATCTGTCCAAACAGTGACTCTGAGGTCGCAGGTCTGCTGCACAGGCTGCAGCTGACTGACAAGCGAGCGCACCGTGTCATCCTGACAGTTAAGACGGACACCAAGAAGAGAGGTGAGACAGCTGCTGCCTGTGACCGCACACGCACACGCATGGCCACCATCAACTCCGGTGCTGCCTGTGACCACACACCACATGCATGGCCACCATCAGCTCTGGTGCTGCCTGTGACCACACACGCACATGCGTCTTCGGTGCTGGCCACTTCTCAATGCTGCCTGTGACCACACACACACATGCATGAGCACCAGCGACTCCAGTGCTGGCTGCTCCTTGATGCAGCTCTTATTTGGAGGGAGCAGTGTGGCAACACTCACTAGTGGGTGTGGAAAGAGCCCAGAGCCCATATGTGAAACTCCCCTTGTGTTTACTTCTCATGGTCACATGTTATTATGTAAAAATAATTTGCTGTGAATAAGAGAAGTTGTTTTATTACTTAAAATATTAATATTACTTGCACATAATCTTGAACTTATTCAGTGCTGAAGTTCCTGTTTTTTAAAAAGAGTTATTTTTATTTTGGGGTGTGTGTGTGTGCACCACATTGTGCTGGTGCCTGGTTGAGGCCAGAAAGGGGTGCTGGATGCCTGGAGCTAGAGTTACAGGCGTGTGGGTGCGGGAACTGAATTGGGGTCCTCTAGAACAGCTGGCATTCTTAATAACTGAGCCACCTCTCCAGCCACTGAGGTTACTTTTCATTTTCCTGAAACATGGTCATCTTTTTCCACTCCGTTTAGATAATTGTCTTTTATTTGGTACATTTTGAATTTATCAGTCTTTTACTTTTGTGAAGTGGCTGTTTCTTCCTGACGTATTTGTTTCTGCCAGTGTCTTCTTGATCATTGCCTCAACATCGCACGGGGTAGCTCTGGAAAGTGTCTCAGCTAGCTGTATTTTGGTGAATGCAGAGCTGTTCTGACAATGTGTTTGTGACTGTGTCTTTTCTCTGCCCTGACTCTCGTGTCTCATCTGCCAGGAGCTGCTGTGCCCCAGCATGTGCCCGAGGGCTGTTCCCTCCAGTTCATCCTCACCTGGTGTCTGGAAATACGGGCAGTTCCTAAAAAGGTATTTCTCTTTGTCCCTGAGTGACTCAGAAGAGGGCAGCGTGTGTTTAGGACTTTTGGATGATACCTGCCCCTTAGAGCTGTAAAGATAGTTCGGGTGTCTTTCTAATGTCATGGAAACAGATCTCCTTCAGCTGCCCTATCACCTGCCATTAATGTCACACGGTAACAGGCGACAGCCTGGGCTGCACTGCCCCCTCTCCTCCTCCTCCATGGCAGGACGCCTCTGAGAGTGCAGGGCTCTCCCCTCTTCATCACCTGCTGCGTGACTGCAGATCTGTGTGGTGCTGCTCGGTTACTGGGATTTGGGAGCTGTAGAGGGAGTTTAGGATAGACTGAACCACTAGAGGTCAGTATTACACCAGGAACTGTATTTAAAATGCTTGCAGCTATTTTTTTTTCCTAACCTGTGCTGGACTGGAACTGTCTGAGCAGCCGGACAGTGCTAATACAAGCAGGCTTCTGTCTCCCGTTGAGCGGGTGCCTACGCACTGCTGGTCTTGGGAAGTAAACCGCCTTAAAGTCTTAGACACAGAATTCATTTTGATCGAGAACTTCTTACGTTTAATTAATTCAGTTTGGCTTTAACTTGACCTGTTTTTTAAGTTTTACAAAGTATGTGTAAATATACTTTCTTTACTATATAAAATGTGCTGTGTTAAAAATATCTGTGTGGGTGTGACATAGGATGTCAGAGTTTTATGAGCACACCCTTGGAGTTTAATTCTGGAATCTAATTCCTGTTCCACATCACAGCCATGTTCTGGTGTGGAAAGACTGAGGGTGTTTTTAATGTATGCATCATATTCATTGGCTCGATCATGAACATGTTTGGAGATTTTCCATGGTGGAGGAAATGTCTAAATAGAAATTTCCGTACTATGATGTCGTTGCACACATGTTTGGAACATATGTGTAAAATAATTTTTTTCAAGTATATTTGGTATTTCAAATTATTTATCCTTTAAAGCCTTGAAATGTTTTCTGATGTTTCAGTGTGCTCTCTCTCTTCCATTTCTTAGTCATTCATTCATTCATTCATTCATTCATTCGAGAGAAGGTCTCACCGTATAGTTGTGACTGGTTTGAATTCACAGAGCTAGCCCTGACCACAGAGCAGCTCACCGCTGGCCTCTCTCCTCAGGCGTTTCTGCGCGCCCTGGTGGACTGCACCAGCAGCGCAGCTGAAAAGCGGAGGCTGCAGGAGCTGTGCAGTAAGCAGGGGGCTGCCGATTACAACCGCTTCGTCCGAGACGCCAGCGTCTGCCTGCTGGACCTCCTCCTGGCCTTCCCGTCCTGCCACCCTCCACTCAGCCTGCTGCTCGGTGAGTCGTCCCTGCCCCGGCGCCAGTAAAGGAGGCTGGCCGTTCGTGTCTCGCTGTGGGTTTTGTGCAGATACAGGGTGACCACATCTAAAAGGGAGTGGCCGGTTATAGTGACATCTGGGCTCCCTCCTGGAAGCCACAGTTCCTCCCTCTTTCACACTTTCTGATTTTTTTTTCATTTTTCCCCCGTAAGTAATGTCACTGTCATTTTCTCTGTTAATTTATTCAATTGTGATTTTTTTTCAAAGAATTTAGCGTCTTTTCTCTTTTTTTCTTTTCAGTGAAGTAGTTTAGCTGAGTTTTATCTGGCAGTAGCTGTTGGGAGGGAGAGTGATTTCGCCAATCAGAATGTGGTATAATTGGGTGTAGCGTGCGCCTTGTGTAGAAGGCAGAAACACTTCCATCCAGGTGCAGAAGTAAGGAGGTCAGGAGCAAGGGGGCCCTGGTAATACAGACTGACACTCCCGAGCCTGGTGACTGGCTCACAGGGGCTGTAACTGTCCTGGAGTGATGGCCGTGAACAGTAGGCGGGATCCTGTAGCCTTTCTTACTAGCCTGCGTTTGTTTGCCTGTAGTGGAGCAGGGCTGTTTAACAGTCACATGTGTAGTACTTGTGTTGAGCCAGCAGGGGGCGCTTGGAGGCCTGTTCTTTCTGTTCCTTTGGTTTCTTAGTATTTTTTTCCCTTATTTTCCTCCCAAACATTTTTTTGGGGGAAAAGAAATCACTATGTGAGGCTAGTCTCCCCCATTCCAATGTCTAAGCCAGCTGGCTGGTACTTTTCAGCTTCGTGGTGTTATGGAAAACTTAAGATGAATTCTTTACTGAATTTCAGTAGGCCTGAGTTAATTGCCTGTTTTTACTTTTTAGAACAGCTGCCCAGACTCCAGCCTCGGCCGTACTCATGTGCGAGGTAGGAACACTAACTGACATGGTACACAGTTCCTGAGTCCTGTGAACACTAACTAACACGGTACACAGTTCCTGAGTCCTGTGAACACTAACTAACACGGTACACAGTTCCTGAGTCCTGTGAACACTAACTGACACGGTACACAGTTCCTGAGTCCTGTGAACACTAACTCACACGGTACACAGTTCCTGAGTCCTGTGAACACTAACTGACACGGTACACAGTTCCTGAGTCCTGTGAACACTAACTGACACGGTACACAGTTCCTGAGTCCTGTGAACACTAACTGACACGGTACACAGTTCCTGAGTCCTGTGAACACTAACTGACACGGTACACAGTTCCTGAGTCCTGTGAACACTAACTGACACGGTACACAGTTCCTGAGTCCTGTGAACACTAACTGACACGGTACACAGTTCCTGAGTCCTGTGAACACTAACTGACACGGTACACAGTTCCTGAGTCCTGTGAACACTAACTAACACGGTACACAGTTCCTGAGTCCTGTGAACACTAACTGACACGGTACACAGTTCCTGAGTCCTGTGAACACTAACACGGTACACAGTTCCTGAGTCCTGTGAACACTAACTGACATGGTACACAGTTCCTGAGTCCTGTGAACACTAACTGACACGGTACACAGTTCCTGAGTCCTGTGAACACTAACTAACACGGTACACAGTTCCTGAGTCCTGCCACACGTGAACTTCAGATCACTAGTGACCGGGCCAGGTGCTGCATACTCCCCTGCTCTGTAGAGCACAGTGTAGGCACGGTGTAGACACGGTGTAGGCACAGTGTAGACACGGTGTAGGCACAGTGTACACGGTGTAGACACAGTGTAGACACAGTGTAGACACGGTGTAGACACAGTGTAGATACTGTGTAGGCACAGTGTACACGGTGTAGGCACGGTGTACACGGTGTAGGCACAGTGTAGGCACGGTGTAGGCACGGTGTAGGCACAGTGTAGGCACGGTATAGACACGGTGTAGGCACAGTGTAGAGCACGCTGTAGACACAGTGTACCCAGAACACAGTGCAATCCGAAGAGCCCGGGGCTTCTGTACCCTGGGAGTTCACAGTTTGTACCTGACGATCCATGTTCCCATTTAAGGCAGTAGACTGAGGTCTCGCCATCCCTGGGCAGCTGAGGAGCTGGCAGAGTGAGTGCTGGCCTGGGCCTTCCAGTGCCCCTGCCCCTGCAGCAGGGGTGCCTGTGGGAGTGAGTTCACCCTCCCTTCTTACATAGTACAGCGTGGACTGAGGTTGGTGAACGTCTCCTGGTGGTTTCTTCACTTTCACAGCTGGCAGCTTTATAAATAACACCCAGCGCATTTGTCCCTGTCATTGGCACGGCAGTAAACTCAGTCGGGTAAATACTGAGTAAGGAATCTTGAAGGAAGAGCTGTGGGGCATCTCATTTCCTAGATAGAACTGGAGTCTTTCCTGAAAGACCTCACCATGCAGAAGCAAGGGTTAAGATGCTGGCTCTTGTCTAGAGCGGCGTCATGGTGGATTGGAGCCCCGTTCTCCCAGCACATTGAGACATCCGTCCCTGTGTCTTTGCAGCTCGAGCTTACTCCATCCCAACAAGCTTCACTTCGTGTTTAACATCCTGGAGTTTCCGTCCCCCACCACAGCGGCCGCACCACGGAAGGGGGTGTGCACAGGCTGGTTGGCCACATTGGTCGCGCCATTTCTTCAGCCAAACACGGAAGCTCCGCACACAGACCGTCCTGATGCCCTGGCTCCTGAGGTACTAGGACGGTGTGAGCTCAGCTCGGCCGGAGCTCAGCTCTCACCTGACTGGACGCTGTCTCACATGTTAAACATGCAGCTGTTGTTGTCTCTTGTTGCGTCTTGTGTTTGTAGAAAAGAATGCATTTTCTGTGACTGCTCTTATGGGGCAGTGATGTCTCCTAGTGCTGTGTCCCAGCTGGGTAGTTGTATGATCGTAGCTACCCTCTACCCTACTCCAGCTTCCCCCGGGACACCGCCATTCACACTCCATCCCAGCTCATGTCCCGATTCGTCCATTTATTTTAAGTTACTGAGTTCAGTTAGTGTTACCCATGTGCTCATGAGGATGGACCCGTCCACTGGGCACCAAGACTCGGAGAAAAGTGACCCCACCACCACCAGCTCCAACAGGTCCTACCCTGGAGGCTGCTCGTGCTCACTTCTTAGCCTGCCTTCCTGGTCACTTATTCCATGGCTTACGCTTTTAACTCACAGGTGAAAAAGTCTGCTAAGCGAAAGCACTTTTGATATGAGTAGAAAAGGAAATACTTGCAAAACAAACTTCTTCTTCCTCTGTCGTATGAGACGTGTTCAAGGCTTTAGTCTGGCGCTGCTGTGTGACCGAGCGATGCTTCTCTGAGAGCAGTTGCCATGTACGCACCCTCGCGAGCTCAGTTAAGTGCTCGTCCGTGCTCACCTGGGTTGTCTTTACTCACCAAAGCCGGTTCAATATTCCAGATACTGATCTCTCCTCGAGCAACACATTCTTTCCGCTTACCAGATGACCCTTCGGCCCCCGTCATAATGGTGGGCCCAGGAACTGGCGTAGCGCCCTTCATTGGCTTCCTCCAGCACAGGTGTGTGCTCCTTGTCCTCGGGTGGAGACAGATTGCACATTTTGTCTTCGGTCATGTTAGAATAGTGGGTGTGGGTCATAAAATTTTTACTTTAAAAGGTTTTCACCTATTATCAGGGGCTGTAGTTATTTGTCCCTTGGGGAAGTGTTTTTCAGTCTCTGCTCCAAGTCAGGAGCTTCCCTGTGGGTGGCGACATTTCTAGCTGTCACTCTGCGTGTTCATCTGTGCTGTGGATTATAGCCTATGTCCTTGGGGAGGAATTTAAGGCACACCTTTGTGCTGTGATGGGTACAGCTGTTCCCTGTCCTGAGCTGGGTCGGTAGTCACAGGTACACTTGTAGCAGCTGTCTAAAGCGAGCCCAGACTAGAAGAGTGGCCTAGTGGGTATCTAGAAGAGTGATGTGGTACAGCAGACTGATCTGGCTTCTCTCTTCTTCCTCAAGCTCCATTGTAGACTCCATTGTAGACAGAAGTTTCTGTCCCACCTGGTCTCGCAGCCATTCATTCACAAACACACAGATGCTTATCTCAATTAGAAACTGGCCTACTAGCTCAGGGTTATTATTAACTAACTCTTACAACTTAAATTAACCCATAGTTCTTATTTATGTTTAGCCATGTGGCTTGGTACCTCAATCAGTTCAACATTCTCTCGTCTTGCTTTCTCTGTGTCTCGGTGGCGACTGCAGACTGAGCATTTCCTCTTCCCAGAATTCTCTTGTTCTGGTCGCCCCACCTCTACTTCCTGCCTGGCTACTGGCCAAAAAGTGCTTTATTAAACCAAAAAAGTAACAAATTTTTACAGGGTACAAGGGCATTTATCCCACAGCACTTCGTGACCTGGAACCAAGGAGAGGGCATGGTAGGGGCCCCGTGACCTCCTTTGGGGTCACATCCCCGGTTAACTAGAGGCTGTCCAATGTGCTCTACCTCTTAAACATTCTGTCACCTACCAGGTCCCCTCTCGGAACCAAGCCTTTAGCACCTGAAGTTCCGAGAGTTACTCTCTAAAGTTACTGGTGTGTAATTTGTTAGGATGTCTGCTCAGTGTGAACAAGAGCCCAGGATAGTCCTGAGTGCTGTGGCATAAAATCCCAGATAATATCCAGACATAGCAAGTGCTGTTCCAGTGTAAAGATGGATTTTACAGACCTGCTGGTTGGCGATATTTCCTGAAAGATATTAGTTCATGTGCTCACAACAGCAAACATTCCCTTTTTGTCTTAGAGAGAAACTCCAAGAACAGCACCCAGATGGAGATTTTGGAGCAATGTGGCTGTTTTTTGGCTGCAGACATAAGGACAGAGACTATTTGTTCAGGTACACACGCGTCTGTTGTATCTGGATGGTTGTAATGTGCAGACGTGGTCACCTTTAAGCCACCACCTTTCTGTGACCGTGCTGTGTTATGTCGCAGAGAGGAGCTCAGGCGTTTCCTCAAGATCGGGGTCTTGACTCACCTGAAGGTCTCCTTCTCAAGAGATGCCCCCCCAGAGGGGGAGGAGGCCCCAGCAAAGTACGTGCAGGACAACCTCCAGCGCCACAGCCAGCAGGTGGCCAGGACCCTCCTCCAGGAGAACGGCTGCATTTACGTGTGTGGGTACGTGGCCAGGTGGAAAAGGCAGCTATGCTGCTGTGGATGGATCGAGGGGCCAGGGAACAGTCACTGAGTTTTCACCTACCTCCCACATAAGCACACAGCGAACAATCAAGTCTAGCACACACTTAACAGCCAGTTTCTTTCCAGGGAAGCAATGTGAGTGCCGGCCCTTGCCCTGGAGAATGCTTTACTCTGGGTGCATGTTTGCAGCATCTGAAAATTCGTATTAAAACCTAGTCACACCAGGCGGTAGTGGCACACACCTTTAATCCCTACTTTTAGGAGGCAGAGGCAGGCGGATATCTGAATTTGAGGCCAACCTGGTCTACAGAGCGGGTTCCAGGACAGCCAAAGTGGTTACATAGAGAAACCCTGTCTCAAAGGAAAACTTCAGTCACTTAAATTGAAATCTCACATAGATTTTGTTGTGTAGAAGGCATTTCTGATTTGCAACACAAAGCCAGCAAGAGGAAAGTAGGATTTGACTCTGAGAATGCCCCTCAGATTAGCATCCTTTTTCTTTAGGGCGGTTTGTGGTGGTCAGGAGGCCGAAGACCTGGGTCTCTCTTAGCACTAGCTTTACGTCCATCCTGTGGCGGTGTCTGTCACACAAACTCAAAGGCGCCATGTAGAAACTACATTTCAGAACTTTTATCGAACTTTTTAACTACGATGCGGAAGATGAGATCCTGACTGGTTCAGCTTTTCAAGGCTGTGTTCTGCTGACCAGATGATTTCATGACCCTGATAGTTTGTGGATCTCACCCGCAGAACACTGCAGACTCCACACACTCTGGTTTATGTTTTCATTTAGCTTTTGTTGACGCTTTTGATCTCCGTGTTTGCAGAGGGCACTTTGGTCTCATTGAGACTGAAGTGTTAATTGTAAGTAGCAGAGTCAGCTAGTCACACAGATGAGCCAGCTGTGGAACTAACGTGGCTGTCTCCAGACTCCTCAGTCCTCCCCTGCATAGCCCCTTCCAGTCACCCCGTCCTTCCTAGAGAACACGAGTGGCTTCAGAGACCAAGGCTGAGTCACTAGTGAAGCAGGCAGGAGCAGAGAACACTGAGGGAGGAAGAGCCTGTCGGAGCCAGCGGCCAGTCAAGTGGGGTGAAGGAGAGAGGAGCTGTAGATGTGGCAGAGGGTCGGGCCATGGGCCATGGAGTGGTTGAGGCAAAGATGAGGAACGGTCAACTGGCAGGACGGGCTGTATTCCAGACAGCACGTCTGGGCTTATGTCTTCATCCAACATTGGAGCACCTGCTGAGTGCTTGCACTGTTCGGGCATTGGGAGATACATGGAGAAGTGAGGCCCCTGCCTGACCTCGGCAGCCATTGTGGGAGAGGCCTGGAAGCAGTGCTTCATTAACGTGGAGTTAGCAAGGGACAGCGGCACACGAGGTGGTGCCTCCTCGGCCTTCAGGAGCTAAGACCCGTCCTTGGTGAAGGGTCTCTCACTTCATGTGCACGAAGGCTTGGGAGGATGAGAGCGAGCAGGTCTGCTGTGCGCTGCGGGAGAGGAAAGGGGTCAGACAGGTGATCCAGGGCTGGGCTTCCCTCCCTGGGCTGCTCCAGCGGGGCGGTGAGCCGTGGAGCCATGTGGCCAGCTCTATTTAGAGTGGGCACCCTGGGTGAAGACTTGGCCTGGGGTCGGTGAAGCTGGATATCTGTGGGAAACATTCTGAGAAATGAGGAAAAGGCAAAGATGTCAGGGTCAGAGGGAGCTAGGTATGTGGTTAATTAATAAAGAGGATTTGGTCTAAAAAGGAATTCCTCTTTGGTAAAGCATGCTCTTTCGTTTTCTAGAGATGCCAAGAACATGGCTAAAGACGTGAACGACGCCCTTGTGGAAATCGTAAGCAAAGAGTCTGGAGTGAGCAAGCTGGAGGCAATGAAAACTCTGGCAGCGTTAAAGCAAGAGAAGCGATACCTCCAGGATATTTGGTCATAAAACCGGAAGACATTTTCCCTCATAAAATGCCAAAAGACAATTTTACTGAAGCTGAATGTAAAATTTTTGACTATTTCTTGGAGGAGGTGGGTAGGGAAGAGATCACTTACGAGTCTGGTGCAGTCCCCCACTCCTCCCCTGGGGCCCCACCCAGCACCGCGCTGTGGGGGTGGAGAGGTCGCTCTCATCGCCTACACCTGTACACATCATGGAAAACTGTGGATATGTTAGCTCTCTATGCAGAATACACAATATTCATGCCGGTAATATTTAAATTAAATGTAAAGCATACTTTTTGGGTGTTTATATAATTATTTAATTGTGGTTTATTATCAAAACTATATTTCTGATAAAATATTTTAATTTTATGGTCATCCTTTTAAAAATAAGGGTTTTTATGCTACTAGAAATCTATTTTGGAATATATTTGTACCCCGCCTTTCTCTTCCTGATGATGTGCAATGCTCTGTAGCTTGGGCGTGTCCCCCCCCCCCCAGGAGACATCGTGTGCACGCTGCACCTTGTCCTTCTCGTAGATTCCTTTCCAGTTGGGGTTTCCCAAAACTGATTTTATTTCTGTGATACACTCAGATTGTATCTTAGCCTTAAAATACTCCAGTTAGATTTCTGATTCCAAATTCTCTCAAAAGTTACAAAAATAAAGCATATGAAAGGGCTCCGTAGCGCTTGTGTGTTGTTGCTGGGACTCAGCGACTTAAGGAGGGGTATGTTAGCTCAGTCTGGGGCGGGGAGCTCGTGGTGGCAGAGCCAGAGGCAGCAGTCACGTCACGTCTACAGTCAAGCGAAGACTGCCTGTGCCCAGCTGTGTCCTTTCATACACTCTGGAGCCCCACCCATGGCACGGTCTGCCGACATTTAGGACATTTAGCGTGGGTCTTTCCACCGCAGTTAGCCCAACCCAGATAACCTCTCACAGGCATACCCGGGATGTGTCTCCAAACTGTCCTAGGTCCTGTCAGCTGACTCAGTATAACTAGCGCAGGTTTGATAAACATTCTCCGTCTGGTATATTGTCTTATTTAATAGTGCAACATTTGAAACCAATCCATACCTGGTGACATGTTCCTTGGTCGTTGTGAGAATTAAGATCTGAAAAGCCAATTCTAATAATCTCAACCGTGGTGGGAACTTGTGGCTTTTTCTTCTTTTCTCATCTTACATTGTGTATTTTCACTATTGCATATTTTATGTGCAATAAATAAAACGGGGGTTAGGGAAACGCCACCAAATACTGTTACGTACCCTGAGATCAATTCTGACGAACATGCAGAAAGTGTGGGTTGAAGACAGTGAGATGCAGTTCACTGAGATGCAGTAGAAATTTGCCTCCTTTTAGACTGGCTAATGATTTTCAAGAATCAGCTACTTCTGGTCATTTTAAAATTTAACATTTATTTTGCCTTTTAGCCAGCATCATTCTTCTATAAACATGGATGAAGTTCAATAAAAGGAAATTCCCACTTTCTATGTTCCCATTATGCATGTATCTCGTTATACAACTACACTGAAAACCAGAGAACGGTGATTAACCAAGTGTGTTCAGGACCAGATGTTTTGAGTCAAAGAGAGGACCCATGGGAGGTTCTGAAGGAAGAACCTTCTGCTAGACAGGAGGAGGGTTTAATTAAGAAAGAGCATTAGAAAAAAAAAAAAAAGAACATTTAAAGATTTCACTATTGCCGTCACCCACTGTTTCCTACGGTTAAGTACTGAAGCTAGAAGGCAGCATATTCTTTTCACTGTTTCCGATTTTTCTTAAAGTGCTTCTTAAATTCTCAGGCTCTCACACTGCTTAGAAACGCTCTAGTATGTTTCGTGGCTGACAGCACAGATCAATAAACAGAAAACAAAGGGGCTTTGGCTCACAGTATGACAGTCTACTTTTCAGAGATTGTTGAATATTTGTCAATAGTGGCAGTTTATTTGGCATTTTAACACAAATATGAATTCTTACTGTGGTTCGTTCAATGAAGACGTATGATGCACAAAAGAACAAATAATCCAATAAAAAAATGGGGCATAGATCTAAACAGAGAACTCTCAACAAAGGAATCTAAAATGGCTGAAAGACACTTAAGAAAATGCTCAATATTCTTAGTCACCAGAGAAATGCAAATCAAAATGACTCTGAGATTCCATCTTACACCTGTAATAATGGCCAAGATCAAAAACACTGATGACCACTTATGCTGGAGAGGATGTGGGGGAAAGGGAACACTTCTGCATTGCTGGTGGGAATGCAAACTGGTACAACCCCTCTGGATGTCAGTGTGGCGATTTCTCAGAAAATTAGGAAACAACCTTCCTCAAGACCCAGCAATGCCACTTTTGGGTATATATCCAAAGGATGCTCAGTCGTAGCACAAGGACATATGCTCAACTATGTTCATAGTAGCTTTGTTTGTCATAGCCAGAACCTGGAAACAACCTAGATGTCTCTCAACCGAAGAATGGATAAGGAAAATGTGGTGCATTTATGCAATGGAGTACTACACAGCAGAAAATAATAATGACATCTTTAAATTTGCGGGCAAATGGATGGATCTAGAAAACATCACATTGAGTAAGGTAAGCCAGACCCAGAAAGACAAATATCATATGTACTCACTCAAAGTGGCTTTTAGACATAAGAAAGCAAAGAAAAATGAGCCCACAATTCACAATCCCAGAGAACCTAGACAACAATGAGGACCCTAAGGGAAACATACATGGATCTAATCTACATGGGAAGTAGAAAAAGACAAGATCTCCTGAGTAAATTGGGAGCATGGGGACCATGGGAAGGGGTAGCGGGGGGGGGGGGAGGAAGGGAAGGGAGCAGAGAAAAAAATAAAAATTTAAAAAAATATTGTCTTGGAGAATTAGCTAAGGGGGAAAGCCCTTCCCCATGGTAGGAGGCCACTTCCCAGACACCCTGAGACCCAAGAGGAGAGCTATGGCTTTATGAGGGTTCACCTTCACGCCTATTGAATGCCTCTGTCTTTTTGCTGTTGTGACTGCTATTGCTCCCACTACTGCCACAGCTGACACCATCCTGCACCTACTCCTACAAGAACTCAGACCTTTGCCCTTCCAACATGAAGACCATAGCTCTGGCAGAATCCGCCAGGCTTTCAGTGCCAGGTCCAGACTGGAGTGTAGAAGGGAAAAAGTACTCATGTTCGTGTACGCACACATAAGTAAAAATAGAATTCCACACCCCAGTGGCACTGGCATCTCAGGGGAAAGTCTGTTCACCCTACTAGGCTGTGACGCCCAGTGCTACACCCCTTATAACTGTTTTGTGTGTGCTGGAAACCAACCTAAGCCTCTCTCCTCATGTCTGTCTCTTATGTACCCAGGGCAGCGTTGCCCGCGGGGACAGGGGACAGAAAAGAGCACAGTGGGAACAAGAAGGAAGATGGCTGACTGGAGCTGGCACTCTCTGTCCTGTATGGCGGAGCTCAACAGTTCCACATGGTGGCCGCAGGGCTCAACAGTTGCATCCTCCTTACCCTGCTCATCTACACCTACTGCAGTACCCAGCAGTAGTCCCATGATGCAATTGTCACCCATCCTGTTTTTCCTGCCCCTCTCAACAGCAGCATAACCAACCGTATAAGCAAACTGGACAAGTACAACTCAGTGAAGGCCCTCACAGGAAGTAATCAGCAGAGACAGCTTTTATAGTGATATTTTATTTATGTTTGATCAGTAAAGCTTGACTGGAGATCAGAAAGTAAAACTAACCCACCAGAGGCCAGCCAGTGGTGGCACACACCATTCACCCCAGGATTTGGGTGACAGAGGCAATGGATCTCTGGGGGTTCAAGGCCACCCTGGGCTACACAAGATCAATGCAGAAACAGACCCAGGTGGTGGTGGCTCACACCTTTAATCCCATCACTAGAGGGAAGTATTAGGTGGAAAGAGACGAAACACATTCCCTTTCAATCTGAGGGTTTCTTAGAGGGAAAGCTCTCTGGTGGCTTGATTGCTTTGTTTTTCTGGTCTTCAGGTTGAACCCCAATATCTCTCTCTGGGTTTTTATTATTCATGCTACAAGCTTCAGCTAGGTGGGCCACAAAGGCAGGTGCCGCTGGGGCTGCCAGCAAGGCTCAGTGGTGGTGACACCAGCGATAGAACTGGGCATAGGAAAAGGGAGCCCTCCTGTGATGAGCCACTTCTTGCTTTCTAGTTGAGCATTGCCTGAGAAACAGTGGTGTGTCTCTTTGGGTACCTAGATCATAAAATAGGACAAAAGCAATGAGTGAGGGCTGAATAGAGACGTCTAGTGTCCAGCTTTGTCTCACCTTCCCACGAACAGGCTTCATGTGCAATGCAGTTGAACAAGGCCGTCAACGTTCAGTAGAATGCCTCTAGATGGCAGCCTGGGACAACTTTTGCCTGATTTGCAATTGCACCTTTTTTTTCTTCTGTTTTCCCCATGCATAGAAAATAATACTCTTTTTTAAAAATATGTACTTATTTATTATGTATACAATATTCTGTCTGTGTGTGTGCCTGCAGGCCAGAAGAGGGCACCAGACCCCATTACAGATGGTTGTGAGCCACCATGTGGTTGCTGGGAATTGAACTCAGGACCTTTGGAAGAGCAGGCAATGCTTTTAACCTCTGAGCCATCTCTCCAGCCCCAAAATAATACTCTTTTAGTGATATAAGGTGGCATTTCATATTGCTGTTTGTGAGCTGGAGTGTTTTTTATTTTTCCCACTGAACACTTAAAGCACCGATTTTCAAAGTAAACATCTTGTGCCCCCTAAGTCTTTAGGATAAAAGAATGGAACAGGCATCAGGTTTGGACTCAGGGTCGGGGTTAACGGGGCCAGCTAGTCACCTCAATACCCTGCGTTTATTTCTTCATGAGCTAGAGCTAATGATGCCGCCAGTCCCTCCAGCCCTGGTGGTGGGAATGAAATGAGGTCATCTCTGTAATGCAGCTAACAGCTCATAAGGGCTTGTTAAGCTGAAGCCTGTCTCTCTCTGGGGAATGGGTAGGGTAGAGCAGAAGTCTAAGAAGCAAGTCAGCCCGTAACTGCCATTAGCTGAGTGGCCGTGGTAACTGCTTGGTGTTTTTGTATCTGAGCTTCTTCAAGTGTACAGGGATATAACACCTTTGCTACAGTGTTCCACGCCTTAGGCAGCTGGATAAAGCTTTAAGGGCGCACGAAGCCATGCCCAACAGAGTAGCTGGTACTGAGTTTTTGCCCACACAGGAGGGTGCAGAACCCCTGAAGAAGCATCTGATCTGCTTCCAGTCTTTCTGCGATACAACAAGACAGGGAAAGTGAAGTCCGAAGAAATGTATTGGATGATTTATGTCTCTTAGATCCTTAGAGAATGCTTGGCTGCCCGCAGCTTCATCACACACATTAGCGATTCTCCCGATATCTCTGGCTCTGTGTCTTGGGTCTGGCTAAGCTTAGATCCAGAGTCCGAACTGCTGTCAGGGTCATGTGAAAGGAATGTTCTAGACAGGAGTAGGTGCAGCAGCGAATATACCAGTCATGAACACATACGCAATACACAGAAAGGAATCTGATCATTTGAAATTTGGTGCATGTAACACACATACACACACACACATACACACACACACACACACACACACACACACAATGGACTTTGATCCAAATCTCACTAGACAACACCCCTCTATTACTTTCCCCATTTTATCTTTTTCATTTTTCTTCCCAAGTCCCCTCCTCCTTTTGTGTTTCTTCCCCTCTGTCCCTCTTTCCCTCCATTTGTCTCTCCTCCTCCCGTGTGTGTGTGTGTGTGTGTGTGCGCGCGCGTGTGCACGTGTGTGTGTTTGCACGCACTACATTGCATCATTTAGGATTTCCTACACGAGCATGTGTGCTGGCTGGTTTTGTGTGTCAACTTGACGCAAGTTAGAGTCATCAGAGGAAGGAGCCTCCACAGAAGAAATTCCTCCATGAGATCCAGCTTAAAGCATTTTCTCAATTAGTGATCAATGAGGAAGAGCCCAGCTCATGGTGGGTGGAGCTGTCTCTGGGCTGGTGGTTCTGGTTCTACAAGAAAGTGGGCTGAGCAAGTCCTGGGAAGCAAACCAGTAAGCAGCTCTCCTCCATGGCCTCTGCATCAATTCTTGCCTCCAGGTTCCTGTCCTGTTTGAGTTCCCTGCCTTCCTTCAGTGATGAGCAGCAAATGTGGAAGTGTAAACCAAATAAACGCTTTTCTCCCCAGCTTGGTTTTTGGCTATGGTGTTTGCCACAGCCATAGAAACCCTAACCACGGATGGGGTTGTGTGCACGAGTGTAAAGTAAGCGAGCTGTGCCCTAAGTGTCTCAACCATCTGTGCAATTCCTTGTTGCCCCGGTACCTCACCACTGCTGCCCCCGTGTGCTGGCTGCTCCCATCCAGCCCTTCTAATCCAATCTGCCATCCTCACTGGTCCGTCTGTCACAGAGAGGCCCCGCTTCCTTACGATGTTTGAGATTCCTGCTGAGACCTCTGGGAGCACTTGTCGTAGCTTTAATTTCTGCACTGCTCTGACTTGTTGCATTTCCTCTTGCTAGCAGGAGGACAACTAAAGACTAATACTGCTAAGCTGTGTCAGGCAATTGAATTGCTCTGAGAGGAACACAGTGTTAAATGGCGCCGATTGCAGCTTAATTTCTGGTGTTATTTCTGGTTACCGTTGAAGTCTGCCAGGTTCACACTGGCTCTAGACTGGCATTTAAGATCTTCGTAACTGAATCTCCTGTGCTATTCAGGGTCGTTTCTTTCAGACTAGACTCACTGTTACCCTGTTCAGCTCCTACAGAGCACGGCTACTTCTGTGGGAAGAGAGCTTCACGACAGGCTTTGATTGAAACCGAGGACCCAGTCACAGCTAAATAACAGGCGCTTTAAATTCTAAAGAATCCTGGGCAGTGAAAGGGCCCTGCCAGAAAGAGGATCAGGTGTTAGCAGAACCCTGAGCTGCCCTTCAAGATTTCCCACAGTCCTCTGGGCCATCTTCTATGGATATTTGAGAGTCTCTGTCCCTGCTCAGAGACTCAGTTAGATTCTCACAGCAATCAGCATTAGAGGAAAACAAGGCAGAGGGGGCGGGTCTTGTATCTACAGGGCAGTGAACAAAGATGCTAAGTATACTGAAGGGGAATTAAAGAAAATCCCTGCTGTGAAGACCCAGGGAGACACAGGGGTAAGATGGGCAAATGAACCTGAATGGACGGTGCATGCACAAATGTCAGTGGGGGCAAAGGAGGACACCCTGTTGGTGCGCCCGGCACCATGCCAGCACCTGTCCCCACGCACCCACACTCTACTCCTTCAGAACTGGGCTGAAGGATGCCGGCAAGTGCACTGGAGATGAAATGCGAGTGGGATCAGCAATCTGTGGGGGTGGGGGGGGAACAGCACCCCGTATTGCAGCTTGTGAAATAAAGACGGGAAGATTTGTTTTTGAGCAGAGGGGATGGGGGAAGAGTGCATATGGAGAGTTCCAGAAGCCCCTTTACGAAATCCAAGACCACATGAGAAGAGACTGGACTGATGGAGACCATCGGGGCAGACATTTGGAAGCGTGTGACTGGCGTTCCCTGAAAAATGCTACCTCCTTCCTTTCTCCTCTTCGTACCCACCACATCTTCTTGTCTTCTTAAAGCGGAAGTTATTTGTCCTATAATGTTGGCCGGTGGCATCCAAAGGGATCCCTGTGGAGGAACTGGTGAGAATGGGATGGGATGCTGAATTTAATTTGGAAAGAAAAAGACGGTATTCAAATCTGTGTAAAGACATGCCCTTGATTCCCTTTGCACTCCGAGTGCCTTGTTCAGATTGTAGTCGTGGAAGCATGCTACTGTCTGATTTGGGATGAATGGCCTTTCCCCCAAATTGTGTCCACCCTTAGAATTCTCATAGGAAAGTAGAATCTTTGAAGATAACAGTTAGATCTGGAGCTGAAATTAAGAATTAAGATTAAATTAAGGATTGAAGATTAAAAGGATTAAAAGGATTGAAAACCAGAGTCTGGTATCTCTGTGGGTTGAGAAAAGGATACTCAGTAACCCAGAGGCTAGAAAAACATCTGAAGGTTAGGATGGAGATAGAAGCTGTGCTTTCAAAGCCAAGGAACATGGGAAATTGTTAGAAACTCTAAGAGCAGGAAGAACTCGGGGGCACTTCACACACAGAATGTGGCCCTGGGGTGGGGGTGAGGTCACTGTGTCTCACACTCGAGGCCTTTGTCACATCTGAGAATGAAGGACTGTCATCTTAAACATCCAGACTTATGACCACCTGTCACAGGTCTCCTAAGACACAAACATCTCAGACATTTTCACGTTCCCATCCCATTCCTAAGTATTCAGTCAAACGCTCGGTACTGGTGTCAGAGTTATGACCACAAAATCCGAGGCAATGCATCCAGGTGAGAGCTCCTGTTCTCAGGAGACATTCTGGAAGTCCATGGTCAGGACAGGCCAAGGGTCAGGAACAAGTGAACATGGCAGGCAGAGCTAACTGGGTGGTGGTCTCTCCGTGTCTGGCTATGAATCTGAGCTGTGTCGTTTAGCGAGTTTTGTCCAGAGCTCAGCAAAGCAGAAGCAGGAAGAGCAGGAAGAAGACAAACGGGTAAGGACGGAAGGCCAGCGCCACGAGGCAGAAATCTGACACAAGGCCTTTAACCTGGAAGCTGTCACTGAGACAATTACACCACGACTCTGAACAACACGAGTGAGGGGCCGGGGTGATTCTCCGCCATCACAGGAAGAGGAGCAGTGGCAAACTGGGCTCGAGGATATTTAACTAGAAGAGCAGAATTTACACAACCGACATCCAGCATGCAGTGACGCACCTAAGAGTCTATACGTATTAAGAGGGGAGATATTTAGTCACATTTGGTATGTGGCACATTTTCATAAACAGCCATTAAGTTTTCCATCAGAAAAACAAGGCCATTTCTTTTTTTTAAAAAAAAAAATGAAAACTTAGAAAATAAAAGCAACGTTATTTTAGAAAACAAATCCATGGGTCGAAGAAAGATCATAAATGTTGTAAACTAAGAAGAGACATTACAAGTTTCAAGGTGTTGCCTAGAATATAAACGAGAATTATGGCTTTCCTTGTGGGGTTTAATGGACTGCTGTGGGGATTTATATCACTCTGAGAAAATTAGAGCCATTCAAATCATTTCATTAGATTGAAAATGTTCTCAGGTCTGACTGCTGACATTTCAAATCAGGCAGAAGTATACAAGTTATTTGCTCATAACCCATTTGCTCAAACTTGCACTGATACCTGACAAACATTCATGAATCCCCCACTGGGTGTCTGCAGCAGCTGCTGGTCACATCATTGCCTGTTATCCTTGTGTCCCTCTTACATGCCTGGGCCAACAATCAAGCTGGCCAATAGACAGGCTGCAACATGAACAATTGGGCCATCCCCATGAACCCCATGTTAGCGACTTAGACATCCTAAGGAATGGGAGGGAGTCTATGGGGTCAGCTTTCCAAACAGGAAGGACTTAACTCCTCTATATGCTGTGTTTGTGGCTGAGATCTAACAGTGCCTAGTTCAGGGAAATTAGTAGAATCATCCGCCTATCCTTGGAACTCTGGGAGAGCTCCTGGGTACTTTGTCCGTTTCTATGTTGACATGTAACTTGTTTTCCGAAACAGGGAGAACAGAGCAAAGCTCTTACACCGAAAGTTTCCCTTTAGGGTCACTTAGGTCACCCTCGTTTTTATAACTGTGGGCATCATTTTGCCGGTCAGTCCCGTTCTCAAAGGACCTGTGTGCAGTGTTTTATTTGGGAATTTTTTCTCCCACATTAACGGCTCAAGCACGTCCATCTGTCATATCCTAGTAACAGATCACTTCTTTTTTTTAAAAAATATTTATTTATTTATTTATTATGTATACAATATTCTGTCTGTGTGTATGCCTGACAGCCAGAAGAGGGTGCCAGACCTCTTTACAGATGGTTGTGAGCCACCATGTGGTTGCTGGGAATTGAACTCAGGACCTTTGGAAGAGCAGGCAATGCTCTTAACCACTGAGCCATCTCTCCAGCCCCCTAACAGATCACTTCTAACAAGAATATTATTGTATCAAATGTTGCTGTCTCCCATTGCATGTTAAGAAGGAACACCAACCCCACCCACACTCCCCCTCCAACTCACCCCTGCACACCTTAAAAGTTGTAGGATGCCTGGCTCAGACTGTGGGGGTGCAGAAGAGATTTATCAGCGCAGGAAGCCTCCACCCCTCTCGTGTGCACGTGTGCAGGAAGCTCTTCTGGCCAGCCTGGCTCTCTCCACGTCCCTCTCACTGTTCACAGCCATCTGTCGCCTGCTTGGGGGACTCTAGCATTGTGCAGGGTCCTGACAGCTACCGCGTTATCAGCACAACTAGAGGGATATGCTCATTCCACCCCCAAACAGTCGAGCTGATCCCCGGTTTCTGCTCAATTGTCAGTGGAGAAATCAGCGCTAGTGTCAGGAAACAGGGAGGGTAGGAGCGGCGTGACCTGAAAGTTACACACCTGCCATCCCAATAACTTCAGAGACTAGAGCAAGAGGATCTGGATTTTAAGAACACTGGAAAAATTTGAGGTTAGCCTCAGCTACGTGCCCAGGCCCTGTCTCAAAACAAACACAAGAAATAAAAGGCTTGGCTTTCCCAAATGCTCTCTGCTTCCTGAAGACACAACTCTGGTGCTTCTAGGTGGAAACTTCTCCTATGCTTCTGTTCCAAGCATGTGTATTGGGATTTGTTTGGACCTTGTCCTTGTTTTTGATTCATTTGCTGGTCATGAGGAACATGCATAAAGGAAAAGCAGAGCAGGCTGGAGTCACCCTACTTCATGTGTGCCCAGGGTTTCAAGTGGCACCGAGATCCTCATATGCCTTTTTTTTTTTTTTACTAACTTTGAAATAACTTCCCAACTACCTGTTATAGTAGTATTATTTTTCCTTTTCTTTACATTCAAACAAACCAGTAAATAAAGCTACTTTGTTCCTAGAAGTGACAGAAATATAATAGAAATATTTCTGTCTGGTGACTGACCCCAAACTTCAAATAGACAAATATTTCTAAGAGTCTTTAGAATGTTGCCAGTGTCTTTTGTCTAGCGGCTTCAGGCACAAGACATTTGTGGGCATGTATTGAAAAGTGCATACCTGTAACACATGTAAACACACAGAAAGACAAGATTTTTGTTTTCAAATATCATATTAATTATCTGCTTGCCAATCATTTCTTGAGGTATTTGAAGGAGTCTGGGCAGCAGGCTGTTCAGAAATTCAAGAGTGAAGGAAGGCGAGGCTGAATCCCTACTAACTCCAGGTGTTGAGAGATGGATAGGACAGATAAATGTGCTCGATTAACATGACCATGAAGTGGTGGCATGTCTCTGGTCTGCAGGCTTCGTGGGCAAATGTAACTGTCTAAGCAACAGTGTTGGGAGTATTTGGAGGCCAAGTCCTAGGTAAGCGGATTCCATAGCATCATAAAGGGGAGATAGAAGGGTTCAACTTCCCACCTTCCACTGGGTGAGGACCTAACAATCCTCAAGGGACACCAGTTGGCAGCGGAGTTCCCAGTCGCCATATCTGAGAAAAGCTAGCTCACAGACCTGCACTAATTACTCAGTCAAGGCTTTGCTGTTACAGCACCACTCAGCAGACTAAGGCCACATATGGGACAGAAAAGCAACCAATTTGGTTATCATGCGATCTATTTACTCAGTCCTCTTCATTCCAAACTGGGAGACAAATAAGAGAAAGCAAAACCCATCACAGAATGTGGCTTTCGTAGCGTTGATAAGTGGTTATAATTTACAGCTGTAATTTAATTAAGCTGTTGTTCTCACCAGCGGGTGATCTGGCACAGAGCTGCTCTGAGTGAAATTAATGTAGCCTATAAATCTGCAATTCATTTCAACTTGAAATGCTAGGTCCTAGCAGAGGGAGAAATGATATATCCCAGGCACCAGGAAAGGCACGGTGGTATTTCAGATGCATAAGGGGTATTGATGTTGTTTCTTTTCATAGGAAATACGGGTGAGGGGAGGAGGGAGAATGGGGCCCATTTCACTAGATTTAAGGTTCTTTAATGTGAAGAAAATAATACTGGAGGAGCAGTCCTGGAATAACAGGGCACAGCATGAATTTCTGTGTGAACCCGCTTGCCCTCGGTGTGCCACTAAATTGCCCCTGAAAGCCTGACATTGGCTCTCTTTCGTGTCTGGAACACAGGCAGCTTTCTCGCTGACATGGAAACATGCCTCGTCTGGGAGTCTCAGATATAATTAGTGTTTCTAGGTTGATATTGTAAAGGGAGAATAAATTGGCTCTAACAAATGGCTATGTGAGAGGGCCCAGAGGAAGCTGTGTCCATGTGACCAAAGGAATAGAAAGGAAGCCGGGAGAGCTCCGCAGTGGGAAGCCAGGAATCTGCTGCACACGGGGGAAAGTGCCTTTCTGGACTTTCATCTCTACACTTGCACACAGGACAGGATCGAGATGCACTCTCCTCAGAACCTTCCGGAATGTCTCATGGAAGGACATTTTGTGTCATTAAAAACAAGCTGTATGCTGGGCGGTGGTGGCGCACGCCTTTAATCCCAGCACTTGGGAGGCAGAGGCAGGTGGATCTCTGTGAGTTCGAGACCAGCCTGGTCTACAAGAGCTAGTTCCAGGACAGGCTCCAAAGCCACAGAGAAACCCTGTCTCGAAAAACCAAAAAAAAAAAAACAAAACAAAACAAAAACAAAAAAAAAAACAAGCTGTATGCTGGAGAGATGGTTCAGTGGTTAAGAGCATTGCCTGCTCTTCCAAAGGTCCTGAGTTCAATTCCCAGCAACCAATGGTGGCTCACAACCATCTGTAATGGGGTCTGGTGCCCTCTTCTGGCCTGCAGGCATACAGACAGAACATTGTATACATAATAAATAAATAAATATTAAAAAAAAACAAGCCGTATCTGATTTCCTGATATAAAGCCACAAAGTGGGACTTTTGGAACACCTTCCTAGAATCACGAACTTATTTTTTTATGAATGAAACATGGGGCAACAGATGCCATGAAGATGTGAGTGGATTAATTTTACTTCTAACAGGGGTCATCATTCATATATCTAAATGGAGACATCAAATCCATGTGCAAACCAGGACAGGGTGAGCCTTTTCTGCTGGAAACCACAAGCCAGTGCTCTGCACAGGACACTTGTTATGGGAGCTTCGCCTGACCTACTTTCCCCACACCAGAGGCGACGAGCAGACACATGAACGGTTTAAGGAGCACCGTGCGAAGGCACTTTATGAGCCAGGACGGCTGGTTGCCTGTGTGGTAACCACAGAGGGGGAGATGGATGGAGTTGAAAGGCTCCTTCTTCAGACAGACATGCCGCTCAAGCTAGTGTGAGGTGGCAGAATGCACAGGCACAGCTGGGCACTGCAGCTCAGACCCTGTGGACCCCCGTCCCCTCATCCCTCAGCTTCCATCTTTGTGGCGGGCTCCAGGCTCCAGCTGGGTGTTCCTCTGCTGCCTGGAGACCTGCCCTTTGGGGTTATCAAGATGAAGCACCCAGCACAGCACATGCTGCAGGCTGAGCTGAACTGATCTTTCGGCCTCTTTCCTCCTCCTGTTTGAAAGAGTGGAATACAGATGTGATACTGGAGGTGAAGCAGCCACACTGCCAGGAGAAGATGGAAGCCATAGCCAAAGGGCAATAATGCAGAGCTGGATGGTGAGCTTTCTTTCTTGGGCGTTTGGAATCACTCTCCAAGAGAGAAAAGGAGCTGCTCTTCTCTATGATCAGTTTCGTTCATGTGGAAGCATCTTCTAGAAGCCCAGCACCTTGCCGGCGGTTCCTCCCAGTTTATGTAGGCGTCTGTGTCCCAGCAGAATTCAATTAAGCACATTTACAGCAGTAAAGACTGCAGTTATCAGTGAGGGCGTTTCCCCAGCGATCAAGGTCTTGTCACAGAGCTGTGACAGTCTGCACTCAGGGCTGACGCTGAGGAAATACTGGGACTCTCGCTAATTGCCTGGCTTGCGGAACATTGAGGAAATGTTTGGTTTGCAGTTCTGAGGAGCAGGCTTGCGAAGAGCAGAATTCAGTGACTTCATCTAAGTGTGAAGCGCAACGCCAACCCATGTTCTTTTCTAGTTAATCCTATACCGGCTAGGCCAGAACTATTGGTAGAAGCACCCTCATAAAGCAGCAACTGAATTATACTGACACATCTTTTTCCTCTTCATGACCAGTGTGAACAGGGTCACTCACAGGTGGAACTATACCCCCAGGAGTTTGTTCCTGCAACAGTGCATGGCTTGGTGTCCCAGTAAAGATTTTGCCAGGTCTCCTAGGAACCTGGAAACATCCCCCATTCCAACCTCACAGGGATTCCTGCATCACTGGCTGCATTACTGAGTCAGTCTTAATCTTGCCTTAGCCACATCTCGTGTCTGCAGAAGAGAGCTGCAGCAGGGTATGAGGCCACTCCCATCGCGACTCTGCCATTTCAAATGGATTTAGTGGAAACAGCACCTCTGACACCAGCAAACAGTCTCACCACTACGTGTGTGGGCTAAAGATGCATTTTGAAATGAGCCAGTCACCCTATGAGTTTACAGAAATGTTTGCTGTTGTTAAAACACTTAAAGGAGGGGAAAATGTAGGAGGCAAATGTGTCCTGAGAGAAGAGGCATCTTCTTCCGTTCCCCAACTCCCAAACTCATAGAATCTGGTGTTGATAAGAGCAGACAAAACTGGAGGAATATGTCAGTTTGAAGCCAGCCTGGTCTACAGAGTTAGTTCTAGGGAAGCCAAGGCTACACAAAGAAACCCTGTTTCAGCCGGGTGTTGGTGGCACACGCCTTTAATCCCAGCACCCGGGAGGCAGAGGCAGCCGGATCTCTGTGTGTTCGAGGTCAGCCTGGTCTACAAGAGCTAGTTTCAGGACAGGAACCAAAATGCTACAGAGAAAACCTGTCTCGAAAAATAAAAAAGAAAGAAAGAAAGAAAGAAAGGAAGGAAGGAAGGAAGGAAGGAAGGAAGAAAGAAAGAAAGAAAGAAAGAAAGAAAGAAAGAAAGAAAGAAAGAAAAGAAACCCTATTTCAAAAAACCAAACAAACAAAAAATCTGGAGGAATGCTTTAGAGGCGTTGATAATGGGAAGGAGGTGACATGTTGAAATTGATGACCCAGACCACAAAGCACCCACACTCGGCATTCTGATGTCAGGTCTTTCATGTGGAACTCTATCTTGTTTTATTGGTGTGCCCACCACGTAAGGACTCGGTAGTAACTGCCGTCCTTGAAGAATGCTATCTTTACTGGGCTGGCATTATGGAAACTTGTCAGCTCCTGTCACTGAGTAATGTGCTTCTTACAAAGACAAAGTAGAAGAAAACAAAGCAGGCTTTAAAAGAAGAGCCACATAAAAGTAAAATAATTACTGCTACTTCAATAGAAGGGAAAAGACAGAAATCATTTTAGGCATGAGAACCTCAGGCAAATACCAACAACAGCAAGGAGGGATACCTGACAATGATGCTTAAATGTAATCACATGACCTTGTCAGGTTGTGTGAATAGGACAGGAGCCCACATGGTGAGCAAACTGAATAAAAGCAAGTAAAATAATAAATAATATTCCCTATTATCCCCAAACAATGCCCTCATTAGTTGCTATGAAATCAGAGGACTGTGTCACCCCCGCTGTGGAGGGAAAGAACTACCAGAACATTTCAGATCAGCCTTGGCCAACAACTTAAAAACGGCCACAGTAGCAAAAATTTTATTGGATCGCTTCGTTATATTTCCTTTTCCCTCCCACATGGGGAGGTGACTCAGCTGCCTGTCAAGGAAGTAGCTACACGCTTTGCTGATAGTTCCTGGGAACTTAGGATGAGGCTTTGTACACCTGCTACTTTCTCTAAGCTATTTTATGAGTAGACTTCAAGTGAATAAGAGCTGCCCTCCTCCGTAGCTCAGCGGTGAGAGCTGCCCCCCTCCCTCGCTCAGTGATGAGAGCTGCCCTCCTCCCTAGCTCAGTGGTGAGATCTGCCCTCCTCCCTAGCTCAGCAATAAGAGCTGCCCTCCTCCCTAGCTCAGCAGTGAGAGCTGCCCCCCTCCCTCGCTCAGCGCTCAGCGGTGAGATCTGCCCTCCTCCCTAGCTCAGCAGTAAGAGCTTCCCTCCTCCCTAGCTCAGCGGTGAGAGCTGCCCTCCCCTCCCTGCTCAGTGGTGAGATGCCTCCCTCTCCCACATCTCAGCCTGTTGAGAAGGATGAGTAGTGTCTAATCTCCTGAGGAACATGCTGAGCCACCTCTTCCCTTAGCTATAATATATTGCTTAATTTTTTTAATGGAGGGGTTGATTTTAGGGCTATGCCTGTTAGTTTTACATCACTGCAACCAAACTCCTGGAAAAACCACTTGAACTCCATGGTTTGGAGGGGGTTCTGTTCTTCACTCTGAGGGAGGCAGGGTCGCATGCCTGCCTTCACGCTGGCGGGGCTGTGAGGTGGCGTCTATTCTCGCAGCAGGAGACCAGAAGACAGAGAGTGGTAGAAAGCACAGAGTAGGCTATCGCCTTCCAAGCTCTACCTTGATGATCTGCTCTGTCAGCCCTGCCCCATCTCACAAAGGGGCTCCCAAAATAGCACAACCCCCAGAGAAACAGTCACTGAGGATGTGAGCCTGCAGAGGCTCTCCAGGTTCAAACCACAACTTTCTACTTCTGGTCCCCAAACTCCCACGACCATCTCATAATGCAAAATGCACTAAGTCCAATGTCATGAGTGCCCAACGTCTTAAAGGTTCCAACATTGTTCGAAAGTCCAAAGTCTCATCAAACTCAAGGCTCACTCTTAGCTGGGAGTTCCTGTAAAATACAATAGAAACTTGCCTGCAATATATACTTGCATGGCACAAGTATTACTCTCTGTTGGGGCTGCAGACCCCTGCCTGGCCCCTTGACTTTCTTTGCCTGCCTCAGACCCTTTCCCTGCTGGAGTGAACTGAGCAAAACAACTTGTTTTTCTGTGCCTACAGCTGCTCTGAGCACGAGCCCCTCATGAGTTCCTGATGGCAGGGGAGTGGTTTCTGGTGCGTTTTACAGCTCAAAATCCTAAGAGCTGGGGCGTGACTCTCAGTTAAGGATCCCTATATAAGCTTCCCTGGAGCACAATAAAGTTGGCGTTCTTGTTTCAAGGATGACCCAGGTCCCCATGTCTGTGTGTATACGTTTAAATCTTTATTCCTTTTCCTAGCACCACACTACAGGCATAGTATCATAGTATATGTAGTACAGGCAGACAGTACAACTATTCCCCAAATAGAGATATAAAGGCAGATAATCAAAACAGTTTCAACCAAAGCAAGACCAAAACCCACACTGAAAATATTAACTTCTATATTTAGTTTCCAACATGTAGGGCATGCAGAATCACAATGTTCTTTCTAGTGGGCTTGCCCAGTTCCATGCCTAGGACACCGTAAACCATGGTATACATACCCTCTCTCTCGGGTTAGCTACATGCACTGCCTGCAGTTTTCTTCAGTAGACACTCTACATGGTTTGTTTGTTTTTTTTTAACAAACTTTTAGCGATGTATAAAGTCACTAACACACCCTTCTTTCCATGTTGACATGTGTTATTAACATTCTGGCTCTTGCAGTGCATCTACGTCCCCTGTGTGCTAAGAGTAGGATGAGAAAAATCAAGAAGACATAAACCTTGCTCTCACCTAAATATGAAGAGACACAACACTTCTGCTAGACTGTTCCATAGAAATAGTGTTTATCTGATGTTACTTACTATGTGAGCTTGACATCTTTGGCCCTACCTTGCCCTGTCTTGTTGCTTTTGGATGTTTTCCAAGGTTATAAGCATTTTTCCATCTGTTTTACCGTGTTACTTCTCAATTTCAATACATGTTGTTACCATGGAAAAAATGATTAAAAAATAAAAGCACCCGACTTGCATCCAGGGACAACCCCCAGCCTGCTGGCTCTGGTTGTCACTGGTCACTGGTAATCTTCATATCTTCTGCACAGGTGACATGATGCAGGAAGAGCTTTCCGCTGCCACTGCGGTCATTCTCATGCTCAGCAGAGAACTTTGTCACACATGAACCAAAGACAAAAGGTTGTATAGTTGTGCTATAAATGACAGGAGCAGTAGACAGGGCTTGTCTCTAGAGAGGACACTTATGACTTTACAATAACCATGTCCAGGATGACATCAGTCAGGCAACACCCCGAGGATGATCTTTGGCTCTCCATAAAGGGTGGAAGAACCCCCAGTTCTGACTCAACAACTCAGGTAATAACTTCAGAGACTTTTTCATTTTATCCATCTTTGTTTATCCCCATCTAGTTGGTGGCTGCCATATCTCTGGACTTCTTTTTTTTTAAATATAATTTTTTATTGAAAAAAAAAGATTTCCGCCTCCTCCCCGCCTCCCATTTCCCTCCCCGTCTCCCTTTCCCCCCTCCTCCCTCTCCTCTCCCCCTCCCCCCACTCCTCTCCCCCTCCCTCTATCTCTGGACTTCTATACCAGCCTTTGTTAGTAATGAATTTTTGTTATCAGACTACTTTGCTGTCTTAAATTTTCATATTTTTTTGCATATTGCCCCAGTCATCCGCCTTGTTCATTGCTATACATGTTGACCAACCAAAAACCTTGACAACAAAACACTGAACTCAATGCTATACAATCCTCAGAATGTCGGGTGTCTTCTTTTTATGAACCTCCTCCTTGCATTCGCCCCTTCGAGCCTAATTCAACAACCATTGAATTGCAAAGTCAGTTCTCATCCCAGATCTGTAGACTATCAATCTAAGGTCATAGTTCTAAAAGAATCTAATAATGTTGGCAGTTCTCAGGCTCAAAACTGGAAAATCGGGAACACATGGAAATCTCTAAATCACAGTGACTAAGTAAGGTCATAAACAAGCTTAGAGTTGTCATATATTAAAATCCCTTCTTCATAAATCAAGCATGCTTATCCCTGCAGAGTCACCACTACCATTATCATGCGTGGTCCTAAATCACCCTCAGTCAGGCTCAAGCCACGAGACGCTTTCAGGAGCTGGCAGTCTGTATCAGGGAGAATGCTTTAGGAGTCACTACACCTTGCACCTAGAGAGACGGCTCAGTGGTTAAGAGCATAGTCTGCTCTCCCAAAGGTCCTGAGTTCAATTTCCAGCAACCACTCTGTACTGAGATCTGGTGCCCTCTTGAGGGAGAGACCTGGTCAGTCATCCTCATCAACTTAGATCATAAAACCCAATATAGACAAGTTCAACAGAACCGCCATATACGGGCTGCCCATGCCTGCTTCAGCATTGCAGGGCATAAATTTCGTTTATTTCATACCTCAATGCAGGAGCTATGAGGGGTATGGAGCTGCTGGTACTGCCAAGGGGAAAGGGTATAATTATATGATAATCTCAAAAAACAATGTTTTTTTTTTCCAGACAAGATTTCTCTGTGTAACAGCTTTGGCTGTCCTAGAACTCTGTAGACCAGACAGGCCTTGAACTCACAGAGATCTGCCTACTCCTGCCTTCCAAGTGCTGGGATTAAAAGCATGCACCACCATCACCTGACTCAACAATTTCTAAAAGTTTTTATGAAGTAGTTATATTTCACCAAAGGATGAAGCCGTCCAATTCCCTTTTTAAAGCTCCTTTAGATAAAGCATTAACGTTTACATTGCATTTTTGAGAATTTATTTTCCAATTTTATTAAAGACACTCTGACCTTGATCAGTTGTCTAGGCACTAATTTATAAATTGGGTTGTTATGGTAACAAGATGCAGTCTCCAGCAGGGCAAAGGAGGCATTAGTTTTGTTCCTATTCTCTCTGAATGTTGCACTGTGTGGAGGATTTAGCCCTAGAACGAGACATGAAAAGTTATTTTTCTATTAGGACTTTGATATTCCAAGGAGATGAGTAAATTCATTCACCAAAATATGTAATAGAGAGCTTATAGTCTTTCCTATAACCCCCCCCCCACTGAGGTTACAGGGGGTGGAACTGAAGTCACAATCTGGAATGGAATCTGTGTTTAAATGGTAGCACATTCTTATTTCTGAGCAGAGAACAGCATATGACTTTGGTGGCCAGTTTTCATGGTTGAAATACAGAAATTGATTAAAAAAATAATGTTACCAGATCTTTTTTTCCTTTTTCAGTATTATTACCAAACCATGGTAACTCTCCTACTGTGGCCGTTTTTCATGAACTCTGCCTAGTTCCTTGAGCTGGTGGGTCCTATGCGGTGTGAAGACTAAGCAAGGAGATCTTGTTTGCTGTGTTGCTTCACCGTGAAATCTTTGCTTTGGAATATGGAGAACACTGCAGACCCGAGGTCTATTTGCTAACTCCTGCAGCACACAATGATGTGGCACCTCTGGATGGGACTTCCTTGCTGTCTGGTGAGTTTCTGGAACCCTTTCCATCTCATGCGTGCCCTAAAAGTCACTGTGAGAGTGGGCAGATCTGGTGTAGCAGAGACCCAGCAAGCTCAAGCTGTTCGGGTATGAGGAAGGAATGCATTCTGTCTGATGCTGCTGTTGGCTTCCTGCTGGCTCGTGTTCAGCTTACCGTGTGTTGGGTTTTATGAAGACAATTGCTTAAGATATAAAGCGTATTTTGAGTTTTCTACTTTTACTTTTAATATTTTCTATGGTTCTTTTTTTCCTTTCAGAAAAAAATTGAAATTTTAACTATGTATAATAGAAAGGCACAGCTAAATAAAACAAAATGCTTTGCGTTTTAATGTTCCAGCAAAACCATCTTGATCATAAAGAAAGAGATCCAATGTGCCCTCCCTCTTCCCTCTTTCCTCCTTCCTCCTCCACTTCTTCCTCTTATCTCCTTTTCCCTCTCCTCCTCTATTGCCCTACTTTCTAAGCCCTATATCTTTCTTTTTCTTTTTTTTTTTTCAAGACAGGGTTTCTCTGTAGCTTTGGTGCCTGTCCCGGAACTAGCTCTTGTAGACCAGGCTGGCCTCGAACTCCCAGAGATCTGCCTGCCTCTGCCTCCCGAGTGCTGGGATTAAAGGCATGCGCCACCAACGCCTGGCAACCCTATATTTTTCAAGCTCATAGAAAGGACACTAAATTGTTTGTTATTGCTATTATTTTTCAGGAGAGTTTCATTTTGATGGGAGCTGTTTCTGTAGACTGTGGGTGTGCTGGCGACACCTGTTCTGGGATAAATGGCCTTCAGGACAGGACAGCAGGTAAACCTGGAAGCCCTTGCTGTGTTTTGCCACTGCCATCAGCCACAGCAGTTGTCTCAGTCACGCACACCCCCTTCCGCAGCTCACACCCCCTTCCGCAGCGGCTGGAGCTCATTTCTCTCTGTCAGGTGTTCGGTATTCATCACTCCACCTGTGGCAGTAATAACTCCAGCGCAGTTGGGTTAGCAGCAGCACAATTCAATTTTATGAAAGACAACACTAACAAATTAAAATTGAAATTTCATTCAATTATCTTGGAATGAAAAAGTGAACTTGTATATGAAGTTAATCTTCTTGAGGCAAAAGTCCATTTTCATCAAGTGTAAATTTACACATTTTATAGCCTTTTAAAAATGCTATTATAGCAAATACACAATTCTTGTGAGCTGCACATAAACTAGATACTCCAAACTACTTTCTCGACAAAAGAAAAATATATGAGAAACATTTTAAAGAACTTCTATAATTCTATTTTCAACTGGGACAGAAGAAGGAAAAAAATAGACCTATACTGCAAAAGAAAGGTTTTTAGAACTTGATCAAGAAATATAAGGTATTAATGGACTCACTTTCTCATTTAAATGTCTGAGGAGGTGGATGTGAGCTGAGCAGCAAGCACAGTGGTGAGGTCTCTCTAGTGAGCCTTCAATAGCAACCACATTTTCAAAGAAGCACTAACTGCTTCAGCGGACACTGGTGACCTTGTAGCGGCGTGAACTAGGATGTAATGACAGAAATTTAAGGATGTGGCAGCAAACCGTTTTTCTCAAAATACTTTGAAAGTTTCAGTTTTCTCCCATCTGCACACATGTAGACATGGCCAGTAGAGGCACCACTTTTTTTTCTTTTTTCTTTTTGCAAACAGATTTGGAATTGATGAAGCCTTTATTGCTAACTTACTGACTCACTGCACAATGTTAATCTAATAAATTTTGTCTTTTTTTCCCCATGTTATGCAATTTTTTGATAGACTTGTCGGAGCAGAAAGGAAATGCCAGTTGATCTCAGGTCTTAGCAATTTCGGGTCCCGCCTATAAATTCATGAGCTTGCTATCACAGTTTAGATGTTTGGCAATTACACGTCCTCATCTCGTCTAGGAAACATGCCGATGCAAGCTTAGTTGTCAGCGTAACTTCAGCATTCTTCATCCATTTTCACTGTATATTAAGTTTTGGAACCAAATCAACAAGCGCGATGTGGCAGAGTCCATCAAAATCTTCCTTCAGCGGGAAACCATCTCAGATTATGCATGCCCACCGAGCCTGGCTTCCATTCAGAAAATTCTAATTGAAATGCAAACCTCAATAGTGGGTAATTCTAATTGAATATATCATGAATTTTCAGTAAAAAAAATTAATGAAACATGTAAGACTGAACAAAGAAGAATCCCTCAGAATGAGATATCCCTAAAGATTGCAATGTAGTAACATTCAATCCATATTATAATACCTGGGATAGATCTCCAAAAAATGGTGATTTCGTGGAAGGCCTGATGGAAACACAAGGGGAGCGCGTGTGGACTCTGTTGTTCACCTCTCATTGGCTCTGTTGTCGGTTGGATAAGCCACACCTGTAGAAAGACGTCTACAATTTTGAAGCATTTTAGGTAATTCATCTAGGTAGCATTACTAACAGAAACAAGCGGTTGCAATCGCTGTTTGATGCTTAGTCTCCATGAACAAATGCTGTACAGAACAGTGTAGGTTTCTCTCTGACCTCTAACTCAAAGTTCTGCAAACTCTGATAGTCACAGTAGAGAAGCTGCATGCTGGGGCTCTGGGGGTCATTCGGAGTCACGGATAACACGGGATCCTCACACATGAGCTTAATCCCAGCCGCTTTGATGCTGGCCTGGTAATTGTCCTCAGGGGAGACTTAAGTTCTCGAGCTGTCTCTGAAAGGCTGTGTGTGTTAAAGCACAAATTCTAATGTGAGTTGCTATGGTTATGGCCTCTCTTTCATAGTAATAAAAACCCTAACTAAGGCAACATTCAAGGGAAATACACAGCTTTCTGGGAAAAATCCAAACTTAGTGAAATCTACCCTGGGTGCACATAGCATGTGAATCTGTTTTCCAAAAGATCAGCTGGCTGATACCTTTACAAAAGACCGATATGAGGGCAGCATCAGCGATCTGGCACTGGCTCAATACACAAACAACATTTCATTCATTATTCTTCATGGGAAAGAGACGTCTCTCTATGAGGGCTGTGCTTTTCGTCAAGCCTATGTACAGGTGAATGAGTGGATGGAAACGGGGAGGAGGCGGTCCTTGGGAAGGACGTGATCCCTCCCCTTGTGCCACGACTGTGATGAAGTCCTCACAGGAGGCCTCTCTTGGATGGTCCCTCTAGAAAGGCAAAAGCCCATTAATCTATGAGGCTTCCTTCTCCCTGCTGAAAATAAGGCTAAAAACTTACTGTGTCATTTTTGTTATTGAGTTTGCTTTAGGTTATTTTCTCTCTTTGATGCATTTGTAACTCCTTTGAAAAGGTAAAGAAGCTTCTCCACAGCTTTGAAGTGTTGAAAAGTCTTTCCACAGCACTTCAGGGTCACGAAGTTGTCTGTTTGAGATGAAATCATCAAAGAAGCTAGCCCAGCCTCCTTCAATCATCTTCAGGAGGATGGAATCTTGACTTTGGTGGGCACCTTGCTCCCAAACTTTCTTTTGTCATAAAGATATGAGAAGATTATTTTTCATTTGGGCAAAGCCAATTAGCTTACACAGATGGCCAGCCCAATTACTGAGCATGTTTATAAGACATTACACATGATAAATGGTGTTGTCAGATCTTCTTACTTGAGAACTAATTATTGTTTATTTTGGGACCATGTAAGAAATGGGAGTCTGCTTGACTGCATGAAAGTGTGGGATTTCATTCTGTCTTTGCAGTTGTTTTAGGCGATTGCTTGTGATGCTAGTCATTCTGAGTTAATGTGTATTCATTAATGTGTATTCTGTGAGGAAGTTTTTCTGGGCTGACAACGAGATACTGCTTTAAGTGATATTTCTTATATTTCTGCAATATTTCCATACCTCCATCAGATGCCTGGCCATGAGGCCGGGTTTTCCATGGCAAGAGAGCAAGTGATGACGAGAGGGGTGGGGAAGAAAGAACAAGTCTGGCCTTTCGCTGCTTCTTATGGGCAGCACAATAGTTTAAGTACATTAAAGGGAAGCCCTCAAAGACATGATGATGTCTTGACTCCTAGAACCTTATTTGTTAATAGGGTCACTGCATATGGCATCGGCTGGTCCAGATGCCGTACTGGAGCAGGGAGAGCTCACAGTTTCATACCGCTGGTGAAAAAAATTAATTAATTAATTAATTTAAAAAAACAAATAATGTTAAATGAATATTCTTCACTATGCTATGTTGTCGAAATCTGATTTACCATGTAATGCAAACACTCCTAGGCCAGCGCGCTGTCAAAGGTGTTGTGGGGGAAGGATCCCTTTCCTTGCCGATGACATTTACTCATGAGTTTTCACGCTGCAGCAAAGAGCCGTGTTTGGAAAGTTTCATCAAAGCACAGTATCTGCTGCCTTGTCGTCTTGCACATCACCCATCCAAACATAAAGACAGACAGGGAAAGAGACCATACGGAGTTTGTATACGTATTCGTCTCACCCAGATAGCCACTTTCCTAAATAAAGTCTATGTGGTTGCTGAAATTTGTATAAAATGTGATTGACTTAGTATGCGTTTTTAGCAATCGCTCTTCTATGCCATGCTTACGTTTTCTGTGTTTCTGCTGTTCTTTTACACACTGTGGTGGTGAATATTTTATCGGCATGTATTCATTGTACACATTACTAGGTTGTATAAGGAAGTGTTCACACATGTGTATAACGTTCTTTGGCCATGTTTTCCTGTGTCTCTCGCCTCCCCTTTCGTTAGTCTCTGTGTTGTTCTACAGACATGTTTCCATTTTTGTGTCACACACACAACACACACACACACGATTACATGTGTGACTCTGGTATAATTTCCATAAAAGAGAGGAAACATAATATTTCTCTTCCCGAGTTGGACTTAATTTGATTAACGCAGTCATCTCTGGTTGTATCCATTTCCCTGGAAAGGACATAACTTCCAGTTCCTTTATTCATAAATAAAATTCTATTGCGCCTCCACTGTAGTTTCTCTCTCCACTCTTGCTGGTGGACACCTACGTGGGTTCTAAGAGTCGGGTGCTGTGAGCGATGCCGTAGTAAACACGGGCATGCAGGCATCTCTGCTGCACGGCGGATGCTGTGGAAGCCACAGCCACACGTTTATATTTCCGTAAACATTATGCAAGGATGTCTAAGTGCATGTCACCAGCGAGATTTCAATATGTATTTATAGATTCATGAGATGTTTAATTCAGTCAAATGCATCAATCTTGTATATATATTTGCAGAATTTTGACACACGATTGCAATGGGGGAAATGTTAATTATGTGTGATGAGGTACGCCACTCATTCGTTACCAGTGAATTACATTGTCACAAATAAATATACAAAACATAAGGGATACCAGCAGGGGGCGCTCAATCAACACGTAAGGGAAATACTGCTCTAATTCAATGCTTAAAGAGTCATCAAGTGTTAACAAACTTTCATCTGTTTCCTCATTCTGATTTAAACAGTAATAGCTAGATCTACATATGGAAACATACAGTTATTAATCTGATTTATCTATCACAAGCACAAACCAACTTAATGAGGCATGATTCAGGGATCTAAAAATAGTCAATAGTTTTGTGTGTATATATGTGTGTTTGTGTGTGTGTGTGTGTGTGTGTGTGTGTGTGTGTGTATGGGTGTGAGTGACGTATATGTGCTCCCACGCATGCATGTGCAAAGGCCAGAAGCTGACTTCCAGGTCTGTCCCTATTGTTCTCCACCTGATTTCCTAAGATAGGCTCTCTCAAAATCACTGTTTGGGGTGAGCTGGCTGGCCAGTGAGGCCCAGGATCCAACTGTCTCCTTTTCCTGGTACTGTGGTTACAGCCATACACAACTAGGCCCAGATTTTACACAGAGGCTGAGATTCAAACTCAGGTCCTCGTGTTTGCTCAGTAATGCCTTATCTTCTGAGTTGTCTCCCTAGCCCACAGCCGTTTGGACTAAACTTGATCGTTTAAGTCATAATTGCAATATTAGCCCTGTAGAGACGATATACAAACTATTCCAAAATATTATCAACTATCAAATAACCCAGTTATGGCACTAAACAACATGGGTTAACTCCTTGGTTGCTTCTCCTGTTGAAGGGTTGGACTACATTCCTGAGGGCTCTCTGGGGATGGCGGAAACTTCAGGAGGTAAGGACCAGGTAGGAAACTCAGTCACCAGGCCATGTCCTTGAAGGGATATTGACCGTTCTCTCCCATGTCCTTGAAGGGATATTGACGTTCTCTCTGTCCGTCCACTTCCCAGCCTCCAGTCATTCTCTCTAATCACAGGACCAGCATGACAGGATGAGGTGACCATGGACTGAGTTTCTGAAAACATGACCCAAAATAATCTTTTCTTCCCTCTAAACTGATTACCCAGATAATCTGCCATGGTAATAAAAACCCAGGATTATAACGAAAATTTGAAGTTATAATTAATCTTGAAAGTGTACCTAATTAAAGTAGTTCTATAAAAATATTCAACACTATTTCTCTTTAACAAATAGCTCCCCAGAAGTTTCTCACACAACTTGAAGGTCACTGTTGCTGGTTCGGTCTGTTGCAGGCAGAGATTGGCAGGCCATCATTTTTCATGAGCGTGAGCTAAGAAATATGAAAATGGATAAAACATAAGCCTAGTGTGACTGCCATGTATTGTCAACTCCTAGAGAGAGCAAGGTCATTTTTACTTCCTGAGAAGATGTTTTTCTTGGCTTTGGGTCGAATATAAGGAGGTCATTATGAGTGAGGCAAGGTGTTGAAGTGACGCCCGAGCTGGGGAAATTAGTCCTCAGTCAATAGAAAACATCGGCAGGTCTGTTGTTTCTTTGGTTAGGTTTCTTTCAAGACATTCCTGAGGCTGCCGTAGACGGGATTGTTTCCCTGATCTGGTGGCTGTGCCTTCCCAGCTTTGGCCGCTGTCCCCTGCATGTTCCTGAGTGTGTCACGTCTGCGTGTGTGCATCGCCTTGGTGATGAAGACTTCTAAGAAGGGCAAGCACACCTTGGTCCTGTGACCACCACACTCTCCCGCCACTTCTTTCATTCACAGCTCCTTCCTTTTCTACCACCAGAATCCTCGGGCATCAATGAACTCACCCCACACAGTGAAGTTTAACCTCTCATTGCTCTTCAGCCAGTGTTGCGAATTAGGTAGGTACGATAAATAACCAGGCCAGCTCAAGAGTAACAATTATACTTTAATGGTTATGAGGGGAAACTCACACCACAGGATTGGGAGGTCCAACTTCCTCCCCGTCCGGTCTGACCGCACAGAGAGAGCACGCGCACCTGGATTCTCCCAGTGTTTCTATCTGGGCCCCAGGTAGCCACACCCTAATTAGATGTGATTGGTTGATAGAGTTTTCCCATCAAGCCAGTGTTTCTGGTTTCTTCTTTTCAGGCACTTAGTACACCACAGAACCTCTGTGACTGGTTAATGCAAGCACAATAAAATTTGCCTTTCGAGACATATGTGACTCTGAACTGCTGAACAGCAGGATTTTGCAACTTGGTCTCAGGGTTTGGGGATGCCAGCCAGCCTGTGAGCATGACCAACGTGACTGCAAAGACAAAAGTGGACTGAATGACCACGGACAGATGTACCCAGAGGCAGTAATGGATGATGGGGCATCCAGAGGCTGCCGGAAAAGGTACATGGAATACACAGGTTTTTGTGTCTGCTGAAGGTGGTCATCCAGGAGACAGAGAGCCATGGCAATGCCTTCTAAAGGAAGCAAACAGCCTGACACATAAACCTGTCTTCCTAGCCTGCTTAACTGTGCAGGCTCCAGCTTTAGAACCTGGGTCAGATAAGAAACTTCGTAGTGAGTCTTGTATTCTAATATAACATCGTATTGTATTTTTCCTCAATGAAATGGTTTTTGGATGTTTTCAAAAGTTTTGCAAACTCTGCATTCATCTTTTAGTGAAAGTTCCTTCAAGCAGCTCTCCTTGGAAACTTCTCTTTCCTGAATTATTTAGCGAAAGGGAAGCACATAAAACTTACAGTGTTTGATTTATGGCACTCCCCAGTTCTAAATTCGCGTTCCCAATGGAGAATTGTCCGATGCTTAAGTATTATGCTCACTTTTTTCTCCCTGATGCCATGCAGGAAAAATTGCTATGTTGCTATCATTTGGTACATGTTATGAAGACTCTACAGAGTTATTGGGCTCTGGAGCTTTTCCTTTTGAAGATATAATAGTTTATTAAATACTACAAATGCTTTTCACCTTCCCCAAGATTCTTTTAGTGCAAGTAAGAGCCACCGGACACACACACAAGAGGGCTCACCTTGTTCTGTCCTCTAAACCACAGCTCAAATGCCCTGGACCCAGCTTTTAGAGGACCAGAATGAAAACAAGTCAGTGATCTTACCCAGCATTCAACTTTTCATACCTCCCAGGTTATACACACTGCTGCCATAGTGCATGACTATGGGGCAACTAACAGCTTTCTGATTGGTGTTTGAGGCTTGCTGTGTTGGAGGGAATTTCATGCCCGGCACTGCACTCCTGGTCTGAAGTTCGTGGCTGTGAGGCTCCTGGGTCCTAGGTTAGTGCTTGCTAGTTTTATTGTGCGCAAGGGTCACGCTCTCCAGCTGTCTTTTAAATACGTATGTTTACACCCATAGACCTGGGCTGCACTCAGCCTTGGTGGGAGAACTGGCTTTATTCAGTAGGTAGCAACGGAGAGAGGTAGGTGCTGAGCCATGTGACACAAGGTGCTGAGTCATGTGGTAACTGTGTATCTACCTCACTCTCGGTTACAGAAGCAGACGGTAACAAATGGTAACTGTGTCTCTACCTCACTCTCTTTACAGAGGCAGAGGAACAAATGGTAACTGTGTCTCTACCTCACTCTCGGTTACAGAGGCAGATGTGAGGACGCTCCACAAAGAAGAGCTAATGCTGCTTTCTCTTCCACACACAGGAACTGTAAATGTGCATGTCAGCTTATGGAGGTTCTAGCTCAATAGAAACACAGGAACCGTAAATGTGTGAGTTTATGGGTTCTAGCTCAATAGAAACAACGGAACTGTAAGTATGTGAGCTAATGGGTCCTAGCTCAACAGAAACAATGGAGCATCATAGATATTGTTAGATGTTATCACAGTGGTTTCTCTGGGGAACTCTCCACTATTATTCCTTTAAAAACGGCGGCGGCGTGGGTGTGTGGACAAACACAGGATAGACGAGACGCAAAAGGAAGAGACGGACACGCGGCTCCCACGTGGGTGCGCTTTAATGGGGAGAGGGGAACACAGTAAGGGGTGGGACGTGCAGACACACAAGGGTAGGGGGGAAAAGGGCCAAGAGAGGGGCCAAGAGAGCAAAGCCTCGTGGACCTTCGCTTTTAACGGGGGGGGGGGGGGGGGGGGGGGGGGGGGGGGGGGGGGGGGGGGGGGGGGCGCAAGGTTATCTGGGAGGAATGGCCTTCACCTGGGCGCGGCCAGCGCGCACACAGGTGACGGTAATCCAGGAGAAGTCTGGGAGCTGTAGTTTCCAAGGAATAACATCCACCATGGTATGTTCTTGCCAAGTTCCCTCTAAGAAATATAAATGCATCGAATTATCCCAGATTTGGGAATGTCTTCACCACCGGAGACGACTAGGCCATTCTGAGGGCCAAAGCTAGTGGGGGCTGTACAAACACCAGGAGGACCCATGTCCTGCTTCTTCAAGTTGAGTTCAGCTTCCTTCTGTCTATGGGGTAAATGTTTGTGCAAGAATAAGCGTCTGAGAATCATCTGAGATGAACCAACCTCTCCTCTCCTCTTCCACCTCTCCCCCCTCCTCTCCTCCCCTCTCCCTTTCTCTCTTCCTCCCATACAATCATTTTTCTAACAAACATGCTCTTTCCCATAATGTATCTGATTTTAATCGCATGCACTCCCGATCATGTGTAGACATAAGATAGTAAATAGAATTCTACCTACATATTTATCGGAGGACAGTCTGCCTTACTGAAAATGCATTTCAAACCAGTTCAGACTGGATCAGCCTTTCTGCTCTTCACACTCAGATATATTGGGAATATGCTTGGATAGGAAATATCCAAATGTGAGTGTTATGAGGGACAGGGAATTGTATACTATTGTTCAGAGACTTGTGTATTTTTAGCCTGATTCGTGGCCTAGTCTGAGGTTGGGAGGTGCATTGTTTGCAGCGGGGTATACATGCAGGGGAGGGCACTGGGCTGCCAAGGGCATCACAAGAGGGAGTATGCATAACCACATTTGGGGTCCTGTGTGAAACTGCCTGTGTCACTATCGCAGGAGATTAGGAACCTTCCACTATGACTGGGGAAGTCCCTCAGACACGTTAAAGTCATACATTCTAAAAGCAGTCAGCTTTTATTTTATAAAAGCCAGATCACTTTACTACACTTCCCAGCGTGCATTGTACAAGGGCTTTTATATATTTTACAGCATGTTCGTCATTACCTTACATTCATTGCACCCCAACAGTCTTCAAAAAAGAGGTCAACCCTCAAGGGCTGACTGCAGTGTGGTTTTCAGAGTCAGGAATCCAAATGCGATGGATCTTGAGAAACTTGAGCGTCCGCGGTCATTACTACAGGTGGGGATAATTAGCTCGCTTTGCGATTTGTTCAGAGGGTTTTGCCCTGCACAGTGCTCACGTGGCATTTAGATCATCATTTCTCTTTAAGATTCAGTATAAAAATTTTATATTTATCTCGAGTGCCCAGGATTGTTTGAAATACACCCTTTTAAATATGATTGCTTATCTTCACTCTTAACTGGAAATGTTACCTCTTTAAGAAGTCATGCAAATGGTTAGTTCAAAAAATAAATGTCACCTCCACTGGTCAGGTGATACACTGGGCTCCTAAAAACTGTAAGGAGTAGACATTGCAAGCTCAACGGTGACCATGTAAGGTAACACTTTGCTCAGATGTCAGGCTGTCCACAACAAAAGCACATAAGATTATCAGTTATAACAGGATATAAAGTACTGGGAAACATTAAAAATGAACAAACTTGGACTACACCGGATTTTTTTTGAAAAATCAAGAGTAAAAGGCTGATGTTGCTCTCACCACAAAAATGTCCATTTGCAGTCTTCCTTCCCTATTTTATTGTAATTTCTTATTTGTAGAATCAACATCTGGGTTTGGCTTAGGTGAAAAAATAGTTTATGAAACAAATAAATGATCTCACACTTTTTAAAAAAATTCCAACATTGACTGTATATAATATCTTCAAACAGACTACCTTTTCTAAAGCCTGAAAGCCACGCTTCTGATAAAATAGTCTCAGTGGTTGCCGGTCCTCTGGTTGCTCCAGCCGAATGTCCTGGCACTTGTTCCCTAGCCGTCCCTTCTCAGGTCAGAGGTGGGGTGTTGAGGAACCTACAGATGGCAGGAGGGTGGACGTGCCTTGCATGACGTGTGGCTGCTCCTGCAATGCTCCTGGTCCCTCTCCTCTTCAGCTTGACTGTAGCCTCCCCACACCCCAGGTCCTGCTGCCACACTGGGTCCTCTAGTCCCCCATGCCTCCATCTCTTGGAGCTGTGGCTGGCTTTGGACTGCCAGTGCGTTACAGCCCTTAGGCCTGTTGAACTTCCTCTCTAAGAGAGGTTGGGACTGAGCTAAGGTTCGGAGTAACACCCAAGAGAGGTGGTAGCCCTCACAGACAAATATGGAGTCAAGGACAGGGTGCTGCTGGGAAGGAAACGGCTGTAGGTGCCTTGTGTGGGCAGTACTGACATCTGCTCCATGCTGAGACCACAGGGCATCTGCACAAACCAGGCCAGCAACAAGGGCCTCCCAACGGCCCCACCCAACAGCTCCTGTCAGCCTTGCTTATAGACTCTGCAGGCACAGTCGGAGGGAGGAGGGAGGCTGGATGGCGGCAGGAGCTCCCCCCACCCCTACAGGCCCAGAGGTTTACAAGTTTCTAAGCTTTTGCTAATGTGAAGCTCCAGGTAGAGGATGCTGGTGAGCAGATGGCAGCTGTTATTCCTGCTGTACGTGTGGAATATTTAAGGTTGGGAAAATAATCTCAGAAGCAAAGATACTAACTCTTACTAGACAAAAGACAAATAAAAAGTAAAACAGACAAAAAAAATAGTCTCAGTGGTTTAAACATATGCACGTAAGTGTAAGCTTGTTCTTTTATTCCCGGCTTCACTTGCCATCCTTTCCAGATTAGCTTGGGTAAACTAATTACACCCACTCCCTGCTGGGCTGTGTCCTTCCCCCATTACACCGCTTCCGTCCCCTCTCTTCTCACGCTGACAGACCAAAGACCTAAAATAGATACTAATTATTTTCCACCTTACCCCTCACTGTTCAAAGCCTTGCATGGCTGTTTTGACGGTGAGACCTCATTAACACCAAGCTCATTAAAACCACAGAGGATGGATGAATTCACAGGAACCAAACTTTGGTTGAGTTCAAGGTGGGTGAATCCAGCTGGACCTCTCGGTGGCTCCTAGGGACTGTGCTAAGGACATGGAAATTCTGGAAAGGAAAAGTATAGGATCTCATGAAAGGGTGAACTATTCTGCCTTTTGTTTGTTTTTGTTTTTTTGTTTTTGTTTTTTGTTAGTATGGGTTAAGGTAGGTCTGCCTTCACAGGAGTAGTCGCTTGACCAGATGATTGACTTAGATCCACTGGAGTGTTTGATCTCCACCCAGGACAGAGGCTCTAGTCTCTTGACCACAAGCAGGATTTCCTCAATGGATCTTGGTTGCAACTGTAACGACTGCTTCCCAACACAATGACTCAGTGCCTCGTTTGCTAGGCATTACAAGATTCTTTTAGAAATCGCCTCTAGCCGGGCGGTGGTGGCGCACGCCTTTAATCCCAGCACTCGGGAGGCAGAGGCAGGCGGATCTCTGGGAGTTGAGGCCAGCCTGGTCTACAAGAGCTAGTTCCGGGACAGGCACCAAAGCTACAGAGAAACCCTGTCTCGAAAAAACAAACAAAAGAAAGAAAGAAAAAGAAAAGAAATCGCCTCTGCTTCGTGTGGTCTGGGACAGACTGAGCCCATGCATTCTTCCTGTACCATCCTTCTTGCAGGACATTTTGAAGGGAGGGGGAGGGACTCATTAGCTCCCAGCACAGGGGAAGCAGCATTGCTAGTGCCTGGAAGCCTAAAGTCTATGAAGCATTTCTTTGTTTGCTTGTTTTTCAAGACAGGGTTTCTCTGTGTAGCTCTGGCTAGTCCTGGAACTAGCTTTGTAGACCAGGCTGGCCTTGAACTCACAGAGATCTAGCTGCCTCTGCCTTCTAAGTGCTGGGATTAAAGGCCTATGCCATCACTACCAGGCAGAAGCGTTTCTTTTGCATAAGCATTAATTCAGTCAGGTGCCTCTTGGCTCGCTGGCATGTTTCAGAACCGTGCCCCACACCCCATCTCCTCCAAAACCATCACTGTCCTGCCCACAACACCGCGTCCTCTCATTCCAGCTCCACATGGCGAGCCCCACCTGACCCACGCATCCTCTGTCTACTGATGAAAGACAGAGTCTGAGATGTAATTCCTTTTAGGGATCCTTCACCTTTCTTTCAAGGTCCTGCTAGGGCATCCTAATTATCCCACACTTTCTTCTCCTCTCTGCTTGGGCTTCTTTCTCTGCTCCTGAGGCACATCCCCCCACAGCCTGCCACACCTTCCCTGGTTCCCACAGGCCTCTGGTACTATGCCTGCCTTTGTTCTGCACACCCCACACATGACCAACTTCCCACTGGGGAAATAGGATCGACTGCTTCAATAAGACTGAACTCTATTCCAACGAGCTCTGTGCTCAGGTCCTGAAGGGTGTGAAGAAGCCACTCCCACAATGGAAAACACTTATGCCTCGGATAGAAAATGCTCTGAGCTGTGCTGTGTCTGTTTCACAAGGAAAAATGAGCGTGTTTCCATGAGAAACTTCAGGAAGGCCGATTTAGACACAAAAGACTCAATGAGGCTAATGGCCTCATCATGACTAATTATATCTGCAGTGGTCCTATTTCCAAATAAGGAAATAGGCACATGCTGAAACACTGGGTTCATATCTATGAAAGATTCAATTAACCCATCACATTTGCTGTCCCGCCAGGCTGACACGTTTCCCACAGACTGCATGTTCACAGCTGCTAACAGACCTCAAGATGGCACTGTGGAGCAGCTGAAGACGGTCCCAAACCAGACACAATGAAGATCCTCTCTAATTATACATCAAATTGCACAAAAATTTAAATCATAATTCATACCATCTTACACCTGTCAGAATGGCTAAAATCAAAAACACCAATGATAGCCTATGCTGGAGAGGTTGTGGAGAAAGGGGTACACTTATCCATTGCTGGTGGGAATGCAAACTTGTACAACCACTCTGGAAAGCAGTGTGGCGGTTTCTCAGAAAATTTGGGATCAACCTACCCATGGACCCAGCAATACCACTCTTGGGAATATACCCAAGAGAGGCCTTATCATGCAACAAAAATATATGCTCTACTATGTTCATAGCAGCATTGTTTGTAATAGCCAGAACCTGGAAACAACCTAGATGCCCCTCAATTGAAGAATGGATGAAGAAAGTATGGAATATATACATATTAGAGTACTACTCAGCAGTAAAAAACAAGGACTTCTTGAAGTTTGCAGGCAAATGGATGGAAATAGAAAACACTATCCTGAGTGAGGTAAGCCAGACCCAAAAAGAGGAACATGGGATGTTCTCACTCATATTTGGTTTCTAGCCATAAATAAAGGACATTGAGCCTATAATTCGGGTTCTTAGAGAAGCTAAATAAGAAGGAGAACCCAAAGAAAAACATATAGGCATCCTCCTGAATATTAACCTTCATCAGGCGATGAAAGGAGACAGAGACAGAGACCCACATTGGAGCACCGGACTGAAATCTCAAGGTCCAAATCAGGAGCAGAAGGAGAGCGAACATGAGCAAGGAACTCAGGACCGCGAGGGGTGCACCCACACACTGAGACAATGGAGATGCTCTATCGGGAACTCACCAAGGCCAGCTGACCTGGGTCTGAAAAAGCCTGGGTTAAAACCGGTCTCACTGAACATAGCGGACAATGAGGACTACTGAGACATCAAGAACAATGGCAATGGGTCTTTGATCCTACTGCATGTAGTGGCTTTGTGGGAGCCTAGGCAGTTTGGATGCTCACCTTACGAGACCTGGACGGAGGAGGGTTTTCCTCGGACTTCCCACGGGACGGAGAGCCCTGATTGCTCTTTGGGCTGAAGAGGGAGGGGGAACGTATTGGGGGAGGGGGAGGGAAAGGGGAGGCGGAGGTGGGGAAGAGACTGAAATATTTAATAAATAAATAAAGAAAGAAAGAAAAAAAAATCATAATTCAACTTGAATTAGGTGGACTTACAATACCAAAGTCTTAAATTTTACTTATTTGCGGCTTCTGGTTCATTGCAAGTTCCCAAAGTTAAGAGAACATGGTTCCCATACCCACAGATATGCAGGGAAACTTCCTTTCCATGCGTTTGCAAATACCCTCCCTGATGCCCCCAGCTTCACAATTACTGCAAGCGATTAATTCCTATTATTTCTCAGTGGTATATAGGGGCTCTCATTAGCGGAAAACAGCCATCTGCCAGTGGTGGTGGCACATCTTCTAAAACCAGCACTCCAGAAGCAAAGGCAGGGAAATGTCTGTTCAAGGTCAACCTAGTGTACAGAGCAAGTCCCCGGACAGCCAGGGCTACACAGGGAAACCCTATGTCGAAAAACAAAAGAGAAAGAAAAAAGAGAAAGTAATAAACAAACAAAATAGCAATCTAATCATAACTCTCCCCAACTGCAGGTACCTTTAGCTCCCTAACTGTCTCATACTATATGAGTGGACAACTATCTTAAACAACTATCTTAAACACTTATTCATGCTTCATATGCAGTTCAAGGGGGTCATTACGGGGGCCATTCCGTCGTGGTGTGAAGTCACAGCAGCAGGCGGGGAAGGCATGGTGGCAGGAGACTGGCTGGTCACCTCAGGCTCACACTCCATAAGCAGAGTGTAAACAGAAAGGGACCAGACTATAAATGCACATTCACTGTGACCCTCAGTCACCCCCTTTCACCAGTAAGGCTCCCTTTCTTAAAGGTCTTGAAGCCTTCCCATTATAATTCAGCCAGCTGGGGACCAAGACTCAAAGAACCAAGCCTCGGGGGAACAATGCAGCCCTAAGGCACAGCGGAAAGCAATGGAAGAAAACGAAAGTGGCCTTTGATGCCTATGTCCCTGCCCCAGCTGGCTTGCTCCTCCAGCAGGCTCTCCTCTCCCCACTTTCTCCTTCTTCCTTTCTCTTCCCTCCCTCTTCTCTCACATTCCATTTTGCTCTTTCAAACAGCAAAAGAAATTCTCTAAAGTTGAGTGATAAATAGCATGTTATCGGGAAATAATATGTGTGCAGATGGTCAGTAAAAGCGGAACAGGCACAGGTAGGTTGAAAATATGCTTGATATGCAGAACAAGTTGCAATTAGTTCAATCCACTTTTTAAAAAATGTACGTGTCAAGCCATTAGAAAATACAAAGTTTATTTATGCTATTTATTATCAAAACAAAATATTGCTGACTGCAAGTTACTATGCTGAGAAAAAATAAATAGAGCAGTGGCCTGTGGCTAATGGTCTCTACGCTTTGACCAATTTGCCTCTGTGTATTATTCTCCATTTACCACACGATTAAGACTTTCTGGTGGGTGTAGAGAGGTGCCTTACCCTGTGGGTATAAAGATGAGAACTTGGGTTCATTTAGTTACTGTCCACTTATTATAATAACAGCATTAAATTCTTCCTAGGGCTTATAACCTGGCCAGGCCAAAAAATTACATCACCAAATTAACATCACACCAGTTACCGTTTATGGAATGAGCTTTGAATCCAGTCAGAAAACGATTGGTTGCTCCACACCTTTCCTGCATCATTGCTCTGTGGGCACTGCTGCTTTTGTCTGAGGCACAGCAGCAGCTGCACCTGATACTAAAGCTGCCTCAGCTGACGACTGCACCTCTGCAGCCACTGCTGCTGCCTTGTGTCTGAGATCCTGGATGGGAAGAGCCTTCATGCTGTCTTAACTCTGTCTCTGTCCTTTATTTACCAATAAGGATTCCAGAGACCCGGGCGCTGGGTGAACACCTGCTAGCTCAGAGAGGCAGAGCTTCTTACATAACAAGGGGGATGTTACAGGAGCTCGGATGACTCCACTGGGAAAAACAACAGTAACTATGCCACAGCCCAGATCTCAGATTCCGGGTGACAAATGGACAAAGCTAGGACACGGGAAAGGTTTCATGGAGCATTTATGGTTACAGAAGATGGAGATTCATTCATTAAGACAAGTTTCAAACACACTGCTTGAACAAACTGTTGGGGTTACAGCAAAGAGAAGTCTCTGCTGTTCTCTGATGACATTCTTAGTATCTGAGCTGTTCTATGTTAGTGTTCATGCTGACATTGCAAAATGATTAACTTGACATTCTGCACCATGGATTCATTAGGGCTGGAAGATCTGAATTGTTAGCAAAGATTTTTACCATACTTCACACACGCATGGACTTTGTAGTCAGAATGAATCATTTGATGTGATTTAAGGGTTGACAAAGTAAACTTTTAAGGCATTTGTAGGACTTCTCTTCTGTATGAACTATATCATGTTGAGTAAGGCTATAAAGATTCGCGAAGTCTTTGCCACATTCCCTACACTTTTAGGGATTGTCTTCAGATTGAATTTTCTTTATTTCCCTTCTTAAAAAAAAAGATTTATTTATTTACTATTTATACAGTATTCTGTCTGTATGCTTGCAGGCCAGAAGATAGCACCAGATCTCACTAGAAATGGCTGTGAGCCACCATGTGGTTGCTGGGAATTCAACTCAGGACCTCTGGAAGAGCAGTCAGTGCCCTTAACCTCTGAGCCATCTCTCCAGCCCCCTTGAATTTTCTTTTTTCTTTTATGTTGTCTAAGGGATGAAGAACAGGAAAAACATCTGTCGCACGCTTCACACTTGTAGGGTTTCTCTCCAGTATGAACTCTCTTGTGTTTTCTAAGGGATGACTGATAATGAAAGGCTTTGCCACATTCCTTGCACTTGTAGGGTTTCTCTCCAGTGTGAGTTGTTTGATGCTCCAGAAGACTCCTAGAATAGGAAAACTGTTTGCCACATTCTACACACTTATAGGGACTGTCTTCAGAATGGATTGTTTGATGCTCTCTAAGGGATAACAAGGAGTAAAAACATCTGCCGCAGTCCCCACACTTGTAGGGATTGTCTTCACAGTGAATTGTTTGATGTCGCTGAAGAGATAAAGGTAAGTAAAAACATTTGCCACACTCTTCACACTTGTATGATTTCTCTCCAGTATGAATTGTCTGATGTTCTTTAAGTCTTTTAAAACTGGAAAGAGTTTTGCCACACTCTGCACACTTGTAGGGATAGTCTTCAGAATGGATTGGTTGATGTCGTCTAAGCGATGAAGATGAGCAAAAACATTTGCCACACTCCTTACACTTGTATGGTTTCTTTTCAGTGTGGACTCTCTGATGTTTCTGAAGGTGTGCAAAGGAGGAGAACCCTTTGCCACATTCTACACACTTGTAGGGATAGTCTTTGGAATGAATTACTTGATGCTGTCTAAGGTATGAAACTGAGGAAAAACATTTGCCACACTCTTCACACTTGTATGGTTTCTCACCAAAATGATATCTTTGATGTTTATTTAGGTTTGAAGGATCATAAAAAGCTCTGCCACATTCTTCACACTTGTAGGGTTTCTCTCCAGAATGAATTTTTTGATGTTGCTTTAGCATTGAAAGATAGTAAAATGATCTGCCACATTCTCCACACTTGTAGGTTTTTTCATCAGTATGATTTTTCTGGTGTATAAAAAGTGATTGGCGAGTATTGAAGGCCTTGTGACATTCTTTACACGTGTAGGGTTTTTCTCCAGTGTGAAGTCTCTGGTGTATGGAAAGTGCTTTAGAAGAACTAAGGCCCTTACCACATTCTTCACACTTGAAGGGTTTCTCCCTTGTACGAATTCTTTGGTGTTGAATGTGTAGTGAGTTACAGTCAATGGCTTTGTTGTAAACATTATAATCACTGGGTGTTTTTCCTGTTGAACAGAAGTTGAGATATGAATAAAGGCCAGGAAATATTCTTACAATGCTCACTTACAATGCTTACCTTTTAAAAAGAAAATATTTGGCCGGGCAATGGTGGCACACGCCTTTAATCCCAGCACTCGGGAAGCAGAGGCAGGCGGATCTCTGTGAGTTCGAGACCAGCCCGGTCTACAGAGCTAGTTCCAGGACAGGCTCCAAAGCCACAGAGAAACCCTGTCTCGANAAAAAAAAAAAAAAAAAAAAAAAAAAAAAAAAAGAAAGAAATATTTGCTCATGCATACTGAAGCATCAGTAAGAAAATACAGTACCTTTCAAAACCTATAGGCACTAAGAATAAATGAATAAAATAATGTAGGGAGAAATAATTTATATTTCAACTAGAATAAGGGCACAACCAAACAGAATATAGACATAATGGCATATAATTGAAAATTTAATAGCTAAGTAACGTGTAAGGGCATTTAACTAACAGAAATAAACCCATTAAGCAATAGAGATATTATATGTCTAGACACCCATGAAAGTATAAAGTAACCAAGCCTGGAAAGAGAAGGTTAATTGTGATTGTGTGGATTTGAGCTATTGTCTAAATGTGAAATTTTTATCCTGCACATATAATTATATTTTCAAGGATATGAAAGATAAGCTGCACAACAAGTAGATGTTCCCCAAAACATTAAATTTATAGGTCAAAAATTCAGGACAGTATTTTATGTTTTGTTTGGATAGCAAGAAAATATATATCTGAACCGTATCACATCATGATAAGAAAAAACCTTCAGGTTCGCCTATGCATTACACAAAGTATGCTGAGACAACATATTTGTCAGTGAATAAATGACAAGACCACTATTTCCTTTTTTGTTTTTGCTGTTCAAGACAAGGTTTCTCTGTGTGGACCTTACTGTCCTGGAGCTCACTATTTAGACCAGGCTGGTCACAAACTTAGAAATCCACCTACCTCTGCCTACCAAGGGCTGGGATTCGTGAAGTAGGCCCCTATACCCAGGCAATAAGATTATGTATTTCTAGGATTAATTTATAAGACTAAGTAGCTATTAAACACAAAATAGAGAGACAATGAACCAAGCATAAAAACAAGAAACCTATGTTTACCCATGAAGTAGAAATTCACAGAGCAGAGCTCATAGATATTTCTTTCTTTTTTATTTTTTTATTTTTTTGTTGTTGTTGAAAAAAATTTCCGCCTCCTCCCTGCCTCCCATTTCCCTCCCCCTCCTCTCCCCTCCCTCCACTCCTGTCCCCCTCTCCCCACTCCATTCCCCCTCCCTCTTGAGTCTGAAGAGCAGTCCGGATTCCCTGCCCTGTGGGAAGTCTCATAGATATTTCATAATTCTACGCTGTCCGTATATACTTCATCAATGTGCTGTGCTGAGCCACCAAAATATATGGGGAATGTATAAGGAATGATTATAGGCTATATATACCTTTGAAATAATAATAGAGAATATAAAATTGCAAAGCAAAGAAAAAATTTTGAAGCCACAAAACTTTGAAAACTTAGTGGTGATCTATTAAACATATTCTTCTAGCTATGGATGGGTTTAATCTTTGAATATATATTCACAAAGGGCATGCATTTTACATCCTCATTACTGAGTGTGTGATGAAGAAAAACTCTGGAAGATGTCTTCATCGAGAACTAAGAGCTCTGATGGGGTCACTTTCCTCGATAATGTAAGCGACACGGGAGAAAGTCATGTGTGAGCTTCCTTTCTTACTGTGGATTCACACCTAGGTGTTTAGAAATGTGTGCAACATTTCCGATGCGTAGAACACGGTACAGAGTCTGTTGTTACTGAACTGCCCAAAATGACTCGACTTTGTGTGAGTTTTACACAACTGCTCCTTTAACTACACAATCCTGCTGAGAAAATGTTCTCAGGCAGCCTCCCTGGCAGCTGTGGAAGATCCACTGTTTTACATCACAGAACAGACTGTTTGAATCAATGAAATTAAAAGTTTGGATTTTAAGCCCCAGCCCGTGTCTGGTATGATGTAAATGTGCATTTGGCTTTATAAACCCAATTAAACTAGTGTTAAAGAGTGCTGGGATGACCAATGTATTGCCTTCCTGACACAAACCCAACCTTGTCCTCTGGTCCTCTGATGGGGCAGGTGTGGGTATTTTTGGCTGGTCCAGATTCTGGTAGAAATCCTGATAGGGACTGCTCCTCTGGTCTCCTTCTAAGAGTAAAGATGTAGACGGAAAGAGTAATGGATGAAATTTTCCGTCAGGTCCGCATCTTCCGTCATCTCTGTGGATGCCGAGGGTTAGCGTGGTCCCCTCCATCTATGCTGTCTTGGCTTTTCATCAGTGCCTTACTTTTGTTGCTTTCCCTGACCCTCCTACAGGAACCCAGAGTCAGCTGCTCTCTGAGCTCACACTGGATTCAAGACTAATGCGTTGTGGGTTCCGCTGTCCTCCTGCCTGTCCGCATGAGTGCTGGCAAAAATCCATTCTGAGGCTGTATCTATGAGATTGGGAAACTCCACGTCTATATTCCCTTCAACCTTCAATCCCTGGCACCGAGCTCCCCATGATGATACTCTCTATGATGAAACAAGCTACTGAATGGAGAAGGTCTGCAGAACTGACCAAAATTTAAACATAAACACGATCCATGGAACTGGGGACGTCAGTCTCCTGATCCCTTTATAGCGTATGTTTAAATTTCATTTTGGTATGAAAGATTTCCAATTCATCAGTCGTAATTTTAGAGTGTGAAATTATTAACAGACAAAAATCACTTTCATTTATTAAGTCCTATCTGATGAGAGTCACTAATTTATTGTAAGCTGTTACAACGAAGGTAATTAAGACAGAACAGTAGTGATGAGTCACCTATGAATGACGAAATAAACTTAGTGGGCCCAAAGTTGTGTTTATACTCATGCTAAATACAGATCTATACATTCGTGCTATACAAATATAATTCATGGACAGACACAATCCTAGAGGTAGAGAAAACTTTCTGCCTTCCATTATCCAGTCCTCTGTACCTTAAAGCAGGAAACTGAATGAATGTAAGTTCAACTTTCTTTTCTTTAGTATGGAATAATATTAAAATTAGAGATACTTAAGTAAGTGGTTCTTGGGCCAGGAGTGGTGACACACTCCTTTAATCCCAGCACTCTGCAGCAGAGGCAGAACAATCTTTTTGAGTTCACTGCCAACCTGGTCTATACAGTCAGCTCCAGGACTGCCAGGGCTACAGAGAAACTGTCTAAAAAAACAAACAAAAAAAATAAGAACCACAAAAGAAAAACATAGAAAGACAGTTATTGAAATTGAATATTTGAGTAAAAAGGGTTAAATCTACGCCACACTTGCATGGAAGGACACAGCCAGGATCAAATGCATCACTTACCCTCAGATGGGACAGAGATCTATGAGACTAAATGGCATTCTAGTCTCAACGCAGGGGAAGGATGCATGGGGAATAGGATTCCTCAGTGCCTGTTGCTCCTGTCTCCCTGTGGCCTGTAAGTCAGACCAGAAAATCCTATTCCGTATCTGAGGGGAAGATGAATCACTCCTCATGTCCCACAGCACAGGAGGTAGACTCTCTCACGCTGAGGAGGATCTCAGATTCTGCACCACACTCCAAATGTGTCAGGCAATGGAGACCTCATTGCAATTTCTCTGTAGTCCATGTCTCGTGAACTGATAGCAAAAGATACCCAGGGGAGCCTTATACCTATGCCTGCTACCCAGCTGTTACAGGAACTACATGCTAGTTCAACTGGCCTTGCCCTGTCCCCTGGTTTTGAATTTTCCTTCTCTTAACAAAGCTAATTTCGGAGCTGAGATGTAGTGCCTGATTGTGTAGGGAGTCCTCAGCAAAGCGGTAGATAATACATTACAAGGCTCTGCCACAGGACCAGTGAGCATAGCAGGCTGAACTCTGGGCACTCATGCGAACTAAGCTGCGTGCACCATGTGGCAGAGGGCATAAGAAATATGGGTTCCTAAGAAGGACATGCATGGAGGGCCCCAGGAAGGGGAAATAGTTAAGATCTCCCATGTAAACTGGGAGGGGAGAAGGGAAGAAATGGGGGGGGTGGGAACATGAGAGATCGAGATGACTGCGTTGGGGGAGAGAAGGAGAGCAATGAAACAGGTGTCTTGATGGGGGAGCCATTCTGGGGTTAAGGAGAAACCTGGTGCTAGGGAAATTCCTAGGAATCCACAAGGATGACCCCAGCTAAGATTCCGAGCAATAGTCGGGAGGGTGCCTGAACTGGCCTTCCCCTGTAATCAGATCAGTGACTATCTTAGTCATCGTAGAACCTACATCCAGTAACTGATGGAGGCAGATGCAGAGATCCACAGCCGAGCACTGCGCTGAGCTCCGGTAGTGCAGCTGGAGGGAGGAAGGATCATATGAACAAGAGAGGCCAAAATCATGATGGTGAATAACACAGCAGAGATAGCTGACCCAAGCCAGTGGGAGTTCTTAGACCCTAGAATGACAGCTGGGGAACCTGCATGGGACCAAACTACACCCTCTGAATGTGGGTGACAGTTATGCAGCTAGATCTGTTTGGGCAGCCCCAGCAGTAAGACCAGTCACTGTAAATAGAAGCACAGCTCGCTGTTGGAAAGATACACAGCTTAAGAGACTTAAAGCATCTAAGCCATGTGCTTTGACAACAAAGACCAGAAGGAGAGACCTGAAGAATGATTCCCAGAGTATCATGTTTCAAGGCACATGGGAAAGCCTGCCTTTCTATTGGATACTTGGATCTCAGGATCTCAACTTTGCCCCCTTCCCCTCATTCCTACACACCTGGGTGCACGGTGACTGCTGCTTGTCTCTCCCCATCTGAAGGCTCTGGTCTTTGCTCCAGAAATGTCACCAGGTGTGGCTTAGGAACAGCAAGACCTGTTTGTAGAAAAAGAGAAGTTTTTTTTTATGTGTGCTTTTTTTTTTTTTTAAACTTGGAATTGACATGTCCCTTCCTGTACATGACTTGTAAGGACAGAGATGAGGTGACAAATGATTGCAGACAATCAGTTCCTTAAGTGTTTTCAGACAGGATCACTACAACATGTGAAGGAGCCTACAGCACCCAGAGTCTGAGTTTCACTTAAAAAACATTAAATCTGAATTGTGAAACACTTTCATTACAAGTGTGCTCCATGTCTCAGGCCTCTGAATTTCTGACAGTCCCACTAGAGTGAAGGAAACACACATCCAACACAAAGGGTTAAACACAAAGAGAAAAACAGTGAAGAGATTTTTTAAATAATTTATTTTTATTTTTCATATGCACAGGTGTTTTGACTGCATGAATGTCTGAGTGAGGATGAAGATGAATCTAATTGATCTTTATCAATAAAAATCAGGTGTGAGGTATTAGGGTAAGAACCTGAATGATCAGAGAAGCAGCAGAGCAGCCAACTTCCTACTTCTCACATTCCTCTGTCCAAATGGGATAAGGACCCATCTCAGCCCAACCTTACCACTTCCTCTAGTGGCATTTCATTTGTATTTTAATAGATAAAGCTTGTCTGAAGACCAGAGTGCAAAACAGTCATATTAGTCAACCAAACAGGCTGGGCAGTGGTGACACACCTTTAATCCCAGCAGCCACTCTAGTTAGCCATAGAGGCTAGGCAGTGGTGGTGCACGCCTTTAAACTCAACACTAAAGGAGAATGATGTAGGAGGTCCTTCTGTCTATGTGTTGCTTTCATTGGTTAATAAAGAACTGCTTTGAGCTTGTTCGAGCCTATGGCAGGGAAGAGATTAATATAAATGGGTTAAACTAAGATGTAAGAGTTAGCCAATAAGAAGTTAGAGCTAATGGGCCAAGCAGTGTTTTAATTAATACAGTTTCTGTATGGTTATTTCAGGTGTAAGATAGCCGGGCGGCCAGGATGAATAAGCAGGCCCTCCTCCTGTTACAGAGGAATACAAGGCAGAATGAGACAAAAACTCGATCACTTTCAGTCTGATGATTTCATACAGCCAAGAACTCTCTAGTGACCTGGCGGCTTTGCTTTTCAGATCTTCAGGTTGAACCCTAATATCTGTCACTGGGTTTTTATTATGCATGCCAAAACTTCCTGTCCCTCTCTCTACAGTCCTCCAAACCTCTAGGGTCAGCAAGCTCCACCCTCTGACTCCAAACAAACTTTATTTGTCAGAACACAATCAAAATATTGCACAACACGAGGGTGTCAGATCTTGGCATTACAGACAGTTGTGAGCAGCCATGTGGGTGCTGGGAATTGAACGCCAGTCCCCTAGAAGAGCAGTCAGTGCTCTTAACAACTGAGCCATCTCACCAGCCCCCAGATGATTTTTAATAGAGCAGTCTCCCTAATTTTTCTGAAAATGAAGGATATGAAAATCACTGTTGAAATGCTCCCATGAGATACCATACAATGCGAGGAAGCTACATGTTGAAGTGAAATAAGAAGTCACTATAGGTGAGATGCTCACCCAGGAAATCCAGGTGGCTGTAATTCTCCAACATCACATCCCTGTACAGATTCCACTGAGCAGGCTCCAGGCATTCCCTCTCTTCTGGAGAGAACTCAATGGCCACATCCGAGAAGGACAGCATTTCCTGAAATAAAGATCAGCAAATGATACCACACTTTAGCAATTAAAACCATCAATGATATAAACATCAAGATGCACTGGACTGAATCGTTCTGTCAACTAGACATTAGCTAGGGTCATCTGAGAAGAGAGAAACATAATAGAGAAAATGCCTCCCAAAAACTCTATAGGGAAGAATATGGCATTTCTTAATTCTTGACTCATATGACGTATCACAGCCCTTTTATGGGTGGTCCCCAATAGGCAGGCAGTCCTGTCTGGTATACAAAGGCTGGCTGGGCAAGTTAGTAAGTAGTGTTCTTAGTGACTTCTGTTCCAGTACTTGCCTCAGGTTCCCCTCTTGACTTCCCTCAGTGATGGACTGTTACCTGAAGTAGGAGTCTAAAATAAATCCTTTCCTACCCAAGCTGTCTCTCATCACGGGCTTTAGCACAATAGAAACCCTCAGACAGGCACCGCTTGTCTGTGGATTTTGCCCAGGATGGAAGAGAGCTAGAAAGGTTTCTTACATAGGTAGTAATATTCCTCAGACATGTCTGAAATGGTCACATGATCCCACACTGACCCATCAAAAGGAAAGACAAGGTAAACAATTCTATAGGCCCAAGTTGACACAACCCATTTAAGGCAGAGATGTAAAATTAATGCATTCACAGAACATGCATTTATTGTCATGTGCTACTACACACCACACACGTATGCATTCCTCACAGGAGAAAGTCACGGTGAGGGAGAAGGGATTTCTCAACAGTTCCTTCGCACAATCATGAAAGTGAAGTGTCATGAAAATACAGAGTCTGATGCAGCAAGGCCCTGAAGTAGCTATAAGAATCACGCCCCAAATTGCCTACCACAGTTACCACACAGGGAAGTGTCTGCCGTACCAGCGCCAATCCTCTGTGAGACGCTGTGCGTGGGGGGGGGGGAGGGGGGGACAGGACACCTGTGAATATAATTTAGGAGGGATTTTACCCAATAGTATTAATGGCAAAATTTTCAGGGGAATTTGATTTTGGCAAAATTCATTTCTATAAAGAAGAAATTCAAAAAGTGTCTGTCCTAAGGGGGACACATTGCCACTCACTAGAGACTGTTATGCATTCTTAGTATAATTTGGAATTGGATATCATACTCCACATGAATGGCACCTGGTTCTACAGACAACAAGGAACAACTAAATGGACAGAGTAGTTGTAATAAGAATTCTTGTGTCTCCTGTCAGTGTCCCACAGAGATATCTTTTCAGAGAGTCAAACAAACCAGAAGACTAGACATTTCAGCTGGTTGTTCTGACAGGGGCTAGATAGAATCTAGCAGAGGGTACTTGGTAGTGTACTATGTTTACACAGTGCGTCTCACTTTGTGGACACATCTGTATTTATTCTGTCAACATTTTTCTTGGTAAATATGAGGTGGTTTAAGAGTTGATTGCAGGAGGCCGGAAGGACTGAACCACCTGGGAGCAGCAATCAACCTCCCCTGCCCCAGTGGAAATTGACTCACTGGGGAGCAACGAGCAACCGGGACCATGGCACCATGGCAAGCCTCCAACTCGAGGAGTAACCGTCTGAGCCTTGGGCCTGCTTGCACCTGGAGGAGATAACCAGAGGCTCTACTCTGCCTGCACCTTAAGTGGTGTGCAACTGAGCCACAGCCACCAACTACACCAACTGAAGGAAGAGGAACTCCTTGAAGCACAGGCTCCACTTATACCACCTGGAAGAACAGATGGGTAGACAACAAGGTAAGAATACACTCAACAACACAAAGAGCAAAACGACACCACCAAAAACTAGTGTCTCTACAACAGCAGGAGCTGAACACCCCAACACAGATGAAGCAGAAGAAAACAACATCAAAAGCAACTTTATGAAAACAATTGAGGTATTTAAGTAGAAATGAAAAGTTCTCTTAAAGAGGTGGAGGAAAAGACAAACAAAAAGTTGGAAGAAATCCACAAATCCCTTAAAGAAAACCAAGAAAAAGCAATCAAGCAGGTGAAAGAAATGATTCAAAACTTGAAAACCGAAATAGAAACAATAAAGAAACTACAAACCAAGGGAATTCTGGAAATGGAAAATTTGAGTAAATGATCAGAAATCACAAATGCAAGCATAAACAACAGAATATAAGAGATGGAAGAGAGCCAGGCGGTGGTGGCGCACGCCTTTAATCCCAGCACTCAGGAGGCAGAGGCAGGCAGATCTCTGTGAGTTCGAGGTCAGCCTGGTCTACAAGAGCTAGTTCCAGGACAGGCTCCAAAACCACAGAGAAACCCTGTCTCGAAAAAACAAAAAAAACAAAAAAAAAAAAAAGAGAGAGAGAGAGAGAGAGAGATGGAAGAGAGAATCCCAGGTGTTGAAGATACTATAGAGGAAATAGATTCATCAGTCAAAGAAAATGTAGAAATCCAACAGAAGCTTAAGGCAAACTATCCAGGAAATATGGGACACCATGAAAAGACCAAATGTAAGAATAATAGGGATAGAAGAAGGAGAAGTCCAACTCAAAGGCACAGAAAACATATTCAATAAAATCACAGAAGAAAATTTTCCCAACCTAAGGAAAGACATGGCTATGAAAATATGAAAAGCTTACAGAACACCAAATAAACTGAACCAAAAAAAAGTTTCCTCTCCACAAAATAATCAAAACACTAAAATACAGAATAAATAAAGACTGTTAAGAACTGCAAAGGGAAAAGGCCAAGTAACATATAAAGGCAGACCTATCAGAATTACACCTGACTTCTCAGTAGAAACAATGAAAGCCAGAAGGTTCTGGTCAGGTGTTATGCTGACACTAAGAGTTCATGGATGCCAACCCAGACTACTGTACCCAGCAAAACCTTAAATTACCATAGGTGGAAAAAACAAGATATTCCATGACAAAACCAGATTTAAACAATACCTATCCACGAATCCAGCACTACAGAAAGTACTAGAAGGAAAACTCCAACCCAGGGAAGTAAGCTGTAGCCACAAAAACACAGACACAATACCACCAACAACACAAAACAAAAATTGCAGGAACTAGCAATCACAGGTCACTAATATTGCTTAATATAAATAGATTCAATTTACCAATAAAAAGACACAGGCTAACACATTAGATACAAAAACAGAATCCATTCTTCTGCTGCATACAAGAAGCACGCCTCAACCTCAATGACAGACATTGTCTCCGAGTAAAGGGTTGGGGAAAAAAGTTTCCAATCAAATGGACCTAAGAAACAAGCTGGTATAGCTAATATCTAATAAGATAGACTTTAAAATAAAATCAATCAAAAAAAATGAAGAAAGGATATTTCATATTCATCACAGAAAAAATTCTTCAAGAGGAAATCTCAATTCTGAACATCTCTGCCCCAAGGAACATCTCTGGAAGCATCACTATCCCTGACTTCAAGCTTTATTATAGAGCTACAGTAATGACAACAGTTTGGTATTGGCATAAAAACAGACAGGTTGACGAATGAAATTGAATCAAAGATCCTGATATTAGCCCACACACCTTCAAACACCTGATTTTTGACAAAGAAACTAATAATATAAACTGGAAAAAGAAAAGCATCCTCAACAAATGGTGCTAGTATAACTGGAAGTCGGCATGTAGAAGAATGCAAATATGTCTATTTATTGCCATGTACAAAACTCAAGTCCAAATGGATCAAAGACTTCATGAGCCCCATACTTTGACATACACTTTGACATAGGAGATCACTTCCTAAATATAACCCCAGTAGCACAGACACTGAGAGAAACAATTGATAAATAGGATCCCCTGAAACTGAGAAGCTTTTGTAAAGCAAAGGACATGGTCAACAAGACAAAACAGCTGCCTACAGAATGGGAAAAGATCTTCACCAACCACACATCTGACAGAGGGCTGATCTTCAAAATATATAAAGAATCCAAGAAATTAGACATCAAACTACCAAATAATCCAATTTAAAATGGGTACAGATCTAAACAGAGAATTCTCAACAGAAGAATCTCAAATGGCTGAAAGACACTTAAGGGAATGTTCAACATACTTAGTCATCAGGAAAACGCAAATCAAAACAACCCCGAGATTCCATCTTACACCTGTCAGAATGGCCAAGATCAAAACCACTGATGACAGCTTATGCTGGAGAAGATGTGGAGTGAGGGGAACACTCCTCCATCGCTGGTGAGAGTGCAAACTGGTATAGCTGCTTTGGAAATCAGTACAGTGATTTCTCTGAAAATTAGGAATCAATCTACCTCAAGACCCACAACACCACTTTTGTGCCTATATCCAGAGGTTAAATCACACCACAAAAACATTTGCTAAACTATGTTCATAGCAGCATTATTCATAATAACCAGAACCTGCAAACAACCTAAATGCCCCTCAACAAAGAATGGATAAAGAAAATGTGGTACATTTACACAATGGAGTACTATTTGGCAGGGAAAAAAAACCTCAATGACATCTTTAATTTGCAGGCAAATGAATGGAACTAGAAAAAAAAAAAAAAAAAAAAACATCCTGAGTGAGGTAACCCAGACCCAGAAAGACAAACATAGTATGTACTCACTCAAAATTGGATATCAGATATAAAGCAAGAATAACCAGCCTATAGTTCACAGACCCAGAGAAGCTAGAGAAGCTCTTCCAAAAACTGATAGAAGCAGATGCAGAGATCCACAACTAACCACTAGGTCAAGTTCCAGGGGAAGAGAGGGACTAGGGATAATACAAAAAATATTTTTATTTAATAATAATACTGTGGAGTTAATACCATGATGGGGAAACCCACAGAATAAGTTGACCTAAGCTAGTGGGAGCTCACTGATTCCAGACTGACAACTGGGGAACCTGCATATGATGAACAAGGCCCCCTGAATACAGGTGACAATGGTGTGTCTTGGGCAGTATATGAGACCACCGGCAGTGGGACCAGTATCTAATGCTAATGCATGAACTGACTTCGTGGAGCCCATTCTATAGACAGACAGACAGACAGACAGTTACATAGGTAGCTAGATACATACATAGGTATGTAGGTAGATAGATAAACTGAAGAGTAGCAGGATATTGATAGGAGGTCATATGCAAAGAAAGGACTGGATTCCAGGTCAGGGTCCAGAACAACAGTGACCCTCCATTCAAAACAGCAGACCTACAGGTGACATGACAGAGTGCCTGAAATACACAGCACACACATCATGGAGTACCAACCCTAGATCTTTGTCCCAGGGCTTTAATCACATAACTGTGGCCTGAAACAATCACAAGCGTTTGCTTCAAGCCACCAAGCTATGCACTTGTATGACTCAGAAAGTAGATTAAACTATGAAAAATATGAGAGACAAAATATAGTACCTGATTTGGAAACATGAATTACGATTTTAGTTTCAAAATAAGTACCACATGTTTTGCTCTGTACATTAGATGTCTAGATGGTTTTGTGGATTTTAATAGTCTACACATTGTTTCTGGGTCTTCTTAAAGCAACACTGTGTGGAGTACATCCGATACAGATTAGGGCCATGCACTCTCATAGACCTGACTTAATTTCATATAGAGACTGTAGAATGGAGAGAACAACAGAATGCAGATATCAAAGATGGTCATGCAACCACATGCACCTTTTATCTCAAAATATGTTTTTTCATTTGATAATGGCTATGGAGGATACTATGGCAGACAATTTTATAACCCGAATTAACAACGTAATGAAAATCAGTGCTGCTCAGATTTATTCCTTTCATGTGTTTGATGCCTGTTCAAATATTTGCAAGTTCTCTCCATGGCCTCAGACATAATCACATAGAACAATCAATAGGAACCGAATGTCATCACCCAGCACCTCCACTCCAGGGTTTTCCAGAGATGACATGTCTAACAGCACGGGTCACACATGAGCTGTAAACACAAGTAACTCCTTCCCTCACACTGACGTAGAGCACAGTGAAAGAAGCCTGGGAGGAAAGACACAGGACTGTCAGCAAGGGGAACCGGACTGGACCTGTGGAAGAGCAGGACCCACCATTAGCAGTTTGCTTTACTGGTTGGCTACGCAGTGCCCCATGTGAAGGACAGTGCAGGAAGTGGTTTTGTTCTGGCTCACTGTAAGAAGCCTCTGCTCACAGAGGAACCTCTGCTGTAAGGACAGGGGAAGGCATCCCAGCTGCAGCTGCAGACAAAGACCCAGGAATGAAATCACAGCAGCCGCATCAGTCAAGAAGTGCAGAATGGAAATGAAGAAATAATGGAGTCTCAGAGATATGAAAGGAGCAAACTGGAAGAAACCAGAGAAAACCGGAAGAAAGCCGCACAGGTCATGAAAGCAGCTAACACAGATTAACATGCAAAACGAATGAAACACTTTTTGTTGTTGCTGCATGTAAGCGGAACTATTCAAACAAAGCAAAGAGAATTCTTCCTCACAGAGGAAATGCAAACGACTGTCCGAATACCAAAATCAAAGTCTTTAGCAAGAACATGTCGGGGACAAAGTTTAAATTACATGTCAGCACAGTTTTAACATAGCTAAACTATGTTAAACACACATAGTTTGTAAATCAACAAAGTGTTGATTGCATGGATTTATCAAGGTGCTCACTGTAAGAAATGGGAAATGAACCATAGAAAGTATTTATCACATCATTAAAGTTGAAATGCTGTCAGACTCAGGTAGCCTAGGCTGGCCTTGAATTCGCTATGAAGCAGGAGAGGACCAGAGGGCCCTGCCTCCCCCTCACAAACGCAGAGATGACAGGGATGTGCCTCAGAGGAGACTGACGTTTCTTTTCTATCACAGGTCTGGTTACTAAAATCCCAGGAATACACACAGGTCTGGGAGTTCTTCTCACCTGCGGACCTGACAGTGAAAGATCCCCAGAGCGGGGAGACTCTGACTCAAGTCTCGGGATAACACGACCCCCAGGAACTCACGAGAGACCGTCCTTGCTGCAATCACACGAGGTTTATAGACAGGGCAGAAACCAGTGCACTTATTTCCCACGCAGGGGTAAAGAGTTCGACCCCGAGTAGCTGGGAGAAGGAGTATTTAAGGGAAGAAACCATAACACAATAATCCAAAGGAGGTAGGGAGGGCGTCATTGGAAAATTCTGAAAATACCAGTGATAATCACAAGCGGGTACCTCCCTGTTTCTCAAGATTATAATCTAACTTTGTCTTCAGCTAGTTCCTGAAACAGAGTCACTGAACCGGCTAATCTAGATTTTTGATTCTTCTCTCCCTGCTTAGATTTTTGGCTCTGTTTTTTTCTGCTAGAGGGGTATGGATTTATCCTGGTCTTTCAACACAAAAGTCTGGCACTGTAACACAAGGCCATGAGAGCTTTTCACCTGTTCCTAGGGCTCCTGCTTCTGGACCAGCTCAACAAGCTCAAGGCCACATCAAGACATTGACACAACCATTGTAGGCCAAGCAGACATCCTGTCGTTTTCACAGTTAGTCCACCCTACATTAGGGATGAGGGATCTTTCAAAGCTGGAAGAAAACCAGTCCTCAAGGTGAGGTCTGGAGTCAGCTTCTCCAGTTCCTTCTTTCCTGTGTGTGGACTGTGTGTATGTTCTCTCCACCCAAGTCACAGTTTTCTGTAGCAGCTGGTCCTGGCAGATCTGTCTGCTGTGTTCCAAAATTTCTCACATGCATCCCGTTGCACCTCAGACTCTCCCTCTCTTAATTCTTTAACTGGAGACAAAATGAACGCAATCAAAACCTCAAGACCGTTACACTAGGCTGGCTACAGAGCACAGGAAGGACCAGAAACCCCGTTTGGTCTAAAGTTACTGAGAAATCTCACAGCATCCCCGTGACAGTGGGTCGGAAGTGAAGCCGACTTCCCCACCAAAGCTGCTCAGTGAAGTGAGCTCCCAGCTCCCCCTCAGGAGCAGGCAGTCAGCTGACCATCCTTGGCTTGCAACCCTGGACCCAGCACTGTCATCTACTCCGCGCTCCCAGGCTGCTCTCCTGTCCCAGAAGCCCAAGGCTGACTCGGGCTGCAGGCGGCGTCCTAAGGAAACCACAGGACACAGTCCCTGTCGCCCTCACCCCAGCCCTGACCTGCAACCTCAGGCGTCCCAGCCAGTTGAGCCCAGCACCTCTAAGGCAGCTTCTCCCGCCCTCCCACCCTGCCCAGGTCCGCTCCCTCCAAGACGGCCCCGCACCCCACACAGTGACTCAGGCAGCGCTGCACCCGGGACCAACCTCCGTGTCAGAGACACAACAGGAAGGCACAGCAGGGGGACTCTCGCCCAACTTTGAGGAAGACACTCACGTGGAGACCAAAACCTTGAATGCGGATTTCCTGCTTGTCTCCCAGCGAGGTCACATTCCCTGAGACTACATTTCCCAGAAGTCTGTGGGAAGGAAATCCCCGGACCCCATTGGGGATTTCTTCAGTTCCTGGGTTTGTGCCTATTAGAGTCCTGGAGAAGTTCCTCAAAAGACCACCATCCACGTATGCAATCAGCAACAGTGTTGTTAATTTCTGGCATGCTGGTGAAAGACTCCCGGAGTAGGGAGACTCTCACTCAAGTCTCGGGATAACACGACCCCCCAAGAACTCACGAGAGACGGTCCTTGCTGCAGTCACAGGAGGTTTACTGACAGGAACCAGTGCCCTGAGGCGGAGACTCATTTCCCACGCCTGGGTAGAGAGGAGTTCCACCCCGAGTAGCTGGGAGAAGGGGTATTTAAGGGAAGAAACCATAACCCAAAGGGGGTAGGGAGGGCGTCATTGGAAAATTCCGAAAATACCAGTGATAATCACAAGGGGGTAACTCCCGGTTTCTCAAGATTGTTCTCAAGATTATAATCTAACTTTGTGGTCAGCCAGTTCTTGGAACAGAGTCACTGAACCGGCTAACCTAGATTCTTGGCTCTACTCTTCCTGCTAGAGATTTTTGATTCTTCTCTTCCTGCTAGAGATTTTTGGCTCTACTCTTCCTACTAGGGATTTTTGGCTCTATCCTGGTCCTTCACTGGGACTGTCCATTCCATGATGTCAACTCTGAGAGAAGCTGGCAGACCTCTTTTAAGCACAACTGAAGTTCCTAGGCAGTTAGGTCATTTTATCTACAGGTGTCTTTAAGCAAGTGGCAATCATATTAATACTTCCTAATTGGCCAGGGCTAGTTAGGACTGGTCAGAACTATGGTTTTCCATTTGTGACCAGGCCTGGACAAGTTTCAGGCTTTGTCCTTATTTGGTTATCTGCTGACTGTGCCTCAGACCTGGCCTGGCCTAGTACTGCATGTACCAGGTCCCCTTGTCCTGACTTTCAGGGATGGTGGAGATTATTTGTCCTTTGTGACTTTCCTCAGAAACTGCTTGTTCAGTCTCAGGATACTGAAACTGAGGCCTGATCTCTGAGAGAAGACCGAGAACCCTGTTACAGCTTCTGCTGGATCCTCTCATCCCCACCTTTTTGAGTACTGGATCATCTCAAATCTGGAGATGCTTCTTTTTGGCTCATTGGCTCCTACTGTTGTTTAAACCCATTAGTTGGACTGTGAAGATCCACTCCTTAATAAATCTGATGAAAGCATTGATTATACGTGGTTCATAGATGAGAGCCAACAGTAAGATGATTGAAGGTTCAGCTAAGGCTGACAAGAGAGTAGTGAACCAGGGTGACCGACCACTTTTACAGAGATCCACACCCTCCATCATTTTGTTCTCTCTCCAGCTGTCTATCATTTAACTTCTTCCTAAGCAGAGCCATTTAGTCCCTGTTAACCCCAGAATGGTTCATATGAAAGCAGCATTGCTCTCCTAGGGCCTCCCATCGGCCCCTCCTACTTTGGAGAACTATTTCCGTTAGAGAGGGGAGCGATTTCTCTAAATCTGCAACAGATTTTTCTCTAGGATTGCGACACTTGCATCTCTGGCCATTTTCAAGGCACTGTTGTTCTGATCTTGTTATACCAAGGCTGAAGCTCCGGTACCTATGGCCCCAGGGAAGCCAACCACTGGAGGGCAGACACAAGGACAAGTGTGATGACTTCTCATTTTTCAGAGCTCCTGGTCATTCAGAGCAGGTTGCTGTCATCGGTTGATGTTTGGATGTGTCTGTCAGCCAAGTGGAAACCTGTTGAGACAGACACAAACTAGGAACAGAAGTAAAAACTTACGAACTTACTTGGAATTTTTAGAGCCATAATTGAGTCTAAATTGACTCATAGTTGGGTCAGTAATTGAGAAGAAAAGGGGTTCCAAGACCCGGAGAGAGTGAGGTGACTTAGGAATAGGCAAGTAGGGAAACTTATGCGGTATTTTTCTGGAATCCTTTGGACCTGGGAGAAGTGGATCCAAGTTTTATGACTATCTCCATTTTCTGAAGTTTCTATGAATTTCTATTTCGTAGAGTGACATAGAAGTTTCAGATATATTAGCATTATCAATCTGGACTGAAATCCGTATTGAAGAAAAAGCAGGTAACAAGTGTCTGTAAACCAGCAGGAGTAGACTCACATCCTTGAGTCTTAACAAAAGCTATAGATGCGAGTTAAAAAGCGTGTACACTGGAGATTTTCTTCTAACCAGAGAACCGGGTATAAATTGAACTGAAATGCCCAATGAAAAGCATCTACAAGTCTATAATTAGAAGACAACCAAGTCAAGAAGAGTCTGTAATGAGGGGGAGAGAGTGGAAAGGATAATGGAAGGCGGATACTATGAAAGTAGAAGGGGAACTCTCAGGGAGGAGGGAGCCCACAGGGCACCCAGGCACTGGGGACAACGGAGAAGAGGGCAGATAATGGCAAAGCAGTATGAACGCAGCCAAATGAGGGACCGTGGCCGTGATGGTCAAGGCATTGCATCACTGTGATCCGAGGGACTGGTACTAAATGTCAGATGTGGTGATACACATTTGGAGTCCCAGCGCTCCTGCGGTGAGGTGTGAGGTGGAGATAAGAGAACTGTGCTAGCCGAGAGTGCACAGCTCAACTGCAGAGACAGAGAGACTCCGCTCCAGTGAGGTTAAAGAGAGAACCAACTTCTAAAACTTATCCTCTGATTTTCACACACATACCATCATATAAGAACTCCCCCCCACACACATAATTAAAAAAGAATATGCCATAATAAAAACCATTAATACCTGGAAATATTCAAAATTAATAAGAAAAATTAAGTGGCTATGCCCAGATCACGAAGTCCCCCCAAAACCCACAAGAAGACCGAGTCCTATGTGTAAAAGCAAAGAGACTTTATTCTTATTCAAGTTTGAACTTGGAACTCTCTGTGTGTCCAACACATTGTCATGATCAGAGCCCTGAGCTCAGTTGGGGCGTTTTTTTTTCTTTTGGTTGTTGTTGTTTTTGTTTTATTATAGCAGAGGTTGAGGTGAGGGATTTCTAAGAGTCAGAACCCGATTAGCTGGCATATGTCTAGGGATATCCTGGTGAAAGGGGATGGATGTATTGGGCTGAGGGATATCAGGTGATCCTATCTACAATGGTTGGAACATTAGGAATTTCCTTTGGATGGTCTGTTCCAGGGTGGAGAGTGAGTGGTTTCAGTTTGTGGTCTTTCTTGGAACCAGGTACTGCCTTAGGTAAACTGAGACTCAGGGCTACATTTTAGTTGGTCTCTATAGAGCCTGTATTGGCAGGTGTGTACCAAGCTGCCTTTGGTCCTACTAAAGTACATGGAAAAATAGATTTAAACACGGGAAATTGACTGACGAACTACTTCTAGTCAGCGACTGCAAAATTTGAAATGAGCATCAACCTCGTTTAGGGACATTTTTGTATGAGCACATCTTACATTGTAGCCTGAATCCACCAAGGCCTGATTTCCCAGGTGAGGGTGGCACAGGGCCTTCATGGTAAAAAGAACCCGTGTGAGAAACCATCACATATACTGAAGAACACAGGTAGTGAAAATAGATAGTCCGTTTCTATTTGCAGAAATTAATGAGGTAGTCTGAAACTCGGCCTACTTAATGGCATATACTTTTAAATGTATTTATTTATTCACTATTTTCACAGTTTTAGAAATGAAACCTGCCGGGGGCTGGAGAGATGGCTCAGAGGTTAAGAGCATTGCCTGCTCTTCCAAAGGTCCTGAGTTCAATTCCCAGCAACCACATGGTGGCTCACAACCATCCGTAATGGGGTCTGGTGCCCTCTTCTGGCCTGCAGGCATACACACAGACAGAACACTGTATACATAATAAATAAATAAATAAAATATAAAAAAAAAAAGAAATGAAACCTACCAAAGATAGCAGAGCTCTGCTTATGAAATAAAACCGAGTCTGCAACATGAATTTCCAGCCAGGGACGCTGGAGACACCAAGAGCACACAGGAATCTTCACTGCTGAGCTTTTAATAGGGGCAATTGCATGGGAAGATACTATATAATCATTAAGCCGTGTTTACAAGGAAAGAGAGTGTTTTAGTTAATAGGTCACTGGGGAGAGCGAAGACAAGAAAGCACGGGTAGAAAATACATGGGAACGTAACAAGCCCATAGTGTTGCCCATCTATTTTCATGCATGAACCTGGGAGAGTGGGGCCTAAAAACGAGGCAGAATAAAGTCTAATGCAATAGGCAACTTTATTCAGCGCGTCAGACAATTTTTTTGTATTCTGAGGGTTAAGCAAGGTCCTGAGAGCAAAGTTCACTGGAGTTTGCAGTGTGGACAGTCACAAGGGCAAGGTCACATGTGTTTAGGCTTGCAGTCTGGAGGACAAGGTCAGCTTAGCCTGTGCTGTACGTGGTCACAGGACAACTCGCACTTGGAAGCACCATTTTGAATATTGATGGGTGGGATGATGGGCAACCTAAAGTAAAACCCACTCCTATTTACAGCTGGGAGGGGCACGAAAGTGCACTCTAAGAACAACCCATGTTACAGAGGATGGGAGAAGAGTCAACGTCTGAGCCATCTCTCCAGTCCCTACTTACATTCTCACACAACGTGAGGTTTATGAAGACAAAGAAGGCTTTGTTATGGAGTTTGAAGCCACCTGGGAAAAGACCCACAGACTCAGTTCAGATTGTAATTAACCAAGTTTCTTTCTTTCTTTCCTCCGTCCATCATCTGTCTGTCCATCTGTCTTGGTTTTCTGAGACAGGGTTTCTCTGTAGCTTTGGAGCCTGTCCTGGAACTCACTCTGTAGACCAGGCTGGTCTTAAACTCACAGAGATCCGCCTGCCTCTGCCTCCTGAGTGCTGGGATTAAAGGCGTGCGCCACCATCGCCCGGCTCAATAACCACATTTTTAAAAGTATACTTCATATTTAGATATTATTGCATATTAAACAAGCCAAGTTTATCTTTATTTGAGATAGCTGCTTTAGGCTTAACTCTGATAACCTGCACAGAGGACTGTAGAATGGAAGGTAGGAATTAGTGTCACCCCCTAATATTGTCTGGGAACATGAATTACATGTGTATGTAGCAGGATCACAAACACAATTTGGGGCACAATAAGGATTTTAATCATGAATAGGGGGTGGCTCATAAATAACTTATATCTTAATTACCTTTTGTAACAGCTTTCAATAAATTAGTAACTGTCATAAGATTGGAATTTTATAAATGAAAATAAGTTACCTTATTAAAATTTTGAGCCTTAAAAAGTCACAATTTAAAAAATGAACAAATAAAAGCAAAAAACAGCTGGGCAGTGGTAGCACAGGCCTTTAATCCCAGTACTCAGGAGGCAGGTGGATCTCTGTGAGTTTGAGGCCGGCGTGGTCTACAGAGCAAGTTCTGTGACAGGCAGAGCTACACAGAGAAACCCTGTCTCAAAAAAAAAAAAAATATACGGAAGTTCTCTTATGCAAAATAAACTTTAAACCATAAATACAGTCCATGGAGAGATTGGGAGCTTTAGTTTCTTAATTCCTTTATAGTGAACCTTTACAAAATCTAAGTCAGTCCTAGAGATACTCTACATTCGTATCTTGCACTATCATAAAGAATGTATTTGCTGGCAGTGGTGGTACACGCCTTTGATCCCAGCACACGGGAGGCAGAGGCAGATAAATCTTGGAGTTCCAGCCCAGCTGCTGGTCTACAGAGTGAGTTCCATGTTAGCCAAGAACACAGAAACAAACAAACAAATTAACAGATGAAAAACAAAACCAAGAAAGAATCCATCCGAAGGAAAGGAGAGTAAAATTAACCTTTATAAGACACCTGGAAGAATAGAAAGACATTCATTTCACCACAGTTCTTGTTGTGACTCAGTTTCTCCAAATGGTTTACGTTTAACAAAGTAATCAAAAGTGACTAGAGGGCTGGGGAGATGGCTCAGCGGTTAAGAGCACTGACTGCTCTTCCAGAGGTCCTGAGTTCAATTCCCAACAACCACATGGTGGCTCACAACCACCTATAATGAGATCTGGTGCCCTCTTCTGGCCTACAGGTAGGATACTATATAAATAAATAAATAAATAAATAAATAAATAAATAAATCTTTTTTTTTTTTTTAAAAGTGACTAGATACCTTTATGCCAGGTTTTGTTAGCAATGATAGTCATTATAACCCTAGGACATTAGCATCTTTTAAGCATTAGGTATGTTACTTTAGAGTCTTATCTTCCATTGTTCCCATTTAGCATATTCAGACCTGCTGTGACGTCTCTTGAAGCTTTTGTGGGTTTAGCCTCTTCTCATATAATTTATCTCATTTAAAACAATTTAACCCATTTTTAATGATGTAACTTCATATTTATGTCTTTTGTAGCTTTTTCAAATGGTTTCACTGGTCCTGAGAGAGAAAGATTATATCCTAGTAAGAGCTTTAGTGATATGAAGAACCTTGGTTGAGAGAGCATTTTTTTGTAAACAAGAATCCTGGGAGGGGAAGTATAGAACATGAGCTCAGTTGGTAACTGATTGGAAAGTCTCAACTGAGATAATTTACTCTCTTTGGAACAGCCATTTGAACCTTTATATATTGCCTCCTTGATTAAGCAATTGCAAATGAGACATAATAACCCTAACAAGTAAATTTGTTGGTGGTGGTGTTTTTTTTTTTTTTTTTCTTTCAAGACAAGGTTTCTCTGTAGCTTTGGAGCTTGTCCTGGAACTAGCTCTGTAGACCAAGCTGGCCTCGAACTCACAGAGATCCGCCTGCCTCTGCCTCCCAAGTGCTGGGATTAAAGGCGTGCTCCACCACCACCTGGCCTAACAAGTAAACTCAACACCTGATGTAAGAAGATGTCCCAGAGGGGAGGGTGTTAGACATTGTTACCCAGTGCATATGACAGCTTTCCCACGCAGAAGTGGACTCCCAACCCAGCTTTAGTTATTCTTGCCTAGATAGCCTAGTGTCTCCAGAAAACCTTGGAACCTCATGCAATTGAGTCCCAGTTCCATGCAGCTAGCTGGGAGGCCAGGTGGATCCTCAGGTGAGAGGTCAATGACCTTGCCTATCTCCTCCGTTTTTGAAGGGATAACATTTAACAAGCCTGGCTGTGGTTGCCGTCAGCAGGCACAGCTAGAGTTATAAGGATGGTGTTCAGCTTAGAGATACTGTGCAACATCCATTAAATTAAAGAAGGTTGAATCCGAACTGCACAGCGAGGGTCATGAGACGCATTAATATTACCTGTGCGCATACTGTTAAAGCGTTATGCCGTGGAAGTTTCCAGGTCAGCCTTATAGTAAACATAACACAGTCTTTATTACTTTGATAATAAATAGACTTTTCATAATCATCTTTAAATTGATGTTGACATCATCTAACAATTTATCTGACTATGGTTTTGGAGTTATTATTGATTGATTTTAGGCAAAGTGTCCCTTTTACTCTTTTTAATGGCAAGGATCCCATTAGTTGCTTTTATTCTACACATCTTTTTTTTAAACTTTTTTTTTATTTTTTTAATTTATGTATTTATTATGTATACAACATTCTGCTTCACACACACCAAAAGAGGGCACCAGATCTCATTACAGATGGTTGTGAGCCATCATGTGGTTGATGGGAATTGAACTCATGACCTCTGGAAGAGCAGTCAGTGCTCTTAACCTCTGAGCCATCTCTCCAGCCCCACATCTTTTTTCTATAAGGTAAATAGTAGTAGCCTTTCTCAGAAGGAGTTCACCCCTTAGCTCTTCTCAAGTGCATGCTGTCTTTTCTTGAGCTGTCCTATTATCCTCCTTCTGCCTGTCACAGGGTCAGGGAGCCAACCTGACCCAGGACAGGGCACTGGAAGAAACTCTCAGACAATTATCCTTGGCTTTGAAGTGGGTGGTGCACATTTTACCTCTGGACCAGGTTTTCAGTGAGCAAAAACAGCATACGAAGATTTCAAAATATATTATCTATATTTAAAGGTATTTGTTTCCCCATAAAACTGAAGCCAGTGATTTATATGCCCATAAATGTATTGTGTGTCTGGAGGTCTAGGCAGCCAACCTGAATGGTACTTTACGTATTTTCTCTTTTACATTTTTAAGCTAATACAAATGATCTTATGAGATAGGGACACATTGGCTTGGGAGGGGGGGGGTCAAACCCTGAGTATGCATGAGTAAATCTCTCCATTTTAAAGGTAATCATCATAAATATAGAGAATATCATTTAGCTTTTGATCACTTCTCAACTTTTGCTCTATAGGAACAACACATAGTGGTTGTAACAATTATAGCAAAGCTACTGATTATAACTCACTCCTTATTCAACACCAGAGAATTCATACAGGGAAGAAACCCTACAAGTGTGAAGAATGTGGTTAAGGCTCTTAGTTCTCACTCAACACTTTCCATACACCAGAGACTTCATACTGGAGACAAATCCTACACCTGTGAAGAATGTCACAAGGCTTTAAACCCTTGCTCATCACTTTTTGTTTTGTTTTTTGTTTTTTGAGACAGGGTTTCTCTGTGGCTTTGGAGCCTGTCCTGGAACTAGCTCTTGTAGACCAGGCTGGCCTCTGCCTCCCGAGTGCTGGGATTAAAGGCGTGCGCCACCATCGCCCGGGCTTGCTCATCACTTTTTATACACCAGAAAAATCATACTGATGAAAAAACCTACAAGTGTGGAGACTGTGGCAAAGCTTTTTACTATCCTTCAGTGCTGAAGCAACATCAAAGGATTCATTCTGGAGAGAAACCCTACAAGTGTGAGGAGTGTTGCAAATGTTTTTCTTCTTCAGCTCTTAGACGACATCAAAGAATTCACTCTGAAGCCAGTCCCTACAAGTGTGGGGAATGTGGCAGAGCCTCTGTTAATCATTATACCCATTCTCGACACAAGATGGTTCATACTAGAGAGAAATCTACAAATGTAATAAAAAGTTTACACTTCTTTAGCCCTTCAAAGACATCAAGTAACTCATTCTGAATAGGCATTCCACAGGCATGTGAAGTGTGGTAAAACCCTTGCTGAAGATCCAGACCTTATGCAGCAACAATGAATGCATAGAGTCAGGAAGCCATGCGCATGTGAGAGAGAGCAAGGGCTTTACAACCCAGTCAACACTACCTACCATCAGCAGCATCCATTCTGCAGTGAGAAAAAGCATTGAAGGCTTTACCGCTCAGTCAACACTACCTACCATCAGCAGCATCCACTCTGCAGTGAGACTGTTGAAATAAGGAGCGGCTGGGCTGCGTCCCCAACACCCCGCCGCTTGGCTAGCTTATGCCCGAAATAACAACACACAAACTGTATTCATTTAAAGACTGCTTGGCCCATTTCTATCTAGCCTCTTCTAGGCTAATTCTCACATATTAATTTAGCTCATTTCTAATAATTTGTGTAAGCACCACAAGGTGCGCTTACGGGGAAGATTCTAGCCTACGTCCATCCTGGGTCGGAGCTGCCTGGGAGAGCAGAGCCTGGCGTCTCTGCTCCAGAGAGCACAGCTGTCGAGTCTCCCCGGGAGCAGAGCAGAGTCTGGCCTCACTTCCTCTTCCTCCCAGCATCCTATTCTGTTTACTCCTCCCACCTATGTTTTAACCTATCAGGGCCAAGGAGTTTCTTTATTGCTTAACCAATGAAATCAACAGATTGATATATGACACTCCCACATCAGGAGACAAAGCATTGAAGGCTGTGGTGAAGGTGTCTGTTGTCATTCAGTCCTGGTTCAACCTCAGTAATTCTCACCGGAGAGAAACCGTACTCATGAGAAGAAAAGGACCAGGGCTTATCTGCTCCTCATGTCTATGCAAACTTTGGAGAATTCATTGTGATGACGCAGCCAACAAAGCAATCACTGTGGCACGTTCTTCACTCTGTATCTGCAGATACTTACTATTGCAGAGACACTACACACTCAAGCTGTGCCTAAGCCTTGAATAATAATTGAAGTCTTCCTCAGCAACAAAGGTTCGTCAAAGATGAGAAACTCTGCAGGTGCAGACTTCTCTGTTATCTTGCTGCAGACACCCACACCACACAAGCCAGCATTATCTGAAGGGCTCTCAGCTAGCTATTTGCTTCTATCTGATTAGGTTATAAGCTTGCGTTCTGTCTTCTTGATTTCTACCTGTTGTACTAGAAGCTAGCCAGGATAACCAGCACCACCCTGTACAGGAATTCCTTGGCAGCAGAAATGTGGCTGTGAACACAAACTAGAATGAGCAAGTCTGAAAGCAGTATATTTCCCATGTTTCCCACATGGCTTCCTGTCCTGATGTCCCTGCATGAGGAACAGTAACTCATAACTTGAAATAAACTGGTTATTCCACCTTGTTGGTTTTATCCCAGCCATTTATTATCAGACGGACAGAAATCAATCTAGGACAACAACAAATATGGGACGCCTTTCAACCTTCTTCGTAACTCTGTAGTTCCCATCCAGTGGCATACTAAACACAATGTCACAAAACCTGTAGATGCGTCCACTCTCTCTCCCACACCTAAGCATTCACACTGCAGAGAAGTCCTAGTGATGTAAAGAATATTACAAAGAATTTTACAATATTTCCCTAACTCAACACCAATTAATTCATGAGAAAAGCATTCTGTTGTTTAGGCAGTGAACCCAGCCTAGACTAAGAATCCTGAAGGCAGCCACACCATAGGTCAAACCAATTAATTCAAAAGAACGAACAGGGTGGTGGTGGCGGTGGCTACGCACGCCTTTAATTCCACTTGGGAGGGAGGCAAGGTGGGTGAATCTCTGTGAGTTCGAGGCCAGCCTGGTCTACAAGAGCTTGTTCCAGGGGGCTGGAGAGACGGCTCAGAGGTTAAGAGCACTGACTGGCCAGCGATGGTGGCACACGCCTTTAATCCCAGCACTGGGAGGCAGAGGCAGGTGGATCTCTGTGAGTTTGAGACCAGCCTGGTCTAAAAGACCTAGTTCCAGGACAGGCTCCAAAACCATAGAGAAACCCTGTCTCGAAAAACCAAAAAAAAAAAAAAAAAAAAAAAAAAAAAAAAAAAGTGGGCGAGAGATTTCTAAGGTTAAGGAACCTTGATTGGCTGACATTTGTCTAGGGGTGTCCTGGTGAAAAGCTATGGGTGTGTGCTGGAAGGTGGACCTACCCACAACGGATGGAATGTTAGGAATTTCCTTTGGGTGGTCTGTACCTGGGTGGTGCCTGGGTAGCTGGGTAGTCTCAGCTTGTCTTAGGGTAGACTACTAAGATTTCGAGCCTCTACTGAGCCTGTCCAGGCTGGGCCCTACAATTATAAACTAATTGCCTCATGAACATAGGGAAGTAGGTGTAATTGTTGCTGTGCCTGTCATTAGCGCTCGATCTGAGGTGAGCTGACATTCTTTCTATTCTCCATTGAAAAATCACGGAAAAGAGTGTCCCTTTAATTCCTGTGAGACAGCATATAAAGAAGTTGCTTTTTTTGTTGTTTTTTGTTTTGTTTTGTTTTTTGAGACAGGGTTTTTCTGTAGCTTTGGAGATTGTCCTGGAACTCACTCTGTAGACCAGGCTGACCTCGAACTCACGAGATCTGCCTGCCTCTGCCTTCAGAGTCAGGGATTAAAGGCGTGCACCGCCACCACCCCGTACTGCTGTAATTGTTAGATAGATTAACTCTGAAATGGGCAGTCCTGTTCCTTTGCACTGAGCCTACAATTTCTATGAACGTCTTTACCTTGTGGAAGTGCAACTTCATTTGAAAGGCGAGATACCGTTGTACCGGGTGGGCAAAAATCCAATGGAAGAAATCGCCAAACCCGGGTTCCTAAAATTTCTTCGCGCAGATTTCTGGGAAATGTAATCCCTAAGACTGTGACGCCACAAGAAGCCGTCCAGGAAATCCCATTCCACCTTGAGTCTCCACGCCTGCATCTTCCTCAAATTTGTGCGAGAGTCCCGCCTGCAGTACATTCCCATTGCGCCTCTGACTTGGAGGTTGGTCGAGGGTGCAGCGCTGCCTGAGGCACTGTGCAGGGTGCCCAGCAGTCTTGGAGGAAGAGGACCTGGGCTGGCTGAAGAAGCTCAGGGAGTAGCTTGCCTTGGAGGTGCTGGGCTCAACTGGCTGGGACGCCTGAGGTTGCAGGTCAGAGCTGGGGAGAGGGCGACAGGGACTGTGTCCTGAGTGATGGTTTCCTTAGGACTCCGCGTGAAGCCCGAGTCAGCCTTGGCTTCTGGGACAGGAGAGCGGCCTGGGAGCGCCATGACAGTGCTGGGTCTAGGGTTGCAAGCTAAGGATGGTCAGCTGTCTGCCTGCTCCTAAGGGGGAGCTGGGAGCTCACTGAGCAGCTTTGGTGGGGAAGCCTGCTTCACATCTGGCCTATTCTATTATGGATGCTGTGAGATTTCTCAGTATCTGAAGAGTACACGGGAGTCTAACTGCTCCTGTACTCTGTAGCCGGCCTAGTGTAGCGGTCTTGAGGTCTTGATTATGTCCATTTTTTTCTGTCAGTTAAAGAATTAAGAGAGGGGAAATCCGAGGCCGAACAGGTAGCATGTGGAAAATTCTGGAACACAGCAGGTCTTCCAGAATTAGCTGCTACAGAAAAGTTTTGGCTAGGGGTAGGAGAACACACAAACAGCCCACGCACAGAGGGACCCTCTTGAGGAAGAAGGAACTGGAGAAGCTGACTCCAGGCCTCAACTCCTTTTCTTAAAGTCTTGAAGGCTCCCCCATCCCAAATGTAGGGCAGACTAACTGGAAAAACGACAGGATGTCTGCTTGGCCCACAATGGTTGTGTCAATGTCTTCTTCTGGCCTTGAGCTTGTTGAGCTGGTCCAGAAGCAGGAGCCCTAGGAACAGGTGAAAAGCTCTCATGGCCTTGTGTTACAGTGCCAGGCTTTTGTGTCAGGTCAGCAGGTGAGGAGAATTCTTAGACCTGTGTGTATTCCTGGGATTTTAGTAACCAGACCAGTGATAGAAAAGAAACCTCAGTCTCCTCTGAGGCACATCCCTGTCACCTCTGCGTTTGTGAGGGGGAGGCAGGGCCCTCTGGTAGCAAATTCAAGGCCAGCCTAGGCTACCTGAGTCTGTGATAGAAAACCCTTGAACACACTTTATGGACATGGAATACTTTATGGTTCCTTTCATGTAGTTGCAATGAGCACCGTTAAAAACCCATGCAGCCAGGACTTTGCTGACTTAAGAACTCCATGTGCTTAACTTCTCTTGACACAGTTCATGTGTAACTTGCACTAAGATATTTTATTTAAAGACATTAGATTTTAGGGATTACATACTTATTTGCATTTATCCTGTGAGCGAGTATTCACTTTGTGTTGTTTGAATATTTCTCCATTTTTTAACATATTTATTCCTTTTTTTGAGATTTATTTATATATATGTTTTGTTTGGTTGGTTGGTTGGTTTTTTGTTTTGTTTTGAGAACGGGTTTCTCTGTAGCTTTGGAGCATGTCCTGGAACTAGCTCTTGTAGGCCAGGCTGGCTTCTTATTTATATATTTGTATACTGTGTTCTGTCTGGACATATGTTCGCAGGACAGAAGAGGGCACCAGAACTCATTAAGTATGGTAGTGAGCCACCAGGTGCTTGCTG
>NW_026067929.1:3260128-3267818 GCF_014885135.2 Alexandromys fortis
TAGGGATTACATACTTATTTGCATTTATCCTGTGAGCGAGTATTCACTTTGTGTTGTTTGAATATTTCTCCATTTTTTAACATATTTATTCCTTTTTTTGAGATTTATTTATATATATGTTTTGTTTGGTTGGTTGGTTGGTTTTTTGTTTTGTTTTGAGAACGGGTTTCTCTGTAGCTTTGGAGCATGTCCTGGAACTAGCTCTTGTAGGCCAGGCTGGCTTCTTATTTATATATTTGTATACTGTGTTCTGTCTGGACATATGTTCGCAGGACAGAAGAGGGCACCAGAACTCATTAAGTATGGTAGTGAGCCACCAGGTGCTTGCTGGGAATTGAACTCAGAATATCTGGAAGAGCAACCAGTGCTCTTAAATGCTGTGCCATCTCTCCAGCCACTGAATGTTTATTCTTTCTGGATATTAATCTGTGTTAGCTGCTGTCATGACCTGATGCAGCTTTCCGGTCTTCTCTATTTTCTTCCAGTTTGCTCCTCCCATTATTTCTTAATTTCCCTTCTGCAGTTCTTGACTGGTGTGACTTCTGTGGTTACCTTCCTGGGTCTTTTTCTGCAGCTGCAGCTACCCTGTCCTTACAGCAGAGGTTCCACTGGGAGCAGAGGCTTCTTACAGTGAGCCAGAACAAAACCACTTCCTGCACTGTCCTTCACATGGGGCACCGCGTAGCCAAGCAGTAAAGCAAACTGCTAACAGTGGGTCCTGCTCTTCCACAGATCCAGTCCAGTTCCCCTTGCTGACAGTCCTGTGTCTTTCCTCCTCAGCGTCTCTCATTGTATTCTAATGTCATTGTGAGGGAAGAAGTTACTTGTCTTTACAGCATGTATGACTAGTGCTGTGTTAGACACGTCATCTCTGGAAAACTCTAGAGCGGAGGTGCTGGGTGCCTGTTGATCTATATGATTATGTCAGAGGCCATGGAGAGAGACATTGCAAAAGATTTGAACAGGAGCAAACAGATACAAAGAACATAACTGAGCAGCACAGGTTTTTATTACACTGTCAACCCTGGTTATAAAAGTGTCTGCACACGCCTTTAATCCCAGAACTTGGGAGGCAGAGGCAGGCAGATCTCTGTGTTTGAGGCCAGCCTGGTCTACAAGAGCTAGTTCCAGGACAGGCTCCAAAGCTGCAGAGAAACCCTGTCTCAAACAAAACAAAACAAAACAACAAAAAAAAAGTGTCTGCTCTAGTGTCCTCCATAGACATTATGGAATGAAGCAACATTTCTGAGATGAAAGGTGTGTCTGGTGCATGGCCACCTCTTTTCAGATCTGTGTTCCATTGGCTCCTTTGTGGTCTCTAGATGGAATTAAGTCAGATCTGTGAGAGTCCATGACCCAAATCTATATTGGATAATCTCCAGACACTATTGCTTTAAGAAGACTCAGAAACAATGTATGGACAGACTATTAAAATCCACAAATACATCTAGACATCTAATGTGTATTGCAAAGCATATGATTTTTATTTTGAGACTAAAACTATAACTGTGTAATTCATGTTTCCATGGCAGATCCTATATGGCAGACACTTCTCTACTTAGAATTGTGGCAGCTGTGCAGGGCAATATGGTGAGTGATTCCTACAGTTACTTCTGCTTTGGGGAGCTTGTCAGTTTCTCTCAGAGGTGAATGTTTCCACCTTCGTCTTCTCTGGGCTCTTGCTCTTTAGTACGCTTTCTCCCTCCCTCCCTCCCTCTCTCCCTCCCTCTCTCCCTCCCTCCCTCCCTCCCTCTCTCTGTGTTGCTTCTTCTCTGCCTCTCTCCCTCTTTCTGGCCCTCCCTCCCTCCCTCTCTCTTTCTTTGTTGTTGTTTTTTGAGACAGGGTTTCTCTGTAGTTTTGGAGCCTGTCCTGGAGCTAGCTCTTGTAGACCAGACTGGCCTCAAACTCACAGCGATCCTCCTGAGTGCTAAGATTAAAGGCGTGTGCCACCACCTCCGGGCATTTTTTTCCTCTCTTCTGTAACACTGTAGTTCTGCAGTCTTACCTTTCCTAATGCTGTGACCCTTTAATACAGTTCCTCATATTGTGGTAACCCCTAACCATAAAATTATTTCCCTTGCTACTTCAGAACTGTAATTTTGCTAAGGTTGTTTATTGTAATGCAAATATTTTTGGAGATGAAAGTTTCCAAAGAGGTCCTGCCTCACGTGTTAAGAACCACTGCCTTGGTTAGAAAAGCCTGGGGTCAAATTTTTCACTTCTAGAAGTGATAACATTCTGCACTCGCTACAAAGAAGCTTTCAAAGCAGTGCAATTTCTTTTCCTTGAGAAATACTGGGTGTTTTAATTACCAGATTGCTTCATTCTGCCTGTGTCTTAAAGATTTGCTGGCCCTTCACTGAATTTCATCTCTGCTCTTTACTTAAAGATAATTTTCTATGTAGCCTTTATTTGTTTGTTTGTTTGTTTGTTTGTTTGTTTGTAATACAGGGTTTCTCTGTGTAGCAAACAGTTCAGGCTGTGCTCCAACTCTCTGAGGTCTGCCTGCCTCCTCCTCCCAAGTGCTGGGCTTAAAGGTGTACACTATCACTGCCCTGCTATGTAGTCATTCTTTATGGCAGATAAGTTTCAGTTGCCCCTAAAGTTTTGTTATGATAGGCTCCTGCCCCCTCCCTGTGGTGAAACCACCACACATTTCAGACACAAGACTCAGGGAATTGGAGCTGGGCCTGGCCTGAAGGTCTCCTGCCTAAGGGTGAATTTTCTTAGTACTGGAAGGTGCTTTGTGAGCTCCAAGGGAGAGAAGCAATAAATAGCCCTGCTTAGCTGTTCTATCTCTGGAACAACTATGAACAGTGTGGCCTCATCCCTAAAGGTGCCCCAGTGTCTCCCACATCTTGGCATTAGCAGCAGCTGCCAATGGGATTTACAGGGGACAGAAGAACTAAGGCAATGCTTAGGAGATGTCTCTGATCACGTTAGGTCTTAAACCGTACAGGAGAGTGTACCAACGCCACTGAACCCCCATCATCCCTAGCTGCATTCTGAACTCTCATCCTCAGATCTACGTTGAAGTAAGCGTAGCTGTCACTTCTCTGCAAGGACCTTCCTCGCTGCAATGCAGAGAGCATTACAGAAAAATACAAAAACTTACAAAGTGAAGAGAACTATTGTCGTGCGCTGCCCTGACCCAGTAGATACTCGACACCGCAATTCCTGCACATAAGGTTAGGGAATATCTCTTTAGAGGGAACATATTGATTATGAGAGTCAGGTGTCCAGGAAGGTGTGAGGTTGTGCCTTCTAGAAAGGGAAGGGAAGCTGCTCCCATGATACCCCAACTATATGACTGCTTGAACAAACCCTGAACAATGGCACAAGACCCCCTACACTGGGCATCTGCTCTCCACACGGAGGTATAGGCACATAAGGACTGCTAATGTAGGGAGAACTAGTCTTCCACGGGGATGAGCCCACTTACTATTCATCCAGTAACAAGTGGTCAGTGCCCAAAACATACACACAGGCAACAGTGAACAGAATAGGCCATTCATAATTAAGTTAAATATAGTTATATGCAGTTTTGTACTGTGTGTATGTAACAATAATTTGAGAGGAATGCACCTCATATTTGAGACGGAGAGTTGGGGCACAGGAGAGAAGTTGCAATTAGAAGAGTGAAAAACGACATCTGTGTATTTTATTTAGTAATTGTTCAGAGAAGAAATACACTTGCCAATCGTGGCAGCACTGGTGGAATTGGAAGTGATTTCTAGCAAAGGTGACCAACCTGATGTCATTGCTCTGTTTACTGAGATGCATTGTAACTCATGTAAGATGCAGCCATGTTCAGTGTAAAGAATCAGAAGGCACGTAAGTTGGAGGAGTGGTGGTTTTTTTCCATTGTCTAGTGACATCAGGAAGCCAACACTTGGATGTCCTTGTTTGGGAATATTGGTTTAACTTTGTAAAGAGATTTTCCACTTGTTTGTGGATTATTTGTTTATGTAAAGATGTGGTGTTTACCTATGTTTACTTTGTCTACCTAAGGCACAGATTTGTCTAAAAAAAACCTAAATGGCCAATAGCTAGGCAGGGGATACAGGTGGGACTTTGGGGCAGACAGAGCAAGTAAGAGAAGAAATGTAGGAGACAGACAGAGGGAGATGCCCGGGGCCTGACACCTGTGGTAAAGATCATGATGAAGGAAAGCTGGGAGAAGCAAGGTTTTATTTTAGGCTGCAGCTTCAGGTAACAGTCCATCACTGAGGGAGGTCAAGGCAGGAACCTGAGGCAACTACTGGAGCAGAGGCCACAGAACACTGCTTACTGACTTGCCCAGTCTGCTTTTCTGTACCATAAAGGACTTCCTGGTCATGGTGGGCACCACCCATAGTGGGCTGTGCTGTCTCATATACAGCTAGATATAAGAAGATATCCTCTAGGCTTCCTATAGAAATGTCTTAGAGAGGCATTTTCTCCATTAGGTTTTGTTTCCCTCAAATGACCCCAGCTAATGTCAAGTTGACAGGAGAACTATCAAGCTCAATGCATCTCGGTATTTATTTATATTATCAATGGCTTTAATTAAAGCGTGGTATCATTCATTGATCTTTATTTCAGGAAATGTTGTCCTTCTGGGATGTGNCATCTCGGTATTTATTTATATTATCAATGGCTTTAATTAAAGCGTGGTATCATTCATTGATCTTTATTTCAGGAAATGTTGTCCTTCTGGGATGTAGCCATCGAGTTCTCTCCAGAAGAGAGGGAATGTCTGGAGCCTGTTCAGTGGAATCTGTACAGGGATGTGATGCTGGAGAATTACAGCCACCTTGAATTCCTGGGTGAGCATCTCCTCTATTGTGACTTCTTATTTCACCATCAACTTGTAGCTTACTCCATCTGTACAGTATCTATTGGGAGCATCTCAACAGCAGGAATCATATCCTTTGTTTTCTGAAGAATTTGGGAGATTGCTGTATTAAGAATAGTTTCGGGGCTGAAGAGATGAGCCAGTGGTTAAGAGCACTGGCTGCTCTTGTAGAGGACTGGGATTCAATTCCCAGCCAGAAGAGGGCACCAGACCTCATTACATATGGTTGTGAGCCACCATGTGGTTGCTGGGTATTGAACTCAGTACCTTTGGAAGAGCAGACAATGCTCTTAACCACTGAGCCATCTCCCCATCCCCATTTTTCTCCTTTTTCATTTAACCTTTCTGTGTTGGATATGTTTCCTGCACTTGAGTGAAACTGCTAGAAATTCAATGGCCTGAGACATTGAGTACTCTTGTTAATTAAATGTTTCACAATTCAGAATTAATTTTTTTTCCCATTAAGTAAAACATAGAAGCTGAATATGGGTTTTTTTTTTNTTGCCCAGTCTGCTTTTCTGTACCATAAAGGACTTCCTGGTCATGGTGGGCACCACCCATAGTGGGCTGTGCTGTCTCATATACAGCTAGATATAAGAAGATATCCTCTAGGCTTCCTATAGAAATGTCTTAGAGAGGCATTTTCTCCATTAGGTTTTGTTTTCCTCAAATGACCCCAACTAATGTCAAGTTGACAGGAGAACTATCAAGCTCAATGCATCTCGGTATTTATTTATATTATCAATGGCTTTAATTAAAGCGTGGTATCATTCATTGATCTTTATTTCAGGAAATGTTGTCCTTCTGGGATGTGGCCATCGAGTTCTCTCCAGAAGAGAGGGAGTGTCTGGAGCCTGCTCAGTGGAATCTGTACAGGGACGTGATGCTGGAGAATTACAGCCACCTTGAATTCCTGGGTGAGCATCTCCTCTATAGTGACTTCTTATTTCACCATCAACTTGTAGCTTACTTCATCTGTTCAGTATCTATTGGGAGCATCTCAACAGCAGGAATCATATCCTTTGTTTTCTGAAGAATTTCGGAGATTGCTGTATTAAGAATAGTTTCGGGGTAGGGCGCTGGTGATATGGCTCAGTTGTTAAGAGCACTGACTGCTCCTCCAGAGGTCCCGGGTTCAATTCCCAGCAACCACATGGCAGCTTGCTGCTGTCTGTGGCTCCAGTTCAAGAGAATCTGACATCGTTATACCAATGTGCATGAAATAAAGTTGTTGGGTTTAAAAAAACAATAGTTTCGGGGTTGAAGAGATGAGCCAGTGATTAAGAGCGCTGGCTGCTCTTCTACAGGACTGGGATTCAATTCCCAGCATCCAATTAAGAGCTCCACTCTCTGTACTTTTAAGATCTGACACACTCAAACATTTATGCAGGCCAAAAGAGGGCACCAGACCTCATTACATATGGTTGTGAGCCACCATGTGGTTGCTGGGTATTGAACTCAGTACCTTTGGAAGAGCAGACAATGCTCTTAACCACTGAGCCATCTCCCCAGCCCCATTTTTCTCCTTTTTCATTTAACCTTTCTGTGTTGGATATGTTTCCTTCACTTGAGTGAAACTGCTAGAAATTCAATGGCCTGAGACATTGAGTACTCTTGTTAATTAAAATGTTTCACAATTCAGAATTAAATTTTTTCCTATTAAATAAAACATAGAATCTGAATGTGAGGTTTTTTTTACATATTGTAATGATGAACCTGTTAGAAGACATTTAAGGAACTGAAATTCTGCAAACATTTATTACATAATATCTTTCCGTATATGCCATGTACTGTAAGGGACATGTCAATTCCAACCAAAAGAACACTCAATCTCGTTCCCTTTTCACTACAAACAGGTCTTGCTGTCTCTAAGCCACACCTGGTGACATTTCTGGAGCAAAGACCAGACCCTTCAGACGGGGAGAGACAAGCAGCAGCCACCGTGCACCCAGGTGTGTAGGAATGAGGGGTTCAGGGGCAGAGTTGAGACCCAAAGATCCAGCAGAAAGACAGGCTTTCCCATGTGCCTTGAAACATGATACTATGAGAATCATTCTTTAGGATCTTTCTGGAATGAGTCTTCTCTAAACTTCTGCTAATGAATGACTCTCAGTCTGACAAACACATTGGCTTCTCCTTCCCTGAGTCTTCCATGGCAATGGAAACTCAGCAAAAAGGGAAACTTTGGAAGTCACTGTAAGTAGAAACAGAGCTCGCTGTTGGGAAAACACAGAGGTTAAGAGACTTAAACCCTCATAAACCTCTGAGACATGTGTTTTCTTCCTCTTGTTGTCCTTGCTGTTTTCAAGACAGGGTTTCTCTGTGCGGCCCTGGCTATGTAGACCAGGCTGGCCTTGAACTCACAAAGATCTTTCTGCTCCTAAGTACTGGATTAAAGGTGTGCATCACCACTTCCAGCCCAATACCAGTTTCTTCAACCACATCTGATTTTAATATTACTCTTTATTATGCAAAAAAAAGTTGGGCCCTCTTTTGTTTTAGTTATCTGCTTTAGGCTTTGTTGTTGGATTTTCTTTTTTTCAGACACTATGTTAGAATGCCGAAGTGTTGTCTGTTGCTTTTCACTCTTACTCTTTTGTTTTTTACTCTCTTGGAGGCCCCGCCACCCAGCTCCCAAATAAATCTCACATAGAGCCTTATGCATAGGTGATGCTCGGCGTGAACTTTGCTTGTCAAACCAGCTTTTCCTAAATTAACACATCTACCTTTTGCCTTTGGGCTTTTGTCTTTCTTACTTTCACCCTTACTCCCTGTTTGCCTGGGTAGCTAGGTGACTGGCCCCTGATGTCCTTGTTCTCCCCAGATTTCTTCTCCTATTTTTTCTCTCTGCCT
>NW_026067929.1:3270990-3275481 GCF_014885135.2 Alexandromys fortis
GTGGCAGATCATTTTACTATCCTTCAATGCTGAAACAACATCAAAGAATTCATTCTGGGGAGAAACCCTACAAGTGTGAAGAATGCGGCAAATCCTTTACCTCATTTCCATACCTTAGAGAACATCGAGCAACTCACTCCAAAGACAGCCCCAACAAGTGTGCCAAGTGTGGCAAAATATTGTCCTCTAAGGGAGCACTGAAGAGACATCAAGTGGTTCATTCTAGAGAGATACCCTACAAGTGTGATGAATTGGTGAGCATGTAACTATCTGTAGGGCTGCAGAAACAGCAACAAGTTCCTTCTAGAAAGAGATCATACAAATGTGAAGTATGTCAGAAACCCTTTCCTTATCGCTCATCCATTCTTAGACACAAGACAGTTCATACTGGAGAGAAACCCTACAAGTGTGAAGAGTGTGGCAGAGGTTTTTACTTCTCTTCATCCGTTCAGAGACTTAAAAGAATTGTCCTTAAAAGACAATTCCTCCAGTTCCTACATAATCTCCCTGCCTGGGCTCACATGCACACCATCTGAGTGAAATCTGTGGCAGCTGTTATCTTTATCCCTTGGACAACATCAAAAAAGTCCATTATGAAGGAATTCCCAATAAGTGTGTAGAATATGGCAAACAGCATTCTTCCCATTATGAAGATCTTCTGTCGCAGTAATGAGTTCACACCAGAGAGAAACCATACAAGTGTGAGGAATGTCGCAAAGCCGTTCTTTATCATGCATCCCTTCGTAACCACAGGAAAGTTCATGCTGGAGAGAAACCCTAGCAGTGTGAGGATGGCACATGTTTTTGCTGCTCTTCAGACCTTAGTGACATAAAACAAGTAAAAATTCACTCTGAAGACAATTCATGGAAGTGTGTGGAATGTGGGAAATAGTGTGTTAATCTTTGTGTTCATACGGGAGAGAATCCCACAAATGTCTTTAAAAGTTTACCTCTTCCAGTCCCAGTCCAGCTGGCCTTGGTGAGCTTCCATTAGATCAGTCACACCATTTCAGTGTGACCCCTTGCAGTCCTGACTTCTTGTTCATCTTCTTCTTCCTTCTGCTCTCCATCTGGACCTTGGGAGCTCAGTCCAGTGTTCCAGTGTGGGTCTCGGGGTGAAGGTTCTATGGTGATATTCAGAATATTCATGTGATCAAACCAGACTCTCTGAATGTGGCTGACAAGGGGGACAGACTGAGAAGCCAATGATAATGGCAGTGGGATTTGATTCTACTGCATGGACTGGCTTTTTGTGATCCTAGTCTGTTTGGATGCTTACCTTCCTAGGCCTGCTTGAAGGCGGGGAGGGCCTTGGACTTCCCACAAGGCACACCCTGCCTTCTCTTAGGACTGGAGGGGGAGGGATGAGGGTGAATAGGAGAGAAATGGGAGGAGGTGGAAATTTTGAATGGTATTATTTAAAAAGCAATAAAAAAAAAGAAAATGCCAAGAGGAAATTGTCAGTATTCTCACTGGAAATAAATACCTCTTCAACCCTCGAAACAGGTCAAATGATTCATCCTGACCTTTCTCCTGCTTAGATTTTTGGCTCTTAGATTTTTTTCTGCTAGAAGTGTCTGGATTTATCCAGGTCTTCCAACAGCATCCAACAGAAGTTTGCTGAGGGAGACCTGCTAACCTACAATGCTGAAATTGTTACTGAGAGATTTTAGACAGACGTCTCTCTTACTCTCGTTATGTATTACCTGCTTTCATTACAAACACCTTTATTCCAGGAGATGAAAACAAGTAGCCTGCACTCCACATATGTACCTGCCGGGTTTTCTGAAACACACAAGGTCTTTGTCTTGGCTGCTGGCTGATCTTTTCTTCCCTGTCTCAGAATCAGGGGACTGAATAAGGACATGAGATTTAGACCTTACAGATGCACATGCCTGCGTCTGATGTAGGGATGCCAGGTCCTAGCTTCAGAATCAACTTTTTCAGTTTGATAAGACAGCATATGTTCATAGGTTTGTAATATTGCCCATGCCCAAAAGACAATTGTGTTCTATAATAGAAAAGTTGGAACAAAAACCAGAGTAGCCAGGCTTGTTGGGACAGAAAGCAAGGCAGACCATAGTCATAAAGCAAGGGAATCTCAGGGGCAAAGGGAATAAATATCCTATCTCAGCTAGAGGAAGCCCACTTAGAGACCTAGTGGGAAAAGCTGGCATTAGGACCCAGAAGAGCTTTTCTACATTGAAAACCCCAAAGGTAACACACTCTAGCACTGAAAAGGAGGCCCCACACTTGCTGGCTGCAGTTCCTTGTCCCCTGGCCTTCCTGGCTAGTGAGCTTTTGTGATGTTTGAATGTAATTGGCCCCTGTGAGATCATTGTGAGTGGCACTTTTAGGAGGTGTGGCTTTGTTGGAGTAGGTGTGGACTTTTTGGAGAAAGTGCCATGGTGATGGTGGTCGGCTTTGAGGTCTCCTGTGCTCAAGATATGCCCAGTGTCTCAATTTACTTCTTTTTGTCTGCACAAGATATAGAACTCTCAGCTAACTCTCCAGCACCATGTCTGCCTGCACACTGCCATGACACACCATGATGTTTATAAGGGAACGACCTCTGAAACTGTAAGCCATGCAATTAAATGTATTAGAGATGCCATGGTCATGGTGTCTCTTGACAGCAATAGAAACCCTTAGTAAAACAGACTTTCTGACGCCCCTGGTCTCAGAAGGGAAAAAAGTATAGAGAGGATGGTCCAAGCTTGCCAATACTGCAACTCCTGCCTGCACCACAGGTGGTCCTTCCTGCCTCCACCAGGGGTGGTCGTGAGCACTAGAAACTGGCCCACTTTCTGTCTCCTCATCTTGCACTTGCTTGTCGGAGTTGGTGCCATGTCAGGCTGAGATTATAGTAGGGGAGGAGGCAGCACATTCAGAGTGAGCATGACAACAGAAAGCGGCACCAAGGGCCACTGTGATCACACTGAGCACACCCACACGTACTAGATTACATGACAAATTGACGAGGGATGATTGTCATTGGGCCACTGTGCCCCTACATTTTTGATAGATTGGTCTACTATGTATGAATAAGGGCATGATTGCTTTGTCTTTAGCTGAATCAGCACTCACATATTATAGGGCTATCGGTTAAGTTACAACCTCACACACAATGATATATATGTATATATATATGTATATATACATATATATCCACACACAATGATATGTATCCAAATACCCACACTGAGGATTTTGAGAAGAAATGACTGATATCATAGGAGGCTGCTAAACAATGAATGCATTTATAAGTAACAGGATAAACAATGTATAAAATGCAGAAAGCAATTAAGATGGCAGCCAGATGTCCAGTAGTAAGCAGGCTGATATGGAAAAGTGCTTGTCCCTCAAGCCTTAAGACATGGGTTTTAGACAGCATAATCCCTGTAAATGTGGAAGAAGGTTACTGGACTCAGGAAAACAGGAACGGAGTCAGGATCAGGTGGACCTTGGTCATCTCGGTGTCGCCTTGTGTCCAGGTAGATCTTGGAGAATCTTACAAACACCTATCCTCATGTTCAAGAAAAGGCCACATTCCAAGGTAAAGTTTGAAGATATGTATTTCTGAGACTCACTCCCATGACACCTATGGATGATGAGGTCACCTATCCTCCTCCTGGCTCTCAAACTCAGTTTGAAACTGACTGGTAAGTTGATAAGACCTGAAATCATTTAGGAGCCAAGCTTCTGTTAACGGCTCTCAGGCAGCTGCTGTGGCAGACAACTGAGGCAAGGAGACGCCATGGAAACATGCCCTGGCTCTGTACTTTGGATGTCAGCCCTTGACAGAAGCATTCATCACTCCCCCATCAGGACTGTGTATGCAGTCTGACCAGCAGCAATCTCCTCTGAAGAGACACAGTTCATTCTGGAGGGGGGCCTCATTACCGTTGGGGAAATGAACGAGTGATAGGCATGGGGAATTCGTAGTTATTCGCATGATTCACTAGACCCTTGCTGCTAATGGCTATATACACAGTAAGGACTATAGGAGAGGAGACCCCTCATCAGCAGAGCTGCCTGCAAGTCATGCAACTTTCCTGAGTTCTCACTCTGAGGACAGTCAGAGTTTTAGTACTGTTGATGTTGCTGCCTTGAGCCGTTTGTGTTCCTGTTCCTCATCTCTACTCCTGTCTGCACTCCCAGGGATTGTTATACCCAGATCATGGAGCCCCCCCCCCCCCAACCAGCTAGGAGACCGAGTCCTGTGTGTAAAAGCAAAGAGCCTTTATTCTTACACAAGCTTGCAAACTCTACTGTGCACATGTGTCAGAAGTATTAGAGTGATGGGACAGCCCTGAGCTCAGTGGGGGTTAGGTTTTTATAGTATCAAAAGTGTGGGCTAGCCAGGAGGTGGTGGCGCACGCCTTTAATGGGCAGATGTGAGTTCGAGACCAGCCTGGTCTAAAAGAGCTCGTTCCAGGACAGGCTCCAAAACCATAGAGAAACCCCGTCTCGAAAAACCAAACCAAAAAT
>NW_026067929.1:3279892-3289900 GCF_014885135.2 Alexandromys fortis
AGAGAGAAACCATACAAGTGTGAGGAATGTCGCAAAGCCGTTCTTTATCATGCATCCCTTCGTAACCACAGGAAAGTTCATGCTGGAGAGAAACCCTAGCAGTGTGAGGATGGCACATGTTTTTGCTGCTCTTCAGACCTTAGTGACATAAAACAAGTAAAAATTCACTCTGAAGACAATTCATGGAAGTGTGTGGAATGTGGGAAATAGTGTGTTAATCTTTATGTTCATACGGGAGAGAATCCCACAAATGTCTTTAAAAGTTTACCTCTTCCAGTCCCAGGCCAGCTGGCCTTGGTGAGCTTCCATTAGATCAGTCACACCGTTTCAGTGTGACCCCTTGCAGTCCTGACTTCTTGTTCATCTTCTCCCTCCTTCTGCTGTTCATCTGGACCTTGGGAGCTCAGTCCAGTGTTCCAGTGTGGGTCTCGGGGTGAAGGTTCTATGGTGGTATTCAGAATATTCATGTGATCAAACCAGACTCTCTGAATGTGGCTGACAAGGGGGACAGACTGAGAAGCCAATGATAATGGCAGTGGGATTTGATTCTACTGCATGGACTGGCTTTTTGTGATCCTCTTCTGTTTGGATGCTTACCTTCCTAGGCCTGCATGGAGGGGTAGGGCCTTGGACTTCCCACAAGGCAGGACACCCTGCCTTTTCTTAGACTGGAAGGGGGGAAGGAGGAGGGTGAGTAGGAGGGAAATGGGAGGGGAGGAGGTGGAAATTTTGAATGGTATTATTTATAAAGCAATAAAAAAAATGCCAAGAGGAAATTGTCAGTGTTCTCACTGGAAATAAATACCTCTTCAACCCTTGAAACATGTCAAATGATTCATTCTGACTATAAACTCCACCAGTGTGAGAAGTGTTTAAAATCTTTGTCAACAATTTATAACTTATCCAACCTAAATGAATCCATTAATTATTTGCAAATTACAACAGCACAAATGCCATTAATGTCATCAGAGAACAGCAGAGACTTCTCTTTGCTGTAACCCCAACAGTTTGTTCAAGCAGTGTGTTTGAAACTTGCCTTAATGAATGAATCTTCATCTTCTGTAACCATAAATGCTCCATGAAACCTTTCCCATGTCCTAGCTTTGTCCATTTGTCACCCTGAATCTGAGATCTGGGCTGTGGCATAGTTACTGTTGTTTTTCCCAGTGGAGTCATCTGAGCTCCTGTAACATCCCCCTTGTTATGTAAGAAGCTCTGCCTCTCTGAGCTAGCAGGTGTTCACCCAGCGTCCGGCTCTGGAATCCTTATTGGTAAATAAAGGACAGAGACTGAGTTAAGACAGCATGAAGGCTCTTCCAGTCTAAAACCTCAGACTCAAGGCAGCAGCGGTGGCTGCAGAGGTGTAGTCGTCAGCTGAGGCAGCTTTAGTATCAGGTGCAGCTGCTGCTGTGCCTCAGACAAAAGCAGCAGTGCCCACAGAGCAACGATGCAGGAAAGGTGTGGAGCGACCAATCGTTTTCTGACTGGATACAAAGCTCATTCCATAAACGGTAACTGGTGTGATGTTAATTTGTGATAAACTTGTACCTGGCTAGGTGATAAGCCCTAGGGAGAATTTAATGCCATTATTCTAATGAGCGGACAGTAACTAAATGAACCCAAGTTCCCAACTTTATACCCACAGTCAGGCACCCCTTTACAACCATCTGAAAATACTGTGATAGATGTACACACAGATGCTAATTGGTCAACATATGGAGAATATTAACTTTTTGAGGACCCTAATCTGAAAGTTACATCTGTGTCACACATTGTGAGGAAGGTCTTTTGAACACATCTAAAGCCAAAAGTCAGGGCAAAGAGGGGGAAAGAATGTCAGAGGCAGGTACAGTAGATGTCTGGAGTAACAGTAGAAACACTGAAACATTTCTAGAACAGTAAAACATTGCTAGAAATGTCAGTACCATTTTATGCACGAACATATTGTGGCCATGACTATCTGGAGAGCACTTACACAAGATAAACCTTGCCATCCAGCAAGCATAGCTGCCCAAGTGTCTCACTATCTGATTGGAGGAGCTATTGGTAATGGATGACTCCTAAGGGAGACAGTCAAGGTGGGAGGCTTCCAGGGTCCACTCGGCTGTCCTACACCACTACACATGGAGGGGGCACTCAGTGGAAAGAAGAAATAACAACCCCCAAGTCGTGAGAGGAAACTGATTTTAATAGAAGTGATAAGTGGAGGAATGTGGAGATTTGAAGATGCACGCAATATCCATGTATTAAATTCTCCCAAAATGCATATCATTTTAAAGTCTGTCTGTTTTGGACCTGTCCAAACTTGACCTGTTTTAGCAGTGATTAGAGCACAGGAATTTGGCTGTCATAAAGTATATATAGGGTCAGCATCCTACTGGGAAGGCATCACGAGGGATCAAGTGAGAGGACTCCCAAAAGAGCCCAGATACTGAGGACTAAGGAGCCCTGTGTCGGTGTAACCTCATGGAAAAGATGGATGGCTTTGCAGAGCTGCGAAGTGGCCAGATTCACCTTGTATCTTCCACATGGCTCTGGCATGCGTACAACAGAGGAACTGTGAACAGTGTTCTCTCCACCTCGCTCCCCTCCCTCCTCCAACCACAGTGATCACAGCTGCTTTAGTTCCTGCTCATCCATCATTGTTAAACTTAGGAAAGCTTTAGCGCAGCAGTGAGCTGAACTTGGGGAGTGGAAAGTTACAACTCATCATATATTTTCTACCATTGATGTTTGTTAAAAGTAGTTTTCTGTTAATGTAAATGTATTGTAAATTTCCCGGGCACTTTAGAGAGAACACAGAGGAATGTGATTCTGCATTCAATCTCCATCACAGTCAATACCAAAGGCTGCTGTGTGGAAAGGTTCTGTTTTCAAAAAGAAATTGTCTAAAGATAGGATCAGCAGTAAACCTAGAACAAAAGTTGGGCTTGCTACGTGTATGCAAGTCAGGGTTTTCTTCCTGCTTGGAGTCTCTGCAGACCTAGGTATCAATTTTCTCAGAACACAGAGGGAGATTTCCTTATGGATGGAAATAGCCTTAATGGATATACATTTGTTCTACAAGAGAATGGTATTTTCAGAGCTACCATCTGTGAGGAAAGTTTCTCAAGGGATCAGCTCATGTGAGAAGTAGAGCAGAGACACACTCTCAGGAGTAGGTAGTGTAGCAGAGACTCACAAGCTCAGGAGTAGATAATACAGTAAAGGCTCACACTGTCCGGAGTAGATAGTGTAGAGAAGACAGACACGCTCAGGAGTAAATAGTATAGCAGAGACTCAGAATCTCAGCGGGAATTTATTAACTGTCTATCTTTAATTTAACACCCTATTATTTTGGAAGTAAAAGAATTCACATGTGAAAGTTAACAAGACCTGAAAACTGCAGTGTTGTAGAATGTTTTAACTAGGTAAAGGTGTGTTACATTTGTTTCTGCTGCCTTTGTTTACAATTTTAAGATGTGTTGCATTTGTTCTACCTTGTCTGTCTAAGGCACCTGATTGGTCTAATTAAAAGTTGAATGGCCAATAGCTAGGCAGGAAAGGAATGGATGGGACTGGCAAGCAGAGAATATAGGAGGAATAATCTAGGCTAGAGAAGAGGGGAAAAAAACAAGGGGAAAAAAGAGGGACAAGCAAGGGTCAGAAGCCAGGGAGACAGCACAGAACTAATACATACAGAAAAATAGAGAGGTAAACAGCCCCGCGGCAAAATGTACACGAGCAGAAACAGGTTAAGTTATAACAGCTAACAAGAAACGAGCCTAAGGGAAGGCCGAGCATCCATCAATACTAAGTCCCCTGCCATGATTTGGGAGCTGGTTAGTGGCCCAAGAGAAAGTCTCTTGTACCACAGAAATCCTGAACTCTGTACAGTTAGAACAGACATTCAGAACAGAACCTGGTCGTTCACATTGGATTTGACACTGTCTGCACTGAATATATTTTATGCCTTTGTACCCCATGAAACGTAAAATCCATGGCAGAGGTGGAACCTGAACATCACTTGCCAGTGCCCACGGTCACAACCCACGTTCATTTGCTTTCAGTTCTTCCTCATCCCCTGTATAACCTGTATTCTTTACACACTGTAATCACATACGTATGTCTTCGTTCTCTCTCTCTCTCTCTCTCTCTCTCTCTCTCTCTCCACACACACACACACATTTACTGTTCAAATTAATCACATGAGGGAGAAAAGGCAGTGCATTCTTTATATGACTGGGTGACTTCAACTGGTACACGTTTGACACCCATCTATTTTTCTGTTAATTTTGTGATTACCTTTTGTAGAACTAAAGAGCTTTTCCTCTGTGTGTGTAGTAAACACATTTATTATTCTTAAATTATTTTCCATTAATATACCCATGGACACCTAGTTTAGTCAGGTTATTTACAATTGAGAATAAAGAAGCAATCAACATGGGTACAAAGATATTTATAATGAGGTATGCAGTTCCCCAAGCATAACCCAGGATTGAAACAGCGGAGACAGTGCAGAGATGAGAACCCTGGTTCCAGTGACGTGAGGTCATTTCGGGTGTGAGCTGCTGACTTGGGAGGTTCCAGGGGTCACCGCACCACCATAGTCTATGCTGTTGTGGTCTCAGAGGCTCCTTTGATCTGGGGCTCTAACCACAGCCTCTAGATAGTAGACTGAACTGCATCTGACGTTTAGTGCTTTGCTCTGAGAGACCCTCAGAGAGAGGTGTCTATCAAGGAGTCCTCCACCCAAGAACCAGGCGCCTGTGGATGCTGCAGCAACTAAATTACAATTAAGTTACTGAGCATCCCAGGCTGATGGCACATCATGTATTTAGAGGGGTTTAAGAGTTACATAAGAGGCTGCCTAGCAACAGCATTTCATTGGTTCTCAAATTGAAGGGCTTGGCTCACCCTGGGGACGACTCCATGTCTATTCTCGAATTTCCCTGAAAAACCATAAAGCCAGATAAGACACCCTGCAGCGAGTTGACAGTTTAGATAGGATATCTTGGGGGGGTGGGGAGTTTTCCCTCTCCTTAGTCCCGAAAAACCACAAAGCTCGATATAGCACTCTGCAGCAAGATGAAAATTTAGATAGAATGCCTTGGGGGGGGGGGTATTCTCTCTCCTTAGCCTAGTCAGTGAGTCTGCAACCCATAGATATCCAGTTTTAGCATCGGCTGAGCCCGGGGGCCCAGCTAAATATTCAGCAGAGTTTAACATAGTATGTGGGCACGGGGGTCTTTCAAGTATGGGGGTCTTTCAGCTCCTGCAGGCTCTCAGGGGCCAAGGGGTGGCCAAGGATTCGACTCCATATGGTCACCTAGTGAACATCTGGTTCTACCTGCACTCACATCTGAAGCCAGTGGACTCAATTCCTGGTTGGAGGATGTCCTCCTATGGTTGTGAGGGTGGGAACCTTTTAAATATTTCTACCCTGTCCAACCTTGCTTCCACAGGAAAGGTGAGGCCTCATGCATTTATGCCAGAACTACATACTCCAGGCTGGAAAAAGGAATAGATACGTTACCTGTGTTTTAGCAGACAGCTTTTTACCAGGAGATAAACCATGGTAGTCTTGGTTGGAATTAGGCAGCCTGCTAGCTGTTGTTAATCACACAATGTCTTCTTAGGTTGTTTGTCGATCTCCTTTTCCTTGTCTCTGAGTCAGGGGCAGGAGATTAGGAGAACCCTTAGAGATGCCCATGCTTGGGGCTGATGCAGTGACCCCAAACCCTAGGTTCAACAGCTTATGTTCATATGTGTGTAATATGAGTAATGTTCCAAAACAGTTATTTCTATATATTTGTAAAGTTGAAACATAAAGAAGAGGAGCCAGACTTGTCACAGCAGAAACCCAGGCAGACCACAGTCACAGGACAAAGGAATCTTAAGGGCAGGGAATGCCCTATCACAGGTACAGGAAGCAGACTTCAAGACCCATTAGAAAGAGTGGGCATTAGAGAGGAGTGTGACTTCTCTAGCTGGACAGCCACACATCTAAGGAGCCCCCCCAGCATAGAAAAAGTGGCCCTGGGGGCTGGAGAGATGGCTCTGCGGTTAAGAGCACTGGCTGTTCTTCCAGAGGTCCTGAGTTCAATTCCCAGCAAGCACATGGTGGCTCACAACCATCTGTAATGAGATCTGGTGCCCTCTTCTGACCTGCAGATGTACATGCAGGCAGAACACTGTATACATAATAAATAAATAAATCTTTAAAAAAAAAAAAAAAAGAAAAGAAAAAGAAAAAAGAAAAAGTGGCCCTCACCCCATAGCCACTGTGGGTTGGGCCTGGCATACCTAGAAGGGCAAAGAAGAGGAGGGTGGATGCTCAGCTACTGCCAACATGGCAGCTCCAGCTAGGGAGCCTCCTGCGGCCCCACAGGCTGTTATTCTGGGCTCCCTCGCTTCGGGCTGTGAGCACAGCAAAGTAGCCCAGTTTCCAGTCTGTGCATCTGGCACTGGGCTCCTTGAAGGTAACTGCACACTTCGTAAAGCATCATCCTTGTGACCTCATCGTTAGCAGTATCTGAGATAACGAATTGCCTACTGGCAAACTTTCAGCAATAGGAGTTGTTATCTGGACGACAAGATGGATAGTGAGTTTCAAGAGAGTGTCGAATGTGCTAAACCTGAAACACCACTAGATATCGGGCTGGATAAATACCTTAAATGTATGTCATTCTGGGGCCCATTTCAGGGTGAGAGGTTAGTGCTGGAGAGGTGTTGTGGGATGGTCTTTTTCTACACTGTGAAGATGTGTCTTTGCAAGCTACCTCCTGATTAGTTTAAGAAAAAGCTAAACAGTCAACAGCCTGGACTTCTAGATGAAAGGAACTCTGGGAAAAAAAGTCAGAGTTGCCAGGAAGACTCCAAGGGAGAAAGACTCACAGTAGAGATAAAAGCCACGAGTCACTTAGCAACCTGTTGTATGCTGGTGGCAGAAAGAACAATCTTTCTAGGCAGATGAGTCAGCACATTCTGAGTGACCAGGACAACTGAGTCCTCGAGTGCCACTCTGAGAGCCTGGAAGTTAGAACAAGTTAACAAACACATGGACTTCCCCCAAAAGTAATAAGTTATATTACAAATTGAAGAGGAATGATTGTCATATGACCATTTTTGATATACTAGTCTCTTATATATGACTAAGGAAATAATTTGTCTTTAAACAAATCAGACAATGACATGACCTTATAAGAATATAGGTCAAGTGACACCCTCGTGCATAATGTTAATATATGTGTGTGTGTGTGTGTGTGTGTGCTGTTAAGTCTTTTCTTTGACTGACTGACAAGCCTCGTTGCGGATGCAATAAGCCAATCAGACCAAATCAAACCAAATTAAAAGAAACCCAGTTTTGATGGCTGCTGGCACTCCTGGTGACCCCTGAGAAAACACAGAGAGGGAAAGAGAACCAAAATGACCACTGGGGAGGGAATNAAAAAAAAAAAAAAAAAAAAAAAAAAAAGTTGGAGCAAAGGATTTCTAAGGTTAAGGAACCTTGATTGGCTGACATTTGTCTAGGGGTGTCCTGATGAAAAGCTATGGGTGTGTGCTGGAAGGTGATCCTATCTACAATGGTTGGAATGTTAGGAATTTCCTTTGGATGGTCTGTACCTGGGTGGTGCCTGGGTAGTCTCAGTTTGTCTTAGGGTAGACTACTAAGATTTCTGCCTCTACTGAGCTTATCCTGGCTGGGCCCTACAATTATAAACTAATTGCTTCATGAACATAGGGAAGTAGGTGTAATTGTTGCTGTGCCTGTCATTAGTGTTCGATCTGAGGTGAGCTGACATTCTTTCTATTCTCCATTGAAAAACCACAGAAAAGAGTGTCCCTTTAATTCCTGTGAGACAGCATATAAAGAAGTTGCTTTTTTGTTGTTTTTTTTGTTTTGTTTTGTTTTGTTTTGTTTTTTGAGACAGGGTTTTTCTGTAGCTTTGGAGATTGTCCTGGAACTCACTCTGTAGACCAGGCTGACCTCGAACTCACGAGATCTGCCTGCCTCTGCCTTCCGAGTCAGGGATTAAAAGCGTGCACCGCCACCACCCGGCACTGCTGTAATTGTTAGATAGATTAACTCTGAAATGGGCAGTCCTGTTCCTTTGCACTGAGCCTACAATTTCTATGAACGTCTTTACCTTGTGGAAGTGCAACTTCACTTGAAAGGCGAGATACCATTGCACAGGGTGGGCAAAAATCCAACGGAAGAAATCGCCAAACCCGGGTTCCTAAAATTTCTTCGCACAGATTTTTGGGAAATGTAATCCCTAAGACTGTGACGTCACAAGAAGCCGTCCAGGAAATCCCATTCCACCTTGAGTCTCCACACGTGGGTCTTCCTCAAAGTTGTGCGAGAGTCCTGCCTGCAGTACATTCCTGTTGCGTCTCCAACTTGGAGGTTGGTCGAGGGTGCAGCGCTGCCTGAGGCACTGTGCAGGGTGCCCAGCAGTCTTGGAGGAAGAGGACCTGGGCTGGCTGAAGAAGCTCAGGGAGTAGCTTGCCTTGGAGGTGCTGGGCTCAACTGGCTGGGACGCCTGAGGTTGCAGGTCAGAGCTGGGGAGAGGGCGACAGGGACTGTGTCCTGAGTGATGGTTTCCTTAGGACTCCGCGTGAAGCCCGAGTCAGCCTTGGCTTCTGGGACAGGAGAGCGGCCTGGGAGCGCCATGACAGTGCTGGGTCTAGGGTTGCAAGCTAAGGATGGTCAGCTGTCTGCCTGCTCCTAAGGGGGAGCTGGGAGCTCACTGAGCAGCTTTGGTGGGGAAGCCTGCTTCACATCTGGCCTATTCTATTATGGATGCTGTGAGATTTCTCAGTATCTGAAGAGTACACGGGAGTCTAACTGCTCCTGTACTCTGTAGCCGGCCTAGTGTAGCGGTCTTGAGGTCTTGATTATGTCCATTTTTTTCTGTCAGTTAAAGAATTAAGAGAGGGGAAATCCGAGGCCGAACAGGTAGCATGTGGAAAATTCTGGAACACAGCAGGTCTTCCAGAATTAGCTGCTACAGAAAAGTTTTGGCTAGGGGTAGGAGAACACACAAACAGCCCACGCACAGAGGGACCCTCTTGAGGAAGAAGGAACTGGAGAAGCTGACTCCAGGCCTCAACTCCTTTTCTTAAAGTCTTGAAGGCTCCCCCATCCCAAATGTAGGGCAGACTAACTGGAAAAACGACAGGATGTCTGCTTGGCCCACAATGGTTGTGTCAATGTCTTCTTCTGGCCTTGAGCTTGTTGAGCTGGTCCAGAAGCAGGAGCCCTAGGAACAGGTGAAAAGCTCTCATGGCCTTGTGTTACAGTGCCAGGCTTTTGTGTCAGGTCAGCAGGTGAGGAGAATTCTTAGACCTGTGTGTATTCCTGGGATTTTAGTAACCAGACCAGTGATAGAAAAGAAACCTCAGTCTCCTCTGAGGCACATCCCTGTCACCTCTGCGTTTGTGAGGGGGAGGCAGGGCCCTCTGGTAGCAAATTCAAGGCCAGCCTAGGCTACCTGAGTCTGTGATAGAAAACCCTTGAACACACTTTATGGACATGGAATACTTTATGGTTCCTTTCATGTAGTTGCAATGAGCACCGTTAAAAACCCATGCAGCCAGGACTTTGCTGACTTAAGAACTCCATGTGCTTAACTTCTCTTGACACAGTTCATGTGTAACTTGCACTAAGATATTTTATTTAAAGACATTAGATTTTAGGGATTACATACTTATTTGCATTTATCCTGTGAGCGAGTATTCACTTTGTGTTGTTTGAATATTTCTCCATTTTTTAACATATTTATTCCTTTTTTTGAGATTTATTTATATATATGTTTTGTTTGGTTGGTTGGTTGGTTTTTTGTTTTGTTTTGAGAACGGGTTTCTCTGTAGCTTTGGAGCATGTCCTGGAACTAGCTCTTGTAGGCCAGGCTGGCTTCTTATTTATATATTTGTATACTGTGTTCTGTCTGGACATATGTTCGCAGGACAGAAGAGGGCACCAGAACTCATTAAGTATGGTAGTGAGCCACCAGGTGCTTGCTG
>NW_026067929.1:3290513-3340878 GCF_014885135.2 Alexandromys fortis
GTGGGTAGTGGATAGTTTTTGAGACAGGGTTTCTCTGTAGCTTTGGAGCCTGTCCTGGAACTAGCTGTTGTAGATGAGGCTGTCCTCGAACTCACAGACACCCTCCTGCCTCTGCCTCCCAAGTGCTGGGATTAAAGGCATACGCCGCCACCACACAGCTCAACGTGATTTTTAATGTCATGGTAAGACTGAAATCAGAACATATGGACCAGAAGTGACCTGTGAGCCCAATATTTCTGTCAAAGTCTTGACTCACGTTTATACATGTCTTGCTGTAGATCTGGAGGTGAGCACCAGACCGACTCTCCACAGCTGATCTGGAACCCAACAGTAGTCACATTGTTGCTAGGAAACCACATTTTATACACTGTTGGTCAGATCACACTTTTAGACATTGTTAGTAAGTCTCCATACCTTACAAGAACAAGGTTCTGTTTCCTAAGCCTAATGTACCTTGCTAAAAGTGTTTCAACCTGTTGTGAGTTTATGACCCATGATGTCTGCAGTTTGTCTTACAATAGCCTGTGATGTGATTGCGATTTTGCCTTACGAAAATTTCTCCAGATTCCTTAATGAGCCCCTCCCCACATGCTGTATTTTTAATTTCTGCTTCCTCATCCCCCCCCTCCCACTACTACCCAACGTAATCTTTTGTTTATAATTTCATTCTTCCTATGGGTCATTTATCTTTCGTGCAGATTTCTGGGAAATGTAGTCCCCGCAACTGCGACATCACAGACTGCCTTCCAGGAAACCCCACACTCTAGGTCTCTACTTGTACGCGTGCCCCAAAGTTGTGCGAGAGTCCCGCCTGCTGTGTATTCCCGTTGCGTCTCTGACATGGAGGTTGGTCCAGGGTGCAGGGCAGCGGGGCCGTCTTGGAGGGAGCGGACCCGGGCTGGCTGAAGAAGCTCAGGGAGAAGCAGCCTTGTCGGTGCTGTGCTCAACTGACTGGGATGAGGGCGACAGGGACTGTGCCCTGAGTGATGGTTTCCTTAGGACGCCGCGTGCAGCCCGAGCCTGCCTTGGGCTTCTGGGACAGGAGAGCAGCCCGGGAGCGCGGAGTAGATGACAGTGCTGGGTCCAGGGTTGCAAGCTAAGGATGGTCAGCTGACTGCCTGCTCCTGAGGGGGAGCTGGGAGCTCACTGAGCAGCTTTGGTAAAGAAGCCTGCTTCACTTCTGACACATTCTCGTATGGATGCTGTGGGATTTCTCATTATTTTTTAGAGCAAACGGGTTTGTGGTCCTTTCTGTACTCTGTAGCCAGACTAGTGTAACGGTCTTGAGATCTTGATTATGTCCATTTTCTCTGCCAGTTAAAGAATTCACAGATGAAAAACCTTTGGCGCAACAGGTCGCTGGTGGGAAATCTGAAATGCAGACTGCCAGAATCAGCTGCTGTAGAAAAGTTTTGTCTAGGGTGAGAGAGCACACAGGCTGCAGACGTGTGGAGTGAGGGACCCGGTGCAAAGCAGAATGAGGAACAGGAAACTGAACTGCAACTTTACCTTGGGGGCTGGGTTTTCTAACCCTTGATAGGGCCTCCATCTGTAATGTAGGATAGACTAACTGTAAAACAGGGGGATGTCTGCTTGTCCCACAATGGTTGTCCGTGTCCAGCACTCCTGTCCCTTTGCTCTTGCTGCTTCGTAACTAATTTTGCTAAGTCATTTGATGTGAAGAAGTTTGGAGATGAAGGTTTTCCAAAGGGATTCATGACCCACACATCGAGAACCACTGCCCTGGTTTAAAGAGTGGGATCTATTTTTTTCCACTCACTTCTTCTAAAGGTGGTAACATTCTGTACTAGCTACGAAGAAGCTTCTAAAATAGTTCAAAATAGTTCAGCTTCTGTTCCCTTGAGAAATCACTGGGTGTTCTAAATTGCTTCATTCTGCCTGGTTCTTGAACATCTGCAGGCCTCATTGCTGTTCAACTCTGCCCTTTAGTTAAAGACATTTTCTATGTCATCATTTTTTTTTTTCTGGAGGCTATATTTCAGTTGTCCCTAAAGTTTTGTGATGTTAAGTTTCTTGCTCTTCCCAATGGTGAAAGCACATTGGCCTTCAGAGACAAGACTCGGGATTGGAGCCTGAGCTGACCTGAAGGTCTTCTGCCTTAGGGTGACTTTTCTTACTGCCGGAAGAGGCTTTGTGAGCTCCAAGGCAGAGAAGCAATAAATAGCCCTGCTTAGCTGTTATTCCCATGAACCACCCCCATGAGCAGTATGACCTTAAATCCCTAACGGTGCCCCAGTGTCTCCCACATCTCGGCATTAGCAGCAGTTGTCTCTGATGACTTCTTAGTTCTTAAGTTACAGAGGATTGCATACTGGAGCCACTAAAGCATCACAGTTGCTAACTGCATTCCAGATGCCTTTCCCTAGACCTACACCGAAGTGTAGCTGTCACTGCTGTTAAAGACACTGCTCAGTGCAGCACAGAGAGCATTATGGAAAACTAAAACATTCAAATCCAGTGAACTATTGTCTTGTGATGCCCTGACCCAGTAGATACACCACACCACAGTTCCTGTGTAGAAGGCTCAGGGAATATGTCTGCAGAGGGTCCATATTGATCATGAGAGCTTGGGGTCCAGGAAGTCTGTTGTAGGTGGTGCTTTCCAGAAAGGGAAGGGAAGCTGCACCCATGACACCCCAACAATAAGACTGCTTGAACAAGCCCTGAACAATGGCAGTGGCACAAGATCCCCTGCAGGGGGCAGTCTGCTGGCCAACAGAAGTATAGGCACATAAGGACTGCTAAGAGAGGAGAATTGGTCTTCCCAGGGGCTGAGCCCACTCAACATTCATCCAGTAACAAGTGATCAATCCCCAAAGCATACACACAGGCAACAGTGGACAGAATAGGCCATTCATATTTTTGCACTTATGTGTAGTGTGTGTGTATATAGATAGATAGATAGATAGATAGATAGACACCTATATTTTTGTACTATGTCTGTGCATGTGTATAACAATAATAATTAGAGAAGAATACACCATATATTTGAGACAGACTGTTGGGGGACATGAGAGAAGTTGCATTGAGGAGATAGGGGGGTAAATCATACACACACACAAACGCACGCACACACAATATATACACACACATCCTATTTTTGGTTTTCTGAGACAGGGTTTCTCTGTGTGATAGTCCTACCTGTCCTGGAAGTAGCTCTGCCTGCCTCTGCTTCCCAAGTGCTGGGATTAAAGGCGTGCACTACCATTGCCCGGTTACATACTTATATTTTAGTAATTTTTCAGAAAAAAAGATAGTCTTACTAATTGTGACAGTTGGTAAAACTGGAAGCTATTTCAGGTAGATACATGTAAATTACACATGATCTCACCAATATGTTAAATATAATGAACTGAAGCTCATATAAAATAGAAATATGTTAAGCATCGAGAATTGTAAAGCTTTACCCATATCATTCCTACCAACATGGTGAACTTTTCTAAGATCCCCCGTATATTCTGCAAGAAATGTTTCCAGGACCAACCCCAGATAAAATGATACAGTACAAGAAGATCAAGGATTCTTTGTATGCCCAGGGAAACAGTGCTGGGACAGGAAACAGGACAGCCTATTTTCCAGAAAAATGCTAAAACCACAACAGAGATGGTGCTGAGGCTGGAGTGCGTTGAGCCCAACTGCAAATTAAGAGGGTGCTGGGAGGCATTTAGAAGAAAAATGGGACGGGTGATTCAGTTTTAAGCTGATCTTGTTATGAAGACAATAAAATCATAAGCTTAAAAAAATAAAAGAATCATAAAGCACAGGAGTTGGAGATGTAATGATTTCTTCAATGGACCAGTGACATCAGGAAGCCAACACTTGGGGACTTCCTTGTTGTGGAATAATAGTTTAGCTATGTAAAGATGTGTTGCATTTGTTTACCTTGCCTGCCTAAGGGATCTGATTGGTCTGAGATAAAACTAAATGGCCAGTAGCTAATGATGAGATATAGGTAAGACTTCCCAGCAGAGAGGAAGAGGAAGAGGAGACAGAGACAGAGGAGCCACCCAGCCAGACAAACAAGATGTAGAAAAGCAGGACAGGCAGAATGAAAGAAAAGTTAAAGTTCTGAAGCAAAACATAGATGCTTAAAAACGGGTTAAATTAAATTCTAAGAGCTAGTGGAAAAAGGATAAGCTAAAGACCAGCTTTCATAATTATTGAAAAGTCTCTGTATTTGGGAGCTAGTTGGTGGCCCAAAGAAAATTGCCTACTATACTTGTGAACAGTGACTCTGGGACAAGGTAAAGGGAGTGAGAAGCCCCAGTACCTTTTCCCAGATGCTGGATGTCTGTAAGCATTATGAAGGGTATTTTTTTTTTTTTACAGACAGGGTTTTTCTGTAGCTTAGGAGCCTGTCCTGGAACTAGCTCTTATAGACCAGGCTGGCCTCGAACTCACAGAGATCCGGCTGCCTCTGCCTCCTGAGTGCTGGGATTAAAGGCGTGCGCCACCACCACCTAGCTTGAAGGTACGTTTTGCAAACCTGGAAGATAGTGTTTGAAGTGATCATTCAAAATTGAGAGACAGGATCTAAAACTTTTTTTTTTGTTGTTGTTGTTTTTTTTTCGAGACAGGGTTTCTCTGTGGTTTTGGAGCCTGTCCTGGAACTAGCTCTTGTAGACCAGGCTGGTCTCAAACTCACAGAGATTCGCCTGCCTCTGCCTCCCGAGTGCTGGGATTAAAGGTGTGAGCCACCACTGCCCGGCAGGATCTAAAACTTAACCATGAAATTATTCCAAAATATCTCATTATTACATAAATTGCTGGCATTTTCTGTATTGATATAAAGGAAAACTAATGTGTGAGTTTTTTAATAGATCATCCTGGGACTTTACTCAATAAAATATGAAGAGCATAAATTCTAAAATTAGGAAATTTTGACATGTGAAGATAGCATCAGCAATTCTATTTCTCAGCTATGCACACTGTGCTCAGGTGTCGTGTGTACAAACATGCTTAGGAATACCGCAGCCCACTTCAGTACCTGCCAGAGAAAAGATAGGAAGGGAAAATGACAAAAACATCAAGTGGTGTGGATTCTATTCTAAATATCAGGCAGTATTGTTAGTCTTATTTTTGCCTATTTTCCCATATGACCGGATACTTAAATGATATTTACTCTGTGAGTTCTTCCCCTGGCCTGCTCCTTCTCATGTCCCGTGTCCCTGTCATCTGCATCATTACTGAACTCTGTAGAAATCCTGAGCCCACAGCACAGCCAGAGCTGCTGCAGCAGACTCTGTATTTTCATTCCACGTCACTGTCATGATTGTGTGCATGAGCTGTTGAGAAATCTCTTCTCCCTCACCGTGACTTTCTGTGAGGAATGCATATGTGTGTGGTGTGTAGCAGCACATGGGACTAAGTGCATATGCTGTGAATGCATTCATTTTATATTTGTGTCTGAAATGTATCATGTCCAGCTGGGCTTATGGGATTGTTTACCTTGTCTTTCTTTCCGGCGGGTCCAGTGTGATATCATGTGACCACTTCAGATGTGTCTGAGGAACATTAATACCCATGTAAGAAGCATTTCTAACTGTCTTTCATCCTGGGAAAAATCTAGATTTGTGTCCACAGACACATGATGCCTGTGTTAGGGTTTCTATTGTTGTGAAAGACCATGACAAAATACAGCTGTATTTTGTCATGAGGGAAGTCAAGGCAGGAACCTGAGGCAAGAATTGGAGCCTAAGCCGGGCGATGGTGGCGCAAGCACTCGGGAGGCAAAGGCAGGTGGATCTCTGTGAGTTCGAGACCAGCCTGGTCTATAAGAGCTAGTTCCAGGAAAGGCTCCAAAGCCACAGAGAAACCCTGTCTCGAAACAAAACAAAACAAAACAAAACAAAACAAAACAAAACAAAACAAAACCAAAAAAAAAAAAAGAATTGGAGCCTAGGCCACTTGCCCAGCCAGCATTCCTATACTGGATAGAAGTGCGTGCTCAGGGGAGTGGCACCGCCCATAGTGGGCTGTGCTGTGTTCTAGCAATCACTAGTTAAGAAAATGCTATAGGTTTCCCTACAAGACAGTCTTAGGGAGACATTTTCTCAATTATGCTTTTCTCTTCTCAAATGGCCCCAGCTAGTGTTCAGTTCACAGGAAAACTATCCAGCCCAATGTAGCTTAGTATTTCTATTATTAAGGGTTTTAATTAAAGTGTGATATCATTCACTGATCTTTATTTCAGGAAATGCTGTCCTTCTCTGATGTGGCCATCGAGTTCTCTCGAGAAGAGAGGGAACGTCTGGAGCCTGCTCAGTGGAATCTGTACAGGGATGTGATGTTGGAGAATTACAGCCACCTGGATTTCCTGGGTGAGGATCTCATCTATAGTGAATTCTATTTCACCATTAACATATAGCTTACTCCTTCTGTACATTATCTCTTGAGAGCATTTCAACAGCGGGAGTCCTATCCCTCGATTTCAGAAAATTAGGGAGATTTCTGTGTTTAGTATCACTTTGGGACTGGAGAGATTGCTCAGTAGTTAAGAGCACTGAATGCTCTTTTAGAGGACCAGAGTTCAGTTCCTAGCATGGCAGCTTATTGCTGTCTATAATTCTAAGATGTGACATCCTTACAAAGACATACATGCAAGCAAAACACCAAAAAATAAATAAATAAATTACTAAAAAAAACATATCACTTTTCTCTTTTTGTGTCTAGCCTTTCTGTGATGGATAGTTGTTCCCTTTAGTATAATGGTACTGTTAAAAATTCAACGGCATGAATATGGAGCATACTTTTTAGTTAAAGTGTTACAGAATTCTGCTTTATTGCTTGTTTCCATTAAATGAAACTCAGAATCTGGATTTTGTAAATTAATTTATGTATTGTACTGATCTTGTCAGAGAACATTTTAGAATCTGATTATCTGTAACCATTTATGACTTCACCTCTTTCCTTATAAATGGTGTATTGGAAGGGGTATGCCAATTCCCAGTAGAAGGACATTCAAACAGTCTTGTTTCCTTTTTGTATAATCAGGTCTTGCTGTCTCTAAACCACACCTGGTGACATTTCTGGAGCAAAGACCAGAGCCTTCAGATGGAGAGAGACAAGCAGCAGCCAGCGTGCACCCAGGTGTGTGGGACTGGGGGGTTCAGTGGCAGAGTTGAGGTCCAAGTATCCAACAGAAAGTGAGGCTTTGCCATGTGCCTTGAAACATGATATGATGGGAAGCGCTCTTTAGGTCTCTCCTTCAGGTCTTTGTTGTCAAAGCACATCTCTCAGACGTTTATGATGGTTTAAGTCTCTTAAGCTTTGTATCGCCCCAACAGCAAGGTGTGCTTTTATTTAAAGTGACCTCCAAGGCTTTTCTTTTTGTTGATTCTCCATTGTCGTGTAAGACTCAGGGAAGAACTCAGCGCCGGTCAGACTGAGAGTCATTTATTTGCAGAAGTTGAGAGCAGACTCATGCCAGAAAGATGTCTTTACCAAAGTGAGCATGATTGGGTTTATAAAGCTGAACCTACAATTCCATCATAGAGAGGCAGGCAGTGACAGAGGGCCATTAAGTACAATAACTTAGCAGAAGCTGGTTGGTTGTTTTTAAAAAAAAAAAACCTTTTTACTACCAGTTACTTCAGCATTACCTGGTCATTAGACCTAGGAAGAGTAGGACAGGATGACCTACAAGGTCTTACACTGTTGATTCAGGGACACCCATCAAGCCAGTCTGGGCACAGTGATTATGCACTCTTTTATGGCAGTTAGTGAGTTGTAATTCTCCATTTTGGGGGATGTGTATATATATATACACACACACATATATATTGTATGTATATTTTTAAGTTAATATGTTTATCATATATTACGTCTGCTTTTGTTTTGTTTGATTTTTATTTTTCAAGACAAGGTTTCTCTGTATATTTTCAACTGTCTTGGAACTAGCTCTCTATTCCAGGCTGGCCTCCACCTCACAGAGAACCACCTGCCTCTGCCTCCCACGTGTTGGGATTAAAGGCGTGCGCCACCACCACTCGGCTTCTTATTGTTATTTGGATATATTCTAGTCACAAGTTGTGAAAGAAATTAAAGACTTTTGTGTATAAACCCAATATTCTCAGATATGTCAGAGCTAGTAAGATGTTTTGTTTCATATCTTGTCAGGATAGCCACTTTTATTAGCTCTATAGGAAGCATCATGGCTAATATTACCATGAGTTCAATTGGACAAAGATCTTGTGTTCCCTTCTTTCGAGGTCTTCTGTTGATTCTCAAACTCTTGCAAGTGTTTATTTTCATTGGCTTGCAGATTTGTAATGGAAGCAGTGCTGAGGAGTGTGCACAAAGCTTTTTGTTGGGACCATGATCAGCTTTGTCCCACCAGCCATTCCCAAATAACTACTCAGAGACTCAATATTAATTATAAATATTCAGCTGATAGCTAAGGGTTATTATTAACTAGCGCTTGCATTTTAAATTAACCTATATGTCTTTTTTACACTATGCCATGTGGTGGTACCTTTTCTCCATATGGCATGTTTTTCTTTTCTCTGCATCCTTTTTACTCCTCTGCCTCCGCCCTTCCTCTTCCCAGCACTCTGCCCTGAAATTTCTGCCTGTCTTTGGGATAATCAGCTTTTTATTAACAATGAAAGCAGTACATCTTCACAGTGTGCAGAAGCATTATTCCACAGCATTTACCCCTTTCTGTTTAACTAAAAAGGAAGGTTTTAATTTTCACACAGTAAAACTTTATATAACAAGACCAGCTGTCAAGTAATCATTATGGTTACAATAGCCAGTTCTTTTTTTATTTGGCAAATTTAGAGGAAATATTTTATTATCTATTTTATCTTTGTGAGTCAAAAATGGTTTTTTTATCTAATTTACCTTTTATCATAACTAAGGAAAACTTTAAGTCTAATTATTTAGTCTTAAATTCTATCAAAGACCCAGAAGGGTGAAATGTTACCTAACAACGGTTACATCTGGCTGCCTGTTAATCAAAGTTAATCAAAGTTCTTCTGTAACAATGGGGCATTCATCTTTGGCCTAAAAACCTAGTAAAAGTAGCAGACTTTTTTTAAGCTTTATTTTTTTAAGATTTTTAAATTCTTTTTTATTGAGCTATAGATTTAATCCCCTCTCACCTTCCTTCCTCCACCTCTCCCAATAAACCGTCTCCCTTGTGCCCACTCCACACTCAGGAGATCTTGAAAATACTTTCTATTGTTTTGTTTTTTCGTTTGTTTGTTTGTTTTTTTGTTTTTTTGAGAAAGGGTTTCTCTGTGTACTTTTGGCTGTTTTGGATCTTACTCTGTGTACCAGGTTGGCCTTGAACCTACAGAGATCCACCTGCTTCTGCCTTCCAAGTTCTGGGATTAAAGGTGTATGCTACTATACCTGGCTTCTACCAGGCATTTTTGAGAAGGAGGGAATTTTAAGGACTACCCTTAAAATTTCTTTGTCTTGGCAAAGTTTGGCAGTCACTTTCTTTTGTGTCCTGCTGGTCCAGTTTGGACACTATGCTGTTATCCATTGAGGCAAGGGCATGTAGCATGAATTCTAATTGATCTTAATAATAAAAACCCCAAATCAGATATTGGGAGTAAATGATGCAAGATCAAAGAAGTAAATGAGCCAGCCATTAGACTTCTTACTTCTACCAAATCCTCAGACTGAAAGGGACCAAGCTCCTGTCTCCATCTACCTTATCTCTCTCTGCCCAGGTACATCACTTTCTGTTTCTTCCCCCTAAGGTCTGGGATTAAAGGTGTGTGCCACTACTGTCTGGTCACTCTGGTTAACTAGTGGCTAGCTCTGCTCTCTGATCTCCAGGCAAGCTTTATTTGTTAAAGCACAAACAAAATATTACATTTCCCACTTTTTGTCTGAAATTAAAAAAGAAGGTTATAACTTACATGAGAAAAAATATATACAATAAGTACAATAACTATATACAATATATATACAGTCAATAATTACATCAACAATGTCCATAAACAATTGACAAATTCAGAGAAAATACTCTATTATCCTGTCTTTGTGATTCCAAAATTATATACCCAATTCACTCTCTATTAAAACTTTCATTACAAAAATTATCTTTTAATACTGTCTCCCCCATACACTGTAAACTTCTCCAGTGCATTTCTTTCCTGAATCTGGTAACAAGGAAAACTGTAACTATCAACTCCATCAGAGATTTGACAAGGAAATAATATTACCTGAGTAAACAGGAAGTGCAAGCAAGTGACTTCCAAAAAAATGTGCGAAATGATGGAAACAACTGACTGCCTGGACAATCAACCAAGGTTCCTCTGCAAGGTGGATGATTCTGTCTTCAGTCTAGTGCATCTGACCAACTTCTCTGTGAATCGGGATATTCTGAAAGGCTGTCCTACCTTGTGTCGGCAAAATTTGGCAGTCTTTTCTTTTGTGTTCTATATACCTACAATACTGCAGACGTACATTAAGTAGCTTGTATCATCATAAAGAATGCCATAAGGGGGAGCTCAGCACCAGGGATGAGGAGGTTATAGAGTAGTAGACATGGAGATTCCCAGGCCCACTAATACAGCCTGAGAAATGATATTGGCACTGCTCATGGAGGACAGACAGACAGACAGCTTCCAGCTCTCTTGAATCCAAAGTGAGCTAAGAGATTGGCTGACTCTCAGTTCCACAAGGGTCATCAGGGCAAGCAAGAAATAAGGCACAGAACGATAGCTGAGACAACGTAATGGAAGGGAGGGGTGTATGCAAAATCACTCATTCAGCATCCACAGAAATGACAAAGGATGTGGATTTAACTGAAAATTTTTATCTGTTACATCTTCAGTCAACATCTTTACTCTTAGAAGGATTCCCAGGGAAGGAGTCTTTGTCAGGATTTTTACCAGAATCTGGACCAGACAAAAATACCCACACCTGCCCCATTGGAGGATCAGGACAAGGTTGGGTTTGTGTCAGGAAGGAAATACATTGGTCATCCCAGCACTGTCTAATCCTAGTTTAATTGGGTTTATAGAGCCAAGCCCACAATTACATCATACCAGACACAGGCTGGGAGCCTAAAATCTAAAGGTTTAGTTCCATTGACTCAAACGATTTGTTCTGGAAATAGATAGGACACATTGATAAAGTCCATAATGACAGTGTAAGATTATAAACTATCTATGAATTGTGCTCTGTGCATTTCTATTTTATTGGTAAACACAAGCTTCTTGTTTTCATGCCTTGATCATTGTTTCTCTGTTTAGTGCACAATAGCTGTTTTGTCTTAGAAATATGTAATTTTATTGTCTGGCATGGTGGCTTTCTTCACTGATCCCAGCATTTGGGAGGCAGAGGTAGGTGAATCTCTAAGTTTGTGATGAGCCTCGTCTAGATAGTGAGCTTCAGGACAGTAAGGTCTACATGGAGAAACCTTGTCTTCAAACAGCAAAAACAAAAAAGGAAATAAGTAATTTTAATCTACTCATTGACAAATATGCTGTCTTAGCAAAATTTGTGTAATACACAGGTGAACTTGAAGTTTTTTTTTTAATTGTGACTTGATATGTTTGAGGTATATATTTTCTTGTTGTCCAAAAAAACAAAAATACTGACCTGACTTTTTGATCTATAAATTTAATCTTTTCTTGAACCATCTACTTCTTGTACAACTTATCTTTTGTGTCTTTCAAAATAAAATTATATGTGGAGATAAAGTTTGTATTTAGATGGTGCCTGACATTCACACAGCCACAGTTAACTGTCTCCTTTCCCAGATTGGCTAATTTATAATTTCATGAGTGTCCGGACATAAAATACCTCTATTGTTTAATGGGTTTATTTCTGTCAGTAAAATGCCCAATGCCCTTACAAATTACTTTGCTATTAAACTTCGAATAATATGCCATTATGTCTATGTTCTATTTGGATATGCCCTTATTCTAGTAGAAGAATAGATTATTTCTACCTCCAATATTTTATCATTTATACTTAGTGCCTAGAGATTTTAAAATATACTGTAGTTTCTTGTGTTGATATTTTATTTATAATCTAACAAATGAAGCTTGCCTGAAAATCAGGGTGTAGAGATAGCCACACTAGTTAGCCATAGAGGCTAGGTAGTGGTGGCATAGACCATTAATGCTAGCACTTGGGAAACAGAGGCAGATGGATCTCTGTTAGTTCAAGATTACATAAAATTGATTCAGTCTAAAAGAGAAACAGAGCCAAGCAGTGGTGACTCACACCTTCAATCCCGGTATTTGGGAGCCGTACACCATTAATCCCAACACCTAGCAGGTGGAGACAGGAAGAGATATGGCTGGACCAAGAGAGGAATATAAGACAGGAGGCTACAGGAGCTCATTGCAGTCTGAGGAGCAGTGAGTCTCAGGATGAAATCTGAGGAGGCAATCTAGGAACATTTTGTCTAATTCCCTTTGTCTGGGCATTAGTAGAGGTAAGGACTCTAGTGGCTGGTCGCTCTGCTTCTCTGACCCTTCAGCTTGCACCCCCGATAGCTGACTCCAAGTTTTTATTGTTGAGAACAATTAGAATTCCTGCTACAGTTTATCACTGATGCTTCAATATGTTTGAGTAAATGTTTCCTTTTAAATAGATAAAGTATGAAGAATATTTCCTAGCCTTTGTTCATGTCTCAACTTGGCTCAACAGGAACAAGATTCAGTGAGTATCACGTTTACAACAAGGCCATTGACTGTAACTCACAACACACTCAACACCAGAGAATTCATAGAAGGGAGAAACGCTACAAGTGTGAAGAATGTGGTAAGGCCCTTAGTTCTTATAAAACACTTTCTATACACAAGAGACTTCACACTGGAGAAAAACCCTTCACCTGTAAAGAATGTCACAAGGCCTTTTGTACTCGCTCATCACTTTTTATACATAAGAAAGATCATACTGATGAAAAAACCTACAAGTGTGGAGACTGTGGCAGATTATTTTACTATCTTTCAATGCTGAAGCAACATCAGAGAATTCATTCTCGGGAGAAACCCTACAAGTGTAAAGAATGTGGCAGGGCTTTTTATGACCCTTCCTTACTGAAGAAGCATCAAAGCACTCCTTGTGGAGGGAAACCATACCAGTGTGAAGAGTGTCAGCAGACGTTTCTTTATCACTCATCCCTTAAGAACCACAAGGCAGTTCACACTGGAGAGAAACTCCGCAGGCAGAAAGTGCGAGGGAAAGGATTTACTAGGCCTGCCTTCCTCTTTGAGGACAAGGCAGGTCATACTGCAGAGAAAACGTACACATGTGCAGAGTGTGGCAAGTATTTTTACTCTGGTTCATCCCTTAAAAAACATCAAATCATCCATTCTGAAGATAGTCGTCCCTACTCATGTGCAGAGTGTGGCAAAAGGTTCTCCTCCTTTGCACACCTTCATCAACACAAGACAGTCCACACTGGAGAGAAGCCACACAAGTGTGAGGAGTGTGGCAAATATTTTACCAAACGTTCATCCCTTAGGCGACATCAACATATTCACTGTGAAGACAATCCATACAAGTGTGAAGTGTGTGGCAAAAGGTTTTCCTACTTTTCACGCCTTCATCAACATCAGAGAGTCCACACTGGAGAGAAGCCATATAAGTGTGAGGAGTGTGGCAAATGTTTTTCCACATGTTCAACCCTTAGGCGACATCAAACAATCCATTCTGAAGACAATCCCTACAAGTGTGCAGAGTGTGGCAAACGGTATTACTGTTCTAGGGATTTTCAGGAACATCAATCAATTCATACCGGAAAGAAACCCTACAAGTGTGAGGAATGTCACAAAGCCTTTCGTTATCATGCCTCCATTAGGAAACACAAGAGACTTCATTCTGGAGAGAACCTCTAGAAGTGAAGACTGTGACAGAAGGTTTTCCTCATCTTCAACACTTAGACGACATAAAACAAAAACTAAAATTCATTCTGAAGACAATTGTAAAAGTGTGGGGAATGTAGCAAAGACTGCGAATCTTTATAGCCTTACTCAACATGATATAGTTCATACAGAAGAGAAATCCTACAAATGCCTTAAAAGTTTACTTCATCAACCCTTAAAACACATCAAATGATTCACAATCACTCCATGATTATGTAACGTGTAGTAAAAATCTTTCCTAACAATTCAGATCTTATCCAACTCTAATGAATCCATGGTGGAGAATATTAAGTTAATCATTTTGGATGTCAACATGAACATCTAACATAGAACAACTCAAATGCTAAGAATGTCATCAGAGAACAGCAGAGAGTTCTCTTTGCTCACAACAGTTTGTTCAAGCAGTGTGTTTGAAACTTGCCTTAATGAATCTTCATCTTCTGTAACCATAAATGCTCCATGAAACCTTTCCCGTGTCCTAGCTTTGTCTATTTGTCACCCTGAATCTGAGATCTGGGCTGTGGCATAGTTACTGTTGTTTTTCCCAGTGGAGTCATCCAAGCTCCTGTAACATCCCCTTGGTGTATAAGAAGCTCTGCCTCTCTGAGCTAGCAGGTGTTCACCCAGTGTCTGGCTCTGGAATCCTTACTGTTAAATAAAGGACAGAGACAGAGCTAAGACAGCATGAAGGCTCTTCCAGTCTAAAACCTCAGCCGCAAGGCAGCAGCAGTGGCTGCAGAGGTGCAGTCGTCAGCTGAGGCAGCTTTAGTATCAGGTGCAGCTGCTGCTGTGCCTCAGACAAAAGCAGCAGTGCCCACAGAGCAATGATGCAGGAAAGGTGTGGAGCAACCAATCGTTTTCTGACTGGATTCAAAGCTCATTCCATAAACGGTAACTGGTGTGATGTTAATTTGTGATAAACTTGTGCATACAATAAACACAACCCAACTTCAAAGACAGACATTACCTCACAGTAATGGATTAGGAAAATACTTTCCAATCAAATGGGCCTAAGAAACAAGATGGTGTAGCTATCCTAATAGCTAACAAAATGGGCTTCAAACTGAAATTATTCAAAAGAGGTTGAGGACATTTCATATTCATCACAAAAAAAAATCCATCAAGATGAAGTCTCAGTTCGGAACATCTATACCCCAAATACAAGGGCACCCACATTTATAAAATAAATGTTACTAAAGTGTGTTCCTATTCTAATTCCTCATTCATACTTCTGTCTGCAATCTCAGTAATAAACTCATTGATTCCTGAACATAGGTGTGGTGATATGTGATATCTTGTTTATACTCTAGCAAATGAAGCTTGCCTGAAGATCAGGGTGTGGAGGCATCCACTAGCTAACCAGAGAGGTCTGGAAGTCTGGACAGACAGACAGAAACTGAGATGACTGTGCAGGGAGAAGTAAATAGGTGGTAATTGGGAATTCTTAAAGGGGGGGGTTAGTTTTAAAAAGAGAGCAAGTTTTTTTTCCCACATTAAAAAATGGGAACCACTACTACAGTGGGGGGACTTAGGTCTCTGTATGATAATAAGCTGAAAGGTTTGAAAACAGAACAATTTAATGAGAGAAAAACTAATTTTGATGGGACTTATGTAATGTCAATTATAAATATTATCAGTTTTATCATTTTTATGTTATCACTAAAAAAGTTGGTTAATATGAATGCTAACATACAAGTTTTAGAAAAACTTAATAAAACAGATAATAGAGAGATATTCAGATCAGGCAGAGGGATTTAATGGAGAAAAAATTTCAGTGTTGCATTATAAGATTAGAGAGGAACAGCCTGAAGTTTTCAAACAACCAACTTTAATTTTTCCAGTCATCTTACAAGAACAACTGCCAAAAGACATCCCTATGGCTGTGTAAGAGTTAACTGGACTCCTGTGGAAATGTTAGCTTTAAGGAGATTCAAGGAAGTGATAGTTTCATAGGGCATGTATTCACTTTTTGTGAAGCAAATGTTAAACTCATGGTCAACTTGTAGTACAATTATCCTGAAAGACTACAAAGGCTTGGTTAAAGCAGTCTTGGAGCCTAGCCCTCAATTACAATGGAAGATCTTGTGGGAAGATGAGGCTAAGACCATTGAGCAATGAAGTACTGCTAGAGGTATGGAAACCTCCCTAGACCAATTTCTTGAAAAGGGAGATTATGCCGATTTACAGAAATAATCTCTATAGGATGACCACACCCTGGATTTAAGCCACACAGCAGCTTTAAATGCTTGGGATAGAAATGGAGAAGTAGGAAAGAAAATTGAGTCATTTACTAAAGTTATACAGGCCCAAAGGAAGCCTTTATGGATTTCTTACAAAGACTGACTTCATTAGTAAATAGAATAATAACAAATTCAGAAGCTAGACAAATAATAATTGAAACTCTGGCTTTTCGTTACCTGAAATGATAATGCACAATGCAAAAGGGTAATTAGGCTGGTAAAGGCAAGATCAGCACCCTTGAAGGAATAAATCTGAGATACAATCAATATTGAATCTCGTGACCACAATGATGTATGGATAAGAGGTGATTTCCAGAGGTTTGAAAAAAAAATTAAACTATCAAGTATTTCAATTACAGTAACCACAATCACCTAAGAAGGTGATTGTAAACAAAGCATTCCAAGAAACAATTTTTTTTCTAAGCATAATTCAAACAGAAGGTCCCTTCCTTCTGGATTATGCAGAAGGTGTGACAAAGGTAGACATTGGACAAATGAATGTAGGTCATCAAGGGATAGTCAAGGTAACCCTTTGCCATTGGGAAACTCCTTGTGGGGTCTCTCTCAGGCCCCCATGTCAAATTTGGTCCAGTCATTCCTATAACCATGGAGGAAACAGCTTCCCCGTGCAATTAAAGAACCTAGTGTCTATTATCAGAAACCATACTGCTCTCGATGATATAAAAGCTATAGAGGAGAGAAGAAATACTTAAGGAGAAATCATAAATCAAATATTTTTTCAGACTTCTATAAATAAAAAAAGACCAAAATTAAAGGTACAAACAAAAGATATTGTCGTTGAAGGTCTTATAGAACAGGCGCAGATGTCACGATAATTGCACCAGAATCTTGGCATCCAAATTGGCCTCTTTAGGAGGTAAATATTCAGTATTTAGTTAGCCCAAACCATAAATTATTTTTTTTGAACCAGCCGAGGAGACATGGGAAATATTGACACAACTCACATGGCTTTGTCGGGAGAGATTTTTTTAGTGAAACCTCATGAAATTCTGAGTTTACATCCTGGAAATTTTATGTGTTTATACTCCAAACAGCCTTTATACCAAAACATAAATTGAGGGTAAATTTATTAATATTCTGTTTCTTAGGTAACCAGGTGAATGACTTTAGTCATGTTCACATCTTTCTATGCCCTCTCTTCTTCCCATCTTCCTGCTCTGTATGCTAGCTCTGTCATGAAGGCCGAACTAGCATCTCTACCTCAGGCATCCTCCAAATTACAAAGAAGGAGCAGAACAACACTAGGATATCCTGACCCTGGTGACAGCCTGTCTGTGCAGCAGGTGCAAACTGTGGCCTGAGATTTTGGTCGCCATACCATGTAAAAATATGGGCCTATACAGATCATGAGACGGGTTGGATGCTTATGGCCAGAATGACAGAGAGGAAAATTAAAGCCATATGTGGCTAACATAGCAATGAATTTATGGGGACATGATTTGTTACAGCAAATCCAGAATACTCAGATTAACATTCCTCCAATTTCAGAAATAAAATATCAGCTAACATATGTTTCTGGAAAAAAATATTAGGAGGTATTATAAAGAAGAAACAACAACCACTCAGGTTGTACAAGAACAGGGCACAACAGCTGTTGATCTTTCAAAGGAATCAACAACCCTACCTTTAAAATGAATAAACCTGTATGGGTTAAGCAATGGCCTTTAAAAACAGAGAAACTGCAGACTTTCTCTGCACAGGAGCAGCTTGATGCATATTGAAGAATCAATCAGTTTTTGGAATTCTCCTGAGTTTATTATTAAAAAGAAATCTAGAAAATGGAGGATCTAAAAGCTATTAATAAGGTCTGGCATTCCTTTGCCTTTTCTATTGCCTAAAGGATGGCCTCTTATAGTTATTGATTTAAAAGATTGCTTTTCATTACACCTTTACAAGAAAAGAACAAAAAAATTGCCTTCATGGTGCCTACTTATAATAATTCTCAGCTTGCTAAGAGATATCAATAAAAAAAATTCTCCTACAGAAAGTGTTAAATAGCCCACCCTATGCCAATATTTTGTAAGTCAGTCATTGGAAATAACACATATGCAATTTTCTCAATCTATAGTTTACCATTATATTATCAATATTTTAATGGCTGACTGAGATTAGATACTTTAGAAGGAATGGTTGAAGAAGTAAAGAAAAATTTGCCTTGTTGGGCATTAAAAAATACAAAGAGGAGATTCTATTAATTATTTAGAATGTCAAATATGTCAGTATTGTTATTATTTGTAATCTGTATTGGAATCCATGTTGTAGAAGAGTGAAGGACATTCATTTTTGAATCATAATAGAAATTTGGAAGCCTAAAATAATTTTGGTTAAAAGCAGTAATATTTATTTTTTATTTGTTTAGAAGATTGGTAAGTCAAGAAGGTCTCCATTAAAATTAGAAGCATTTCAGTTTATATTTAAGAAATGACCAAAGGAAATCCAGAATCCCGAGTCATGGCTGAGTAGCAAGCATCATTGTTGTATTAGTTTATTTAGAATTTAATAATGTTAAACTTTGAGGTTTTGACATCTTAATATAACAATATCATAGTGGGAAGGAAATCTGGAACATGTTTTATTGTTTCATATATCCAAACCTTATTTTTAAGCCCCCCAAAATCATTTAATTAAACCTATATATGCTTATAAAACTTTACATCCTAAATTTTTTTTTATTTAATTCATCAAGAGACAAGCTCATAGTTTGTTGAGAGAAGTCAATGTAGAGTGAGTTTTCTTTAATCATTTGGTGAAGTCCTTATCTTCTGTTTATCTCAGTGTCTGTTCTAGTTCCTGGTAATGGGGGTGAATCCTGATAGACACTTCTCCCATGAAACTTCTTTTAAGAGTCAAGACTGACAGGGGAAGTAATGGATAAAAATTTTCTGCTAAATCCTTGTCTTGTGTTATTTCTGTGGAAGCTGAACAAGCGACTTATAATCCACTCTATCTACGCTGTCGTCTCTATTGTTCTGTGCCTTGCTTTTTGTCCCTTTCCCCGACCCTCATAGTGGAACAGAAATCAGGGCCATCTCTGAGCTCACCATGGATTCCACACGGCTAGAAGCAGCAGGGTTCCTCTCTCCTGCTCCATAAGCAGCACCAACCTTTTTGAGGTTGTACAAGTGGTTCTTAGGAACTCCATGTCTCATCCTCTTCACTCTGCTCATCCCCTGCAGTGAGGTCACTCCTGGTGGCCTTTTCAAGACCCCAAACCTAGTCCTATAGCCCCCGAATGGCTCCTTTTGTTGCTGGGTTCAAGCCATATAATCTCACTGGCACATTCACGCGCAATAAGATCCCAGTAGGGTCAGGACACCCTCCGTGTCAGAGATGCAACTGGAATGCACAGCAGGGGGACTCTCACCCATCTTTGCGCAAAACGCACCCGTAGCAAAACGAAAGCTCAATTTGGAATTTCCTGGACAGCTTCTTGTGATGTCACAAGCACACAGACTACATATCCCAAAATTCTGTGCAAGCATCTTCTCGAAAGCCTAGTATGTAGTATGTGATCCCCGAGTTCCCCCCACCTCCACCCCCGCCTCCATTCTTCTTGAATTTGTACCTGGCACCTGCTGTTTTCTTTACTTCAGTAGTGAGCCAACGTTAATGCACTCGACTGTAATGCAGACTTTGTTTTAATACCCAGTACTAGAAAAAAAAAATAATCCCGGTTCCTCTGAATTGAATCTCTGTGTGGGTCATACATGGAACAGACTCTGCAGCTTAAAAAATAGTTTTTGTGAGAACTTTGGAACCCAAATACTGAAGTATATGGTCAGGGGCACAGAGAGCATATAAAGCCCCGAAGAAAGTTAAACGTAACTCCATAACGTTTATTGACAAAGAACTCCCGTTGGCCATCGCAGGAGTTCCCACCCACCCTTAAGCCCTTAGTAAAACTCAGATGTTAACATATATAAGAAATTCAGCTTTAGTATGAGCCCTACCAGGATCTTACCAGTATCCACCTGGTTTTTTCACAAACTCAGGTACATATACGCTGCTGTGAGCTCATGCTTGCCGCCCCTGCTCCCATCCCAACCGGAGGGACACAGCTCCTGGCTCAAACTGGTGTGTGTAATGACAGCTCACCCGTCATCCACTGTTGGAATTCCGTCTGCAGGTTTGGTCTGTTGTATGTTCACTTTCCGTTCCTTCTCTAATACTGAAATTCTCACGTGAGAGAATTTTGAAAGTCAGGGCATCTGCCTCGAATTTACCTCAGCTTCTCAAAATCAGGACACAGAAATGATTTATAAAATACAAAGATATTAGAAGTATCAAATAATCTTATTGAAATTTGCCAACCAAATACCTTTCTATACACAATAACTTCTCCTCTGGCAGCTTCGGAGAGTTCCACGTTCATCTCTTCCTAGGAAAAGAAATCCGTTCTCTATGTCCCTTCGACTCTAACTGATGCCAGTATGCACTCAGTTATCCCAGATACTTCTAGGCATGAGGTCACAAGGCTTTGCTGAACCTCTTAAAGTCTCTGGTTATCCTTCTGAAACCTCAGTCATCCATTAGACTGAGCAGCCAGGGATGCCAGGCCCAACTCACAGTGGCTGTGGGGTGTGGGACCCCTTTTGCTATGCTGGAGGGCTCCTTAGTGGTGTGGCTCTCCAGTTAGAGAAGCCACACTGGTCCCCAGTGTCAGCTCTTTCTAGTAGGTCCCCAAGTCGTCTTCCTCTAACTGTGGGAGGATATTCCCTCTGCCCTTGAGATTCCTTTGCCCTATGACTGTGATCTGCTGGGCTTTCTGCCCCAACGAGCCTGACAACTACTCTTGCTTATGTTTCTGCCTTCACACTATAGAAAACAATTGTCTTCTGTGTGTGGGCAACATCACAAATGGATTTCCCTGTAGAGGCTCCAGAACAGACGCAGTATAGCCAGGATGGCCCGACAAGGCCTAAGTTCCTTCATGAACCACGTCTTTTAGTGCCTTTCAACTCTTTGACTTTTATGAAGGGCAGATACTGGACCCGTAGAATTATTTATCTTGAGGCAGCCCATCGTTTGACCAAGCTTAACACCCTGCAGGGCCTGGTTACTCAAGCAGACATAGCAGGAGAGACAGAAGCAGCAGACAGTCTTACATTCTTGTGATGTCACGGGGTGAACATGTAAATTGCTCAGGTAGGGCCTGTGGCCTATACAAGGGGATGGTGCTGCTCGAGCCTGGGGCGCTGCCATCTAAGAGTATTGTAAAAGGAGTGCCTCTGGCACTAAGATTCTATTCCCCACACCAGGAGTTCTTAAAGTATAATTATACTTGGTTTTTAATTGTATGTCATATTAAACAAACTATGTTTAAACTTGTTTCGAGGTACATGCTTTGGAATATACAGTAGCATAAGCAGAAGGCTATAGAATGAGAGACATAAATTAGCCTCTTCTTCCAATCTCTTATCTGTAAATAAATTTCATCTGGACTTAGCATGACTAGAAACACAATTCTGGGCACATTACAGACATCTATTCATTCAGAAGGTGAGTTCCTATTATCTTCAAGGTTTTAATTGCCCTTAACAGTTTACAGTAACTTAGTAAACTCAAGACTGAGATGACTTTTCGGGTCTGTATCAACAGCAAAGTAAGATCTGCACCTACAATGTCTCATACTTGATGATCCCATAGCCAGTAACCAAACGCATCCTTTCTGCTGAGTGAGTGCAATTGACTCGGGTCCTTATTTCAATATGGGACAAGGTTTCTATGACATGACAGTTGGAGTCATGAGAAATGGTGTTAGGAACTTAAAGAAAATAAGGAATTCTTTATCCTAGAATCAAATATGATTGATAATGTGTTCTGTTAGCATTTCCTGGGAAGACAAACGGAAATGCCCATTCAGCCCAGATCGGCACCAATGTAGACCATCTCACCAGACTCCAACTTAGTGAGAAATATGAGTCTATGGAGATTCTTACACACCCCGGGGAGACGTTATTACAGGAGCTTGTGTGACCCCCCACCTCCCCGGGAAACATACCAGTAACTCTGCCACGGCCCAGATCTCAGATTTAGGGCACCTGACAGACAAAGTTATGACATGGTAACAGTTTCATGGAACATTTATAGATACAGAGAAAGAAACTCATCAAGGCAAGTTTCAAACACACTGCTTGAACAAGCTGGTATGGAGATGACAGCAAAGGGAAGTCTGTACTGTCGTCTGATGACATGCTTAACATTTGTGCTCCTGGAAATTAGATGCTCATGTCGATATTCAAAATGATTAACCTAATATTCTCCACTATGGATTCGTTAGAGTTGGATAAGATCTGAATGATTAGCAAAGATGTTATCACACCCCATGCACTCACAGAGTTTTATTCAGAATAAGTCACTTGATGTGTCTTAAGGTCTGAAGAAGTAAATTTTTTAAGACATTTGTAGGATTTCTCTCCCGTATGAACTATCATGTGTCGAGTAAGGCTATAAAGATTAACAAAGGCCTTGCCACACTGCACACACTTGTAGGGGTTGTCTGCAGTGTGAATTGCTTGATGTCGTCCAAGGCATGAAGATGAGGAGAAACATTTGCCACACTCTTCACACCGGTAGGATTTCTCTCTAGTATGAACTCTCTTGTGTCTCCTAAGAGCTGAGTGATAACGAAAGGCTTTGTGACATTCTTCACACTGGTAGGGTTTCTCTCCAGTGTGAATTGTTTGATGTTCCTGAAGGCTTGCAGAACAGGAAAACCTTTTGCCACACTCTACACACTTATAGGGATTATCTTCAGAATGGAATGTTTGATGTCGTCTAAGGGAAGAAGATGAGCAAAAACATCTGCCACACACTTCACACTTGTAGGGATTGTCTTCAGAGTGAATTGTTTGATGTCGTCTAAGGCATGAAGGTGAGGAAAAACCTTTGCCACACTCTTTACACTTGTAGGGTTTCTCTCCAGTGTGAACTGTCTTATGTATCCTAAGAGCAGAGTGGTAACGAAAGACTTTGTGACATTCTTCACACTTGTAGGGTTCCTCTGCAGTGTGAATTGTTTGATATTCCCGAAAGCGTGCAGAACTGGAAAATCTTTTGCTACATTCTTCATTCTTGTAGGGATTTTCTCCACAATGAGTTCTTTGATGTTGCTTAAGGAATGAGGGATAGCAAAAGCATTTGCCACATTCATCACACTTGTAGGGTTTCTCTCCAGAATGAATTCTCTGATGCTGTTTCAGCATTGAAGGATAGTAAAAGGATTTGCCACAGTCTCCACACTTGTAGGTTTTTTCATCAGTATGATTTTTCTGGTGTATAAAAAGTGATGAGCGAGTATTGAAGGCCTTGTGACATTCTTTACACGTGTAGGGTTTTTCTCCAGTGTGAAGTCTCTGGTGCATGGAAAGGGTTTTATGAGAACTAAGGGCCTTACCACATTCTTCACATTTGTAGGGTTTCTCCCCTGTATGAATTCTCTGGCGCTGAATAAGGAGTGATTTACAATCAATGGCCTTGCTGTAATTGTTACAATCATTGGGTATTGTTCCTGTTGAGCAAAAGTTGAGATTTGAACAAAAGCTAGGAAATATTCTTCATATTTAAATGACTTATATTTAAATTAGAGATATCTACATTTACATATTGAAGCATCAACGAGAAACTATAGTGTATTTTAACACTTACCAACACTGAGCATAATTCACAAAACAGAGTAGGTGGAACAGTCTATACTACTGAAGTAAGAGAACAAGCAAACAGGGCATAGACATATGCCATATTATTCAAAGTTAAATAGCTACATACGTTGTAAGGGTATTTTACTAACAGAAATAAGCCCATTAAACAATATAGATGTTAAATGCCTAAACATCCATGAAATTATAAGGTAGCCAGGCCTGGAAAAGAAAAAGCTAACTGTGATTGTGTGAGACTGGATCAACATCAAAACATATAATTGTTTTTTATTGTAAGTATAGAGTGTTATTTTGGAAGATACAAAAGATATATTGCATACTTGTAGGCTGTCCACAACAAGATTAAATAATATAGCCTAAAGATTTATGACAATATTTTATGTTTTATTATTGACGTCTAGAAAATAAACACCTGAAAGATATCAACAGAAAACTTCAGGTTCACTGGTGAAGAACAGAAATTTGTTGAGGATTTTGTCAATGAACAGGTAATAAAATTACCTATTTCTTTGTTTCTTTGGCTTTTCTCTGTGTAACCCTGGCTATCATGGAAATTGTTATGTAGATGAGGCTAGCCTTGAACTCAGAGATCCACCTGGCTCTGCCTCCCACGTGCTGGGATTAATGGAGAGGGACACCAGGTCTGGTAACAAAATTACCTCTTTTTAAGATCCATCCATTTATAAGACTAAATAACCACATAGCACTGAGTGGAGAGAGACAATGAACAAGGCATAAAAAGGGAAATCCTTGCTTCCCTGGGAAAAGAAAGTTCACAACCAGAGCACTAGATATTTTTATCTTACACTGTCCTGATGTGTTTGATCAATGTGCTTCATCCTCCTACCAAAATCCATAGGGTACAGAAAACAAATAATTAGACGCAACGCACACTTCTAAGTAACAAAACAGCGTAGCAGATTAAAGTAAAAAAAAAAAACCAAAACTGCAAACCCACAAAATTCTGAAAGCTTATTGATGAGCTACTAAACCCATTCTTCTAGTTGCAGACAGTTTTATTCTTTGAATATATATCCACATGGCATGCATTTTAAATCCTTACTGTTGATGATGTAACAGGAAAAACTTTAGAAAACTCTCATCACTCACAAAGAATTCTGAAGAGATACCACTCATTAAAATGGGTGTAAGTGATCCAAAAGAAACTTCTGTGTGAACCTACTGGATTACAACGGCTCCTCCACACCTCAGACTATAGAACAGTGTACAGGCGTTCAGGCATTTTTAACGTTACAGTGTAGACCCAACACCAACAGAAACAAAAAACTATGAAAGTCTCTGGAAATACATAGCTCACCACTGGGGAGATACAAAGCTTAAAACCTCATAAACGTCTGAGAGATGTCCTTTGACAACAAAATCAAGGTGAGACCAAAAGAATTATCTCCACAACAACATAGGTTTCAATGCACATGAGAAAGCCTGCCTTTTTGTTGAAATATTTAGACCTCAATGCTGCCCCTGACCCCCTCTTCCCTACCCACCTGAATGTATGGGGGCTGCTGCTTGTATCTTTACATCCCAAGGCCCTTGTCTTTGCTCCAGAAATGTCACCAGGAATGGCTTAGAACCGGCAAGACCTGTGTGCATGAAAAGGGGACAAGATTAAGTGTTCTTCTACTGGGAACTGACATGGCCCTTCCAGTACACTGTTTATAAGAAAAGAGATGATGAAAGAAATTACCGCAGACTGTCAGCTCCTTACATGTTTCCTCCCAGGACCACTACAGCACATGAAGGAATGTACAATGTCCAGATTCTGAGTCTCATTGTAAGAGAAAACCATTAAATCTGAGTTGTGAAACAACTTTCATTAAGAAGTGTGTTCCATGCTTCACACCACTGAATTTCTAACAGTCCCACCAGAGTGACTGCTGGATGAAATACACATTCAATGCTAACAGTTCAAATAGTGGAATGCAGTGGCATTTCATTTTTATTTTAATAAATAAAGCTTGCTGAAGATCAGAAAAGTAAGACAGCCACACTGGCCAGCCTTATAGACGAGGCAGCAATGACACACACCGTTAATCCCAGTAGCCACACTAGATTGTCATAGAAACCAGGAAGTAGTGGTGCATGCCCTTAATCCCAGAACGAGAGAGCATTATAAAACAGAGAGACAGCTCTTGGTCTCATTCTGAGGTTTCCTGGAGGCAGGATCACCATTTTCAGACTGACATCAAGGTAAGAGCCAGTGGCTGGCTGCTTTGCTTTTCTAGTCTTCAGGCAAGTTTTATTTATTAAAATACAAATGAAATGCCTCTACAGTAAAATGCTTTTAGCTATGGAGCAACCTCGTAATTTTTCTGAAATCGAAGGATGTGAAAATCACTGTTGAAATGCTCCCATGAGATACCATACAAAGTGAATAAGTTACACATTGAGGTGAAATAAAAAGTCACTATAGATGAGATCCTCACCCAGGAATTCAAGGTGGCTGTAATTCTCCAACATCACATCCCTGTACAGATTCCACTGAGGAGGCTGCAGGCATTCCCACTCTTCTGGAGAGAAATCAATGGCCACATCCCAGAAAGACAGCATTTCCTGAAATACAGACAAATAAATGATATCACACTTTAAATTAATTAAAATCATTAATTATAATATAAATATCAAGAGTCATTGGGATGGATACTTCTCTTGTCAACTTGACATGGGCCATTTGAGAAGAGAGAAACAATAGAGAAAATGCCTCCTTAAGACTGTCCTGTAGTCAAGTTTCGGGGGCATTTTCTTAACTAGTGATTGATGAGACAGCACAGCCCACTATGGGTGCTGCCCACCCTGAGCAGGCAGTCCTTTATGGTACAGGGGAGCAGGCATGGCAAGTCAGTAAGCAGTGTTCTTCTGTGGCCTCTGCTCCAGTACTTGCCTCAGGTTCCTGCCTTGACTGTCCTCAGAGATGGACTCTGACCTGAAGTTGGAGTCTAAAATAAACCTTGTAAATGGGCATTTCCTGTCCCAACCGCCCAGTCTACAGAACCAACTCAGAGGCTGAATATGAATTATAAGTGATCAGTCGACAGCTCAGGCTTATTACTAACTAGCGCTCACATTTTAATTTAACCCATATTCCATATTTACCTTTTGCCACATGGCGGTACCTTTAGCAGCATGACACATCCATCTCCTGCTCCCTCTGCGTCACTGGCGGCTCCTCAGCCTCCGCCCTTCTCCTTCCCATCCTCCTTATTTTGGTCATCCTGCCTATACTTTCCTCCTGACTACTAGCCATTCAATACTTTATTATACCAATTCAAGTGACAAATCTTTACAGTGTACAAAAGTATTATCCCACAGCAAGACCCTTTCTTATCCAAGATGTCTTTCATCATGGTCTTTATGACAACAACAGAAACCCTATCACGTGTCTGCAGATTTGTCCCAGGATGAAAGGGAGCTAGAAATGTCTTTTACATAGGTAGTAATATTCCTCAGACATGTCTAAAGTGGTCACATGATCTCACACTAACCATCAAAAGGAAAGACAAGGAAAAAGATCGTATAAGCTCAGTTGGACATGATGATTTAAGACAGATGAAATATAAAATGAATGCACCCACAGCACATGCATGTAATGCCATGTGCTGTTACACACACCACACACATATGTATTCCTCACAGGAGGAAGTCACGGTGAGGGAGAAGGGATTTCTCAACAGCTCATGCGCACAATCATGACAGTGACGTGGAATGAAAATACAGAGTCTGCTGCAGCAGCTCTGGCTGTGCTGTGGGCTCAGGATTTCTACAGAGTTCAGTAATGATGCAGATGACAGGGACATGGGACATGAGAAGGAGCAGGCAAAAGGTAGAATAATAAGAAAGACCTCCCGGACTAAATACCATCTAAGTTGAACTTTGTTTTCTAAACTGCAAGAGAAGGACCAACAACTGAGAATTTAAAATAGAATACACGCCACTGGATCTTCTCATCGTTTTCCCTTTCTACCTTTTCTCTGACAGGTACAGATGAAGGGGGTTTGTGGTATTCATAAAGCAAGTTTTTGCACATATGACACCTGAGCATCAGTGTGCATAGCTGAGAAATACAACAACTGAACAACTGATGCTATTTTCACATTTCAAATTTTCTAAATTAAGAATTTATGTTGTTAATATCTTATTGAGTAAAGTCCCAGAATGACCTATAAAAATAGTCATCCTTTATTTTACCTTTTTACTGATGCACTAAAATTATCAGCAATATGTGCATCGATGTGTTATTGTTTAGTAAATTCATAGGTAGGATTTGGATTGTTTTTCTCAGTTACGGTATGGTCACCTCCTCAAACGCAATCTTCAACACTCCTGAAAAGTGCACTACATAACGCTCACACACACCCGTAGTCAGGGCAACAGTACCTGGGGCTTCTGCTATCTCACTGTTCCACAGCACCCACTTTCTTAGAAAGTCCCCAAGCCTTGGTTTATTGATGAACAACTAATCAGTCTCCAACTTCTGTGAGATACAGTTTTTTTTATAGTTAATATACCGATGAGATCATATATTATTTGGGCTTGTCTGCCTGAAAATAATTTCTAGTGTCACCAACATTGTCACAGTTGACAAGACTTTATTTTCCCTGAAAATTATTGAATTAAACTATATAAGTGCACCATTTTCCCTTCTGCCTCCTCACTGCAACTTCTCTCATGTCCCCCAACAGTCCATCTTGAATATACGAAGTATTCTTCTCTAATTATTATTGTTACACAGAGCGCACGCGCATACACACACACACAAACACACACACATACATACACACGCATGCACATAGCTATATCAATATGAATGGCCAATTCTGTTCAGTGTTGCCTGTGCGCATGTTTTGAGAACAGATCACTTGTTACTGGATGAATAGAGAGTGGGCTCATCGCTGTGGGAGACTAATTCTCCTCTCTTAGTGATTCTTATGTGCCTATACTTCTTTGTTAGCCAGCAGATTGTGCCCTGCATAGGATTGAGAGCCAATGCCACTGTTCAGGGCTTGTTCAAGCAATCATATTGTTGAGGTGTCATGGGTGCAGCTTCCCTTCCCTTTCTGGAAGGCACAACCTCACAACAGAGTTCCAGAGCTCCTGACTCTCATAATCAATATGACCCTTCTCCAGAGATATTCCCTGAGCCTTCTACACAGGAACTGTGGTGTGGTGTATCTACTGGGTCAGGGCATCACAAGACAATAGTTCTCTGGATTTGAATGTTTTAGTTTTCCATAATGCTCTCTGTGCTGCACTGAGCAGTGTCTTTAACAGGCAATGACAGCTACACTTCGGTGTAGGTCTAGGGAAAGGCATCTGGAATGCAGTTAGCAACTGTGATGCTTTAGTGGCTCCAGTATGCTCTCCTCTGTAACTTAAGAACTAAGAAGTCATCAGAGACAACTGCTGCTAATGCTGAGATGTGGGAGACACTGGGGCACCGTTAGGGATTTAAGGTCATACTGCTCATGGGGGTGGTTCACGGGCTTAACAGCTAAGCAGGACTAAAGCTCACCCTTACGCAGGAGACCTTGGGGTCAGGCCCAGCTCCAATCCTCGGTGTCTTGTGACACATTCCTACCAGGGGAGGAAATCACGGATGCCACCCTTTCTAACTGTATGATAACCAAGAGCAAGGGATCGCCACGGGGAGTGGAAAGAGCCCAGAGCAGAGTGCAGATGCAAGCATGTTTCTGTGAGAGAAATAAAGCAGGTCCTCAAGGGAGAACTAACTGCAAGGACCACTCCCTAAGTCACCCAGGCCTGGCTCCCCCTATTCCACCTGAGAGGCTTATCGGCTGTCGTGAAGCCAATCTATGAGATGCTGCAGGTGAAGGGCAGTGTGTCTGGAAACATGATAGCATTTAAGAAGAATCTTAGCCAGCACAATTAATGGCAACCGTTTCAAGGGAATTTCAGCCTGGTCAAAATGAACTTTCTATAGGGAAGAAATGCAAATGTCTCACCTGCGTTGGGCAAACTGTCATTCATTAACATTGCTACATATTCGCACTATTATTGGGAGGTTGATATACTCCACATGAGTGGAGGCTCCTCTTAGATGCTAGCCTAGAACAACAGAATGGACAGGGTAGAAATAATAAGAACTCTTTCATCTCTTGTCGGTGTCCCTCAGAGATATCTTTTCAGAGAGTCAGACAAGACTGAAGACTAGCAGAGTGGTGGGAAGTCAAAGCCAGATGCACAGACAAGACTGGATTCCTGGTCAGGATCCTAACAGTAGTGAACCGCCAATCAAAACAACCTAACTACTGATTACATGCCACACGGCTTGAAATACACACTACATCCATCATGAAGGAGCAGCACCTGGGCCTTTGTCTCAGTTCTATGCCGTAAGCGAGGAATGAAAGAGCCATTCACTTTTGCTTTAAGCCCCCACATCTTGCAATTTCATGACCCAGAAAGTGGAATAAACCATGAAAAAATATGGGAGGCCAAATGTAGTATCTGCTTTGGAAACACTAATTGCAATAATTATCATTTTAATTTCAAAAGACTATCACTTTGCATTTTACATTAGATGTCTAGACATATTTGTGGATTTTAATAGTTCATACATTGTTTCTGGGTCTTCTTAAAGCAACACTGTGTGGAGTACATCCAATACAGATTTGGGCCATGCACTCTCATAGACCTGACTTAATTTCATATAGAGACAGCAGAATGGAGAGAACAACAGAATGCAGATATTGAAGGAGGTGGCCATGCAACCACATGCACCTTTCAACTCAAAATATGTCGCTGCATTGGATAACGACTATGGAGGACACCATGGCAGACTCTCCTATACCCAGAGTTGACAACGTGATGAAAATCTGTGCTGATCAGGTTTCTTCCTTGCATGTGTTTGATGCCTGTTCAGATCTTTTGCAAGGTCTCTCCATGGCCTCAGACATAATCATTCAGATCAATCGGCAAGAACTGAATGTCATCACCCAGCACCTCCGCTCCAGGGTTTTCCAGAGATGACATGTCTGTAGCGAGCAGCATGGAGCCACACCTGATAATCAGCTCCTAATATTGGCTGGGGCCTGATCACGCAATGATCATCAGCTGCCTGCATATGAGTGGACCTACGGGCAGTGCCCACCTAGCAATCCGGGATTGACAGCCCATGCCTACTTAAGGGCTTTTCACCTGTTCCTAGGGACCCTGCTTCTGGACCAGCTCAACAAGCTCAAGGCCACATCAAGACGTGCTGACACAACCATTGTGGGCCAAGCAGACATCCTGTCGTTTTTACAGTTAGTCCACCCTCCATCCATTAGGGATGGAGGACCTTTCAAGGCTTTAAGGGAACCCAGACCTCAAGGTGAGACCTGGAGTCAGCTTCTGCAGTTCTTTCTTCCTGCAGAGGGTCCTCTGTGTGCGGACTGTATGTATGTTCTCTCCACCCTAGTCACAGCTTTCTATAGCAGCTGGTCCTGGCAGATGTGTCTGCTGTGTTCCAAATTTCCCAACTGAGACTTTTGTTTTGCCTCAGATTTTTCCTCTTTTAATTCTTTAACTGGCAGACAAAAAGAACACAATCAAGGCCTCAAGACCAGTACCCTAGGCCAGTTAAAGAGGGCAGGAAGGACCAGAAATCCGTTTGCTCTGCAGATACTGAGAAATCTGACAGCATCCCCCTTGGAATGGGTCAGAAGTGAAGCAGGCTTCCCCACCAAAGCTGCTCAGTGAAGTGAGCTCCCAGCTCCCCCTCAGGAGCAGGCAGTCAGCTGACCATCCTTAGCTTGATCCTGGACCCAGCACTATCACCTACTCCGCGCAGCTCTCCTGTCCCAGAAGCCCAAGGAGGACTGGGGCTGCACGCGGCGCTCAGGGAACAGTCCCTATCGCCCTCACCCCAGCCCTGACCTGCAATCTCATGTGACCCAGCCAGTTGAGCGCAGCACCTCCAAGGCAGCTTCTCCCGCCCTCTCACCCAGCCCAGGTCAGCTCCCTCCAAGACGGACCCACACTCCGCAGTGTGCCTAAGGCAGCGCTGCACCCTGGACCAACCTTCATGACAGAGACGCACCTGGAAACCACAATAGGACCGGACTGTCGCCCAACTTTGGGGAAGACGCACTTGTAAGAGACCAAAAGCCGGAAAGGGGTTTCCTGGACTGCTCCCAGTGTTGTTACAGCGCTGCAAACTACATTTCCCAGAAGTCTGTGCGAAAGAATCCCCGGAACCCAGGCTGGGAGAGTTCTATGGTCTTGGACGTGTGTCTGGCTGCCTGCAGCAGAGAGTGGGAGGAAGAAGCACAGAGAGCAGGACCGCTATGTGCAGTGACGCTGTGTTCATCTCCAGATCCTCAACACGAGATTGTGAATGTGAGTCGAGTCTTTGGACAGAAATATTCGCCTTGTGAGTTTTCTGGTCCATATATTGTGATTTTAATCTTACTAGAGCGTTTAAATATCACGTTGACTCAGTTTTACTTTAAAATAACGAAGCAATACACTATTGTGAGACTGAGAAAGTATCTTTTAAAGATGATTCTGAAGCCAGCCGTGGTATGTCTGACCGTGCTCCTAGCTGCCCAGCGGTTACAGGACAAATGGACCTGGGAAGAAGGCTGGACTGAAAAATTCAAAGAGACCTTGTATCTAAGTAAAAAGGAGATGGCAACGCAAAACAAAACGAAACAAACACGGGTTGAAGCAGTTGAGTATAATGTAGACTTTGACTTAATATGCAGCCCCACAAATAAACAAATAAGTAACCCTCATTCCTCTGTACTGACACTCTGTGTGAGCCTCACGTGGATCTGCCTCCACAGTTGTAAAACAGTGTTGTGTGAACATTGCTCTCTCTCTAGTGTAGAGGACTGGTGAGGGAGACAGCCGGTATAACCACTGAACAAAGTTAAACGTCTGACTCTCTGACAATTACTTGCAAAGATCTCTCATAATCCATCCCAGGAATTTGCCGCCTGTCCTTCTGTCCCTTGAAAATTTCAACTAATAATCTGTGTAAGCAATTTCGTTTTTGTGAGAGCGCTACTAGAATTTTCCCACGGTCTCCACGGTTGTTCACAAAGTCAGATCAATATTCACTGTCCCGTGTGCTAGGAGCTCGTGCTCACCTTCCAAGGGAAGGGACCCTGGTCCCAGATCACTTGGAACTGAAACACAGACAAGCCCCAGTCTAGAATTTTCTATGTTTCTGCCATGGGTACATGCTTCAGTTCCAATTCCACTTAGCTGTCACCGGCGTGTTCCATGAAGTGTGACCCCACAGGGACTGTTAGGAGGGACACCGAACATCTGAGCACTGACATGGTGGAGCGGTTCTCTTGGCCGTTGACCTGCACATCCGACCTGAGTGTCTAAAACTCTAGGACGAGGTGGGCAGTGCTGCCATGTTCCACTTCCATCTTGGGACAGTGTCCAGCCCCACAGCACGTTTTCCTTCTTTTGGGGGCTGAGCATGGAGACACTTTCCTAGAAGTATAGTTCCGAGCACCAAGCCGCTACAATGGGCCTCCGCCTTTCAAATGAAATTCCACTTCCGCAAGACAGAGCCGTCCATGGATGTGCTCTTGGCTCAGAGCAAATTAGTGTAGGCTCCGTACAAAGTGCCAGGATTCCCAATATTCGAGTTAATCTCTCATACAGCTCCTGGAGATTTTACATTGTCTATTACGTTAAAGTCAGTGTGGTTTAGAATGATGCTGGCATCTAACAGAGACAGCCAAGATTCCACTAACATCCCTGTCTTCATGAGTCAGTGGGTTTACTGCTGAGATGGCAGGCAGAAGTGTGGATGAGGGGTTAGAATAGGAGCACACACGATTCAAAGGAGAAACATCAGCAGTACCGAACATCTGAGTGGACTCTGGGTAAGAACTCGGGAAAGTTGAATGCCTTCAGCTCAGTGTATGGCTTCCAGGGAGCCCCTCTGATGAGGAAGCCTTGTGCTTTCCTGCCTGCTTTACATACTAAACTCAGGGTATCTGGCTCACACCCAAACATTGCCCTGGCTATGATCAGTGTGACTTTTTCAAGCCTGAAAGAAAAAAAAATTGTGATTTCTTATGTGTTTATAGAATGGCACTTCCTCTGCTGTTTAAGAAATATATGCAGCTCTTATATAAGCTAGAGTTTTTTCATCCTGTGTGAGTATTTTTCAGGTTGCAGTAATAAAGAAAATTACCTTCAGAGCATATGAGACTGGATTTCTTCCTAAAGACATTTTTAGAGACACAAGAAAGTTTTCCTAAGCCCTCGCTACTCTGAGGAATATTTACTACCCTCGAGCAAATCTGGGAGCTGGTCTCTCAGTCTGCGGTGTATATTACATGTTTTACTCAAATCTCCACATCCCTTAACCTATTACTTCTTACCCTTAAAACGGCGCACGTTCTTAATCCCAGCACTCAGGAGGCAGAGGCAAGCGGATCTTTGAGTTCGAGGCCAGCCTGGTCTACAAGAGCTAGTTCCAGGACAAGCTCCAAGGCTACAGAGAAACCCTGTCTCGAAAAAACCAAAAATCAAAATAAAAACAAAAAACTTCGTGACTCTCCCAACTTTGTGAGCTTCTCTCTTAGTTTCTTCGTTCCACTTAGTGCCCTCTCCATGTGTGGGGGTGTGGGACAGCCAACTGGACCCTGGAAGACTCTCAGATTGACTGTTTCCCTCAGGAGCCATTGCTTCTCCACTCAGGGTGAGACATAACGAGACCCTTATGCAGCCATGCTTGCTGCAAAGCTGGGTTTAGCTTGTGTAAGGGTTGTCCAGGTAGTATTAGCCACAGCATGCATGAGCTGGTACTGACGTTTCTAGCAGATACTCACTATATCTGACTCGGACATTCTTTCCACTTCTTTTTCCCTCATGCATCCTTGACTTTTGGAGTTAGAAGTGTGTAAGGGACTCCCTTACAATGTGCGATGTAGGCGTCACCTTTGGATTAGGGCCCTCCACAGGCTATTATTCTCTGCACTCTGACCAACTGTGAGTCTGTGAGTTATTCTCTACCTACCACACAGTATTTCCAGGGGGGTGTGGAGAGGTGCTGCTTCATAATTGTAACTTTGCTACTGTTATAAATTGTAATGTAAATATTTTTTGGAGATAGAGGTTAGCCAAAGGGGTCCCAACCCACAGGCTGAGAATCGCTGATTGAGGTCCTCTTCCAGTGCTGAAGAATCCTTTTTATGAACAGCTTGAATGAAGAGTTTCCAGAGTAGAGGAGGTGCAGCATCAGACTAACCTAGCCTCTCCTAAGCCATTTCATTCCCTATTTGTTTTATTTACTTTAAAATCTTCGATTTCAATGAAGGTGTAGTTTCTTGCCCTTGAAACCATTTCTACTCAGGCTATCTTTCAATTGTCAAAATTTAACAACCATTTAATTATACAGGACCTGACCATTAGGCCAGAGCTAGTAAACTTTTCATTCAGAGGTCGGTCCAGCGAGCTGTCATAGCCAGTCTTGTTAAAAGCCATGATGGCTAGTTTTATGTCAACCTGAAGCAGGCTACAGTCATTTAAGAGATGGGAACCTCAACTGGGAGAATGTTTCCGTAAGATCTGGCTGTAGACAAGACTACGGGGCAACTTCTTAATGACTGATGTGGGATGGCCCAGTCCATTTGGCATGCCGTAAGAAAGCCGCCCGAGCACTTCCAGAGAACAAACCAGTCAGCACCCCCCCCCCCCCCCCCCCCCCCCCCCCCCCCCCCCCCCCCCCCCCCCCCCCCCCCCCCCCCCCCCCCCCCCCCCCGCAGCAGTTCTGGCCTACAAGTTCCTACCCAGCTTGGACTCCTGTCCTGACTCCCTTTGATGATGAAAAGCGTTGTGGGAACCTCTGCCAATTAAAGCCTTTTCTCCCCAAACTTGTCATAGTGTGAAACGTGATCCTATCAAGAAAAACCTGGAGTCAGATATCAGGGCAAAAGCTGAAAGATCAGAGAGGCAAAAGAGCGGCCACACTTCTTACCTCTCTGAATCCCCAGACCGAAACGGGGTGATCCTGTCTCTACGAATCCTCGCACTGAATGGGGGAATCCTGTCTCACCAAACCCTAAGACTGAAAATAGGGGGGGATGGTCCTGTCTCTGTGAAACCTCACAATGAATGGGCCTAAGATCCCGTCTCCACTGTGTAGTCAGAGGTTGCTCATTCATTCCCAGCCACCCTGACCTGAAATATTCAAACACAAACCCTATTAATTACAACACTGCTTGGCCAATGACTCTAGAGTATTCCTAGCAAGCTCTTATATTTTAAATTAACCCATTTCTATTATTTTCTATTTTACTATGAGGCTTGTGGCCTACCAGCAAGATTCTGGCTGCCGGCTCATGTCTTTCTCCTTTGGTGGCTAAACAGCATCTCAATGACTCATCCAACTTTCTCCCAGCATTCTGTTTAGTTTTCCCACCTAGCTCTATTCTGCCCTATCATGGGCCAAAGCACCTTCTTTATTCATTACCTAAAAAAGCAACACATATATAGAAAGACTTCCCACACCACCACAGGCCTTATATTCCTGTCACCACCTCCCTAGTGTTGGGATTAAAGGCATGTGCCTCTCAAGTGCTGAGATCAAAGGCATGAATCTCCCATGTGCTAGGATCAAAGACATAAGATCCTAAGTGATGGGATCAAAGGTGTAAGTACCACTGCCTGGCCTCTGTAGTTAAATAGTGGCTAGCTCAACCCTCTGATCTCAAGGTGAGCTTTACTTGTCAGGACAAAAACAATATATAGAACATTTTTCCATTTTTGTCTAAACAAAAAGCAAAGGTTTTATTTAGCATAGAAAAACTATATACAATAAGTACAATAACTATACACAAAAAATATATATAGGCAGTAATCACATTAACAATGTGAATCCATTAGCATTTGACAAATTCAGAGAAAATACTCCATTATGTATCTTATCTTGGTGAGTCCAACTACTGCTAATATTTTTAGAACTGCCCCAGCACCTTCAGCTCCCTTGAGGACTAAGGAAGTATTTTCTCAAGTAATGTATAAATCTTCCCTATCTTCTGTTGATATGGGATTCAAGGAAACATTAAAATAGGCACAATAGGCTAGAGATTTTCTCTCCTGTTTTCAAGTAATTTTTGATTTGGGAAATAATTTTTTTTTAAATTCAATTACCTCTTTTTAACTATAAAACATTTTTGGACATTTATCATTAATTTGGTTGTTGCTCTTGGTTTATTTTTTATTTTAATCATTCTCTTTCCAGTCCTCTACATAAATTAAGACTTGCCGGTCTCATAGTCCTTCGTGATGTTCATGAACTTCAATTTAAAAACAAAAAAGATGCTGGGAGCCATGTGGATTTCTTGGTGGTTCCTGAGAACAGCCTGAACAAACTCTCCTTGTTGCAAGGCACTCGAGAATATGACCCATTTTTGGCAAGGCCCATGGCTAGTGTGCTGCATAATTCTGGGCATGACCCCAGGAGCACTCTTCTTTGCTTCCCTCATACAAATTATTGCTGGTTAATTTGAACTTCACTTTCTTAGAGCTATGGATGAAACAGCTATTTACAAAAGGAAAACCTTCCCCCTGAAGACTCTCCTCCTGGTGAACCAGAAGGGATGTTGTTAAAAATAGAGTGCATATTTGAGTTAGCCCCTAACATCTTTGATGTTTCAGGTGTGAACATGAATTCAGGCTTCTTAAGAACAGGATGTTAAATGCACCTTGTGACTATCCTGAAAGCATCACAGGAGTTCAGGACAATATTACAAATTTGCAAAACTGTTGTAGATAGAATGATTTTAACCACAAGAATCTTAGAGAAATGTTAATAAATAGATGATATCAAGGGTTAACGGAACAGTCTAGGAACGGGAATGAGGCAGAATCACAGAAACCCACAATGCCCTCATCTTTGATAGCTGTGCCAATACTGTAGAAAGTTGGGAGGAGAAACACATAAGAATAAGAGATGAGCGGTGCCGGCTATAAAGAGTAAGCTTTTTAGTTATGTAGCTTACAAGATGATAGGAAAACTCCTGGTATATTCCCTACAGGAGATATTAGAGTACAGAATGAAGAACGAATTGGTCCAGCCTCGGCTGATGAGTTGATTATGATGAGTATAGATTTGACCAGAGCGAAACATAACCGCTAGGGGCAAAATTCTCTTTTTGTAACCACAAATGCAGCCAGCTAAACACACTGTTCTACCATTAGGTGTGCCTAGTTAGGAAACTTCCTCTGTTGTTTGCTAGATCGCTTGTGCTTCTGATATTAAAGCTATGAATCAAATAGGTAATGATTAGCAGTAGGAAGGTTGGGGCCAGAAAGGGAATGAGGTGAGGGAAAAAGTTGGCAGGTATTGTAATTATTATTAGAAACCTAAGAGAATAAATAAGATTGAAAAATGTTTAGGCAAACTATTGAAACTGTAAAAATAAAAATGGCTCAGACTATCTGGGCCAATTGTTTGAAACAGAAGGTCAGAGTTTTGTCACTGAGCTGACTTCACACACCCGTTCCAGGTCATCAGACCCGCTGGGAATTAGGAGATAGTCTCCCAGAACTCTTACTTTTAAATCAACCCATATTCCTTATCTATGCTTTGTCATGTGGCTCATGGCTTATTATCTCATTTTCTACACATCCTGCTTCCTTGCTGGCTGGCTGGCCTCTCCTCATGACTCCTCTTTCCACCCTTGTTTCTCCCGGCACTCACAGAATTTCTAGTCAGAATGATTCATTTTATGGGTTTTATGGGCTGAAGAAGGGTAAACTTTTAAGACATTTGTAGGATTTCTCTCCAGTATGAACTATCATGTGTCCAATAAGCTTATAAAGATTAACAGTCTTTGCCACATTCCCCATACTTTTAGAGACTGTGCTCAGAATGAATTCTCTCTCTCTCTCTCTCTCTCTCTCTCTCTCTCTCTCTCTCTCTCTCTCTCTCTGTGTGTGTGTGTGTGTGTGTGTGTTTCTCTCTCTCTCTCTTGCATAAGGGATGAAGATGAGTAAAATCATTTACCAGCTCTTCACCCTCGATGGCTTCTCTCCAGTGTGCTGTCTGAGGTTCTTGAAGGTGTGCAAAGGAGAAAAGCATTTCCACTCTCAGCGCACTTGGAGGGGTTATCTTCAGAATGGAGTGTTTGATGTCATCTAAGGCATGAAAAGGAAGAAAAACATTTGCCACACTCTTCACAATGCTATGATTTCTCTGCAGTATGAACCTTCTTGTGTCTCCAAAGGGATGAGCTATTACGGAAGGCTTCATGACACTGTTCACACTTGTAAGGTTTCTCTCCAGTGTGAATTGCTTGATGTCCCCGAAGACTCCTGGAACAGGAAAAGCGTTTTCCACATTCTCCGCATTTATAAGGACTGTCTTCGGAATGGATTATTTGATGGCGTCTGAAGAACAAGGATGAGTAAAAACAGCTGCCACACTCTTCACACTTGTAGGGATAGTCTTCCGAGTGAACTGCCTGATGCCGTCTGAGGGTTGAAGATGAGAAAAAACAGCTCCCACACTTTTTACACTCGTAGGATTTCTCTGCAGTATGAACTCTCTTGTGTTTCCAAAAGGTTGAGTATTTACGAAAGGTTTTGTGACATTCTTCACACTTGTATGGTTTCTCTCCAGTATGAATTGCATGATGTTCCCGAAGACTCCTGGAACAGGAAAACCATTTGCCACATTCTACACACTTATAGGGACTGTCTTCAGAATGGATTGTTTGATGTCGTCTAAGGGATGAAGATGAGGAAAAACATTTGCCACACTCCTCACACTTGTATGGTTTCTCTCCAGTATGAACTGTCTGATGTTCTTGAAGGTGTGCAAAGTAGGAAAACCTTTTGCCACACTCTGCACACTTGTAGGGATTGTCTTCAGAATGGATTGTTTGATGTCGTCTAAGGGATGAAGATGAACAAAAATACTTGCCACACTCTTCACACTTGTAGGCTTTCTTTGCAGTATGAGCTGCCTTGTTCCCAAAGAGAAAGGCAGGCTTAGTAAATCCTTTTCCATTCAGTTCACACTGGTATGACTTCTCTGTAATATGAACTTTCATGTGTCTCCAATAGGATGAGTGATAACGAAAGGCTTTTTGACATTCTTCACACTTGTATGTTTTTTCTCCAGAATGAATTATTTGATGCACCTGAAGTCGTAGAGAACAAGAAAAACTTCTTCCACAATCTTCACATTTGTAGGGATTTTCTCCACAATGAGTTCTTTGATGTTGCTTAAGGAATGAGGGATAGCAAAAGGATTTGCCACATTCTTCACACTTGTAGGGTTTCTCCCCAGAATGAATCCTTTGATGTTGTTTCAGCATTGAAAGATAGTAGAATGATCTGCCACAGTCTCCACACTTGTAGGTTTTTTCATCAGTATGATCTTTCTGGTGTATAAAAAGTGATGAGTGAGTATTGAAGGCCTTGTGACATTCTTTACACGTGTAGGGTTTTCCTCCAGTATGAAGTCTCTGATGTATTGAAAGTGTTTTATAAGAACCAAGGGCCTTACCACATTCTTCACACTTGTAGGGTTTCTCCCTTGTATGAAGTCTCTGGCATTGACTATGTAGTGAGTTATAATCAACATTGGATGTTGTTCCTGTTAAGCAAAGTTGAGATATGATGAAAAGCTAGAAAATATTCATCATACTTACAGTACTTTTATATGGAGAGATTTATTCATAGATATTGAAACATCAGTGACAAACTACAGTATATTTCAAACCAATAGGCAGTGAGGATGAAGGATAAAATATTGTAGCTAGAAATAATTTATACTCATAGTAGAATAATAGGCACAACAAAATAAAGCAGGCATAATAGCTAACTAAGTTGTAAGAGCATTTTACTAGCAGAAATAAGCCTATTAAACAATAGAGATATTATCTGTTTATGAAATTATAAAGTAGTCAAGCCTTAAACAAAGTTAATTGTGATTGTGTGATTCTGAGTCATCATCAAAATACAAAATTTTTATCATCCACATAGAGTTTTATTTTGAAAGGCATAAAGGATATGCTGTACAAAAAGTCCACTGCTGGGAGCTGCAGACCCACAGACCCTGAACTTTCTATGACCTTTTTGCCTGCTGGAGGTAAACATCTTGTTTTTTTATGCTTATAGCTGTTCTGAGTACAGAACCCTTGTGAGTTTCTGATAACAAGGACGTGGTTTCCGGTGGGCTAGGGTGTGGCTACTAGTCAAGGAGAGCACTATTTAAGCTGCCTTGGAACATAATAAAATTGGCATTCTTGCTTCAAGAGTGACCCATGTTGCTGGTGTTCTTTAATCCCCAGGCCCTTGCCAACTCTGGTTCCAGGTGGTACAGGCACCACAGTCCACAGCAAGATTAAATAATATAGCTCAAAAATTCAGGACAAGATTTTATGTTTTATTTGGAGGACAGGAAAATATATATCTGAAACATATCAAGTCATGATAAAAAGAAAAAAAGGCTTCAGGCTCACCTGTGAATTAGAGTAGTTTTGCTGAGACAATATATTTGTCAACTAATAGATGAAAAAATGAGTTATTTCCTCTTTTGTTTAAATTTGCTTTTTCAACATAAGGTTTTCTCTGTGTAGATCTTGCTATCCTGGAACTGATTTTCTAAACCAGGCTGGCTCAAACTCAGAGATCCACCTTCCTCTGGCTGCAAGTTCTGGGACCAGTGGAGTAGACCACCATGCCCAAGCAATAAATTTATGTATATGTAAGGTTTATTCATTTACAAGAATGAACAGATATTAGGCCCTAAGTGAGAGAGACAATGAACAATGTATGAAAACAGGAGACTTGTGTTTACCCATGAAGTAGAAATTCACAAAGCAGAGATCATGGATACTTTATAATCCTACACTGTCCTTCACCCTGTGCTTTATCAATGTGTTTTATCCATCCACCAAAATATATAGGGAATGTATAACAAATGATATTAGGCTATACACACCTCCAAAATAATACAAAAAAATCAAACTGCAAAGTAAAGAAAAATTTTGAACCCACAAAAGTTTGAAAGCTTAGATCCTCCTGGCTACAAACAGTTTTAATCTTCAAATATATTTCTACAAAGGGCATACATTCTAAATCCTTATTACTGAATGTATGATAAAGAACAATTTAGAAAATATCTTCATCAAAGACTAAGAACTCTGATGGGAATCACTTTTCTCAACATGAGTGTAAGTGACTTGAAAGAAATATGTGAACGTAGTTTTTTACAATGGTTTCACACCTAGACATTTAGAAAGGTGTGCATTTTTTCTGATGTTTAGAAAGTAGTACAGAGTCTGTTACTGAAATTCCCAAAGGGACTCAATTTTTCCTGAACGTTACCCAAATGCTCCACCAACTAAACAATCCTGCTGAGAAAATGTTCTCAGGCAGCCTCCCCAGCAGCTGTGGAAGATCCACTGTTTCACAGCACAAAACATTAAGATCTTGTCAAGAACCCAAGCCTCGTCAACTCCCAGTCACATTCCTTTAAAGGAGTACTCTGCCTGGTGAGGACCGAGCTATAGGATCTCTCTGATATAGTGATGTGTGATACGGTCCACATAGGGGCAGTGTGTCCTCTATTGTGGAACACAGGTCACTGTGGTAGGCACCAGACCAGAGCCTGCAGGGTAGACAGGAGTGGAGCCACCACACATCCAAGGAGCCTAGAAAGCACACGTAGGTCTTGGACTCTAGCTCGGTGTGTGGAAAAGATGGTGCAGCCAGGCTTTCTATGTATTGGAGTCCCATTCTGCTTGTGCAGGAAACAGGAGATACAATCCGAGTTGGTTCCTTTCTACTGAGTCTGCAAGCCTGCTTCCTCCAAGATACACATTCTGTCTGCTCTTGGGACTCCTTAGCCCTGTGGCTGAGCTCAGCCTTTGTCTCAGCTCCACCAAGCCTAGATACTCTTACTTTTGCTTCCAGAACTTTCTGAGTTGCTTCAATGTCTAGTTTATGGTTTTCTGTTTAAATGTCTCTAGGCTGCAGGTACTTATGTATTTAATGATTAGAGTCAGCACATCCCTATCTAACGAGAATGAGTATATTATCCTAAATACTGAAATCTTTATAAAAGGCAAAACACATATAAAACTATTCATGTTGTCTGCTTACATCTAGAGACACACAGTACAGTTATGGATATCTAAATTACTATGTTCAGTCTTATTGAGAAACAAATGCCATTTAAATACAGATAATAGTTTTATAAATTGTTAAATACTGTTTTAGCTCACTGAAAAGCTGGCTCTGGTAAAAAGATACTCCCCAACCACTTCAAACCCAAGCACATTTCTCTTCAATTTTTTCCCCAATGCCCTTATTCTTGGCCAGGCTGGCTCCCTGACTCCATGACAGGCCGAAGGAGACCAGCAGGACCGTCGGGAAAAGACAGCATGAGCTTGGGAAAAGAACAGCCAAGAGGTGAACTTCTTCCGAGGGAGGCTACGGGAGAAAGAAGTGTAGAGTAGAAACAACCAGTGGGCGGCTCGTTATTAAAAAGGATAAAAGAGACACTCTGTCTAAAAGCAATCAACTGAGTCACAACAAGAACAACTCATTGTCCATCTTTTTATTCTTACAGGTTTCCCTTCAAAAGGCCAGGCTTCCTCGTCTCCTCTAACTATATTCTTTCTGATTTATCAAGCTACTGAACGTAGGTCAGGGGCACTGATTTAGCTTTTATGCAGCGACTGGGGAGAGTGAAGGTCCCAGAGCCTCCACGGACTGTATTTATATTTTAAGTTTATTTCAACATAAGACAGCTTCAGTTCAGCAACTGGAAATTCTAGGGCTGAAATTTTTAACAGAGATAAGTTATTTCCATTTAGCATGTCCTAATCTGATAAGAGTCGCTCATTTACAGTATGATGAGAGAACGAAGACAATTGAGAACTAAGAGTTATTGAGCCACCTACTGAGAGATTAAATATACTTAGTCTTCCCAAAATTGTGTTTATAGTCATGGTCGGTACAAATGTAATTCATGTACAGGTATTACATGTACATATAGAGGGAGAGAAAAATTCACACAGCCTTCAATTATACAGTCCTCTGTACATGTTGTCAAAGTTAAGCAGGGAACCGACTGTCCAAATTGACTCCTGCTTGCCTGAGTTTTATCCAATGGCTCCGCACCCCCGAAGTGTTCTAATCAACAGAACTGATACTGTTCAGCCTCTGTCACTGCCCGCCTCTGTGTGATGGAATTGTGGGTTTGACTTTAAAAACCCAATCATGCTCACTTTGGTGTAGACATCTTTCTGGCATGAGTCTGCTCGCAAGCCCAGCAAATACATGAGTCTTCTGCATAGAACAGCATTGCCCTGAGTCTTCATTACAATGTAGATTTAAAAATAAAAAACCTTGGAGATTTGCAGAAAAACATACACAGCCCACGATGGGGGAATTACAAAGCTTAGGAGAACTAAACAACCATGAATGTCTGAGACATCTTCCTTTGATAACAAAGACATGACGGAGAGATTATCTCCACAACAACACCTTCTTTCAAAGCACATGGAAAAACCTGCTTTTTAGCCCCCTGAACCCCTCATTCCTACACACCTGGGTGCACGGTGGCTGTTGCTTGTATCTTCCCATCCCCAGGTCCTTGTGTTTGCTCCAGAAATGTCACCAGGTGTGGCTTAGAGAGGACAAGACCTGTTTGTAGAAAAGGGAACAAGATTGTTGGAGTGTCCTTGTACTGGAAACTGACATGGCCCTTCCAGTACATTCTATAAGGAAAGAGATATGAAATAAATGACTACAGACAATCAGTTCCATACATGTTTCCTCCCAGGACCACTACAGCACACGAAGGAATGTACAATGTCCAGATTCTGAGTCTCATTGAAAGGGGAAAAGATTAAAATTTGTAGGAATTTTGCAGAGTCACTGTATCTGGGGTAGACATTAGGATGAATTCTTTTCACTGCACGTAGGGTAAACTTTAGAATATTTGCTTTCTAGACGTACTTTGATCATGGAGAATCAATGCGGAGAACAGTAAGGGATCTTTGTGGAATACAGCAATTGTTTCTGTGATTTGTACACTTGTTTCCTGAAGGGACACTGCAGCCTTCGCAGGACTGTGGTCACGTGATGCCTCTGGCACACCTGAGGCTCTTAGATTAGTCCATAGTACAAATGATGTAGCGTAACGGACTAAAGACATAGGGCATTTGATGCTTTCCTTTAGAGAGACAAATACATTAGGTTAGGAACCTTGGTGTGAGGAAGTACTTCAGCCAAAACACAACACTGTGTAAGAATAAGCAAATATGCCTTTGTATGCCGGCTGTTCAGCATTCAGTTCATCACAGGCGGGACCTTCCTGCGGCCAGACAGGCCTTAAGCTTTCATCTTGGCGTGACCTCTTATTTTAACCGACCCATGCAGCACAGAACACCCCAACTGAAACTGGGTTGTGAAATATTTTAATCAACAAGTACGCTCCGTGCCTCACGGCATTGAATTTCGAGCAGTCCCAGTAGACATACTATTGAGTGGAATACACGTTTAACACTGACCGTTCAAACACACAGAGAGAAACACTGGAAAGCTTGGAGCTATGGACCAACCACTCTAATCTTTCTGAAAACGAAGGATATGAAACTGACTGTTGAAATGCTCCCATGAGAAACCACACAAAGTGAGGAAGTTACAAGTTGATGGTGAAATAAGAAGTCACTATAGGTGAGATGCTCACCCAGGAAATCCAGGTGGCTGTAATTCTCCAGCATCACATCCCTGTACAGATTCCACTGAGCAGGCTCCAGACATTCCCTCTCTTCCGGAGAGAACTCGATGGCCACATCAGAGAAGGACAGCATTTCCTGCAACAAAAACCAATGAATGATAATTAATTAAAACCACAAATAGTAATATAAATACCAAGCTGCATTGGGCTGAATAGTTTTCCTGTCAACCTGACACTAGCTAGGGTCATTTGAGAAGAGAGAGGCATAACTGAGAGGAGGCCCCCTAAGACCGCCCTGTGGGGAAGCCTATGGCATTGTCTTAATTAGTGATTGACATTAGACAGCACGGCCCATCATGGGTGATGCCCGCCATGGGCAGGTGACCCTATATGCTATAAGAAGGCAGAATAATGTGGAATAGTGTGACATGCTTGTATTCTACACACTGAATGAATAGAGAGTGGGTCCATCCTTGGGGAAGACCAGTTCCCCCTCTCTCAGCAATTTTTTGGCACATATTGTATTGGTCGGTTTTATGTGTCAACTTGACACAAGCCAGAGCCATCAAAGGAAGGCGCCTCAGCTGAGGACAGTCCTCCATGAGATCCAGCTGTAAGGCATTTCTCAATTAGAGGTCAATTGGGGGAGGGCCCAGCCCTCGGTTGGTGCTGCCATCTCTGGGCTTCTGGTCCTGGGTTCTGTAAGAAAGAGGCAGAGCAAGCCAGGGAGAACAAGCCAGTAAGTAGTTCCCCTCCATGGCCTCTGCATCATCTCCTGCCCCCCAGGACCCTGTCCTGACTTCCTTCAGGGATAAACAGTAATACTGAAGTTTAAGCTAATACTCCCTGCTCCCCCCCCCCCCCCCCCCCCCCCCCCCCCCCCCCCCCCCCCCCCCCCCCCCCCCCCCCCCCCCCCCCCCCGACACACACAACTTGCTTTCTGGTCATGATGTTTTGTCACAGCAATGGAAACCCAGGATACATACACTTTGTTAGGTTGGTTGGTTTTTTTTGTTTTTTTTTTTTTGTTTGTTTGTTTTGTTTTGTTTTGCTTTGTTTTTCCAAACAGGGTTTTTCTGTGTAGCCCTGGCTGTCCTAGAATTCACTCTGCAGACTAGGCTGGCCTTGAACTCAGAAATCTGCCTACCTCTGCCTCTCGAGTGCTGGGACTCGAGTGCTGGGATGGCATAAGCCATCACTGCTGGGTGGTTTTATATACATCTTTAGGGGTAGTACCGCATCTACAGGATATCACGGATATTAATGTTGTCAGTGTTCAGGCACTCCTACTGTTGGGGTATCACGTCTCTCCCTTGGAGGCTAGCAAAGCACCTTCTAGTACTATGAACACTCGTCCGTAGGCCGGAGGTTCTCTCCTCTGGTCAGACTGAGGATTGTGTCTAAAGTGCATGGTGTTTTCAGCACTAGGAGGGAGGAGCCATGCTCAAGATTTTTGGTGCAGGGAAAGGTCTACTCTGTAAGGAATGATTACACTGAAAATATCTGTTAACAAAGGGCAGGGTTAGGCAACAAGGAGAACGTTGCCAGTACATCTTCAAATCAAAGCAGACTGGAGCCATTTGGGGAGTAGAACACTTATTTCTCAGGGAAAAGCAGCTGACACGTGGTGCAAGTATCTTTGTACCTCATGGAGCACGTTCCTAACTCTACAAGGGAGAAAACAAAAACCAGAGTTTCTACTCCTTTTTTTTTTTTAAACAATGATATCGCCTACAGCAGGGCAACTGGGTCATGAGGAAAACGGCAAACATCGGGACAGAGGGAAGACCACTCCCTGATAGAGCCCAGCAGAAGGGGACACCGTTCCACACGGGGAAGTGTCTGCTGTCCTGGGACTAGCCTCCCGTGAGACACTGTAAGCAGGAGGGTTTGCTCCCAATGCTGTTAATAGCAAACATTTCAGAGGACTATGAAACTGGCAAAATTCATTTTTTTTTGGAGAAGAAATGCAAATGATGTCTGGTCGGAGATGAACAATCTGTCATTCATTAAAAACCGCTACACATTCTTACTACCGTTGGGAGGTCTAAATCTGCCCTCCACTTGAATAGAGGCTGTCCCTAGAACAACAGAATGGACAGAGTCGATGTTCTGAGAACTCTGGTATCTCCTCTCGTTGTCCCTGAGAGATGTCTTTTCAGAGAGCCAGACAAAACCAAACATCTGCAGGGCATTGGTGGGAAGTCCAAGTCAGATGCAAAGAGAGGACCGGCTACCTGGTCAGGTTCTTAACAACAGTGACCCTCCATTCGCAGCAGCCTGTGGACCGATTAAAGCACCTAGGGCTAAAATGCAGCGCACACGTCATCCAGTAGCAGCTCCTAGATCTCTGTCCCAGTTCTTTATCCAACAAACGTGGAATGCAACATCATCAATTTTTCGCTTTAAGCTACCATTTTTTTGCAATACTATGGCTCAAAGAATGGAATTGGAACCATGAAAAAAGCACGGGAGACTAAATGCAATGTCCTTTATAAAAAACATGGATGATAGAATGAGAATTTAGTTTAAAAATAGATGTCACATGTTCTGTACATTCACTGTTCAAATGTCGTTGTGAATTTTAACAGCCTGCATATTGTTTCTGAGTCTTCAGAAAGCAACAGCGAAAGGAGTGTCTCACATATAGTAACAGGTCTGACTCGTGTTTAAAATAGATTCTGCAAAGAAGAAAACAATGGGGTGCAGTTTTTAAGAGAATAGGCAGGACAAACAGGCACAACTTTGAACTCAACATATGTAACTGATATGTTACTACATGTAAGACAACTATAGAGGACACCATGGCAGACACTTCTAACCCGAACTGACAACGTAATGAAAACATGTGCTGCTCAGGTTTATTCCTTGCATGTGTTTGACCCCTGCTCAAATATTTTGCAAGGTCTCTCCATGGCCTCTGACATAATCATTTAGATCGATCGGCAGAAACTGAATGTCATCACCCAGCACCTCCGCTCCAGGGTTTTCCAGAGATGACATGTCTAACAGCACGGGTCACACATGAGCTGTAAACACAAGTAACTCCTTCCCTCACACTGACGTAGAGCACAGTGAAAGAAGCCTGGGAGGAAAGACACAGGACTGTCAGCAACGGAACTGGACTGGACCTGTGGAAGAGCAGGACCCACCATTAGCAGTTTGCTTTACTGGTTGGCTATGCAGTGCCCCATGTGAAGGACAGTGCAGGAAGTGGTTTTGTTCTGGCTCACTGTAAGAAGCCTCTACTCACAGAGGAACCTCTGCTGTAAGGACAGGGGAAGACATCCCAGCTGCAGCTGCAGACAAAGACCCAGGAATGAAATCACAGCAGCCGCATAAGTCAAGAAATACAGAATAGAAATGAAGAAATAATGGAGTCTCAGATTAGATATGAAAGGAACAAACTGGAAGAAACCAGAGAAAACCGAAAGAAAGCTGCATCAGGTCATGAGAGCAGCTAACACAGATTAATATGCAAAAAGAATGAACATTCATTGCATATAGGAATATTCAAGCAAGGCAAAGAATTCTTCTTTACAGAGTAAATGCAAACAACTGTCTACTCACCAAAACTTAATGTTTTTAACAAAAACATGTTAGTGACAAAACTTGAAATTACACCTGGACTAGGTCAGCAGAAGTTAAGCAGAAATAGTTCTTAAGTCAGCAAAGCGCTGATTGCACGGATGTGTCACTGTAATAAACAGGAAATGAACGATAGAAACTATTTATCCCATACATGAAGTATGTTTAAATGTTTTCTGTCACAGACTAGGTAGCCTAGGGTGGCCTTGAATTTGCTATGAAGCAGGGGAGGACTAGAGGGCCCTGCCTCCCCCTCACAAACGCAGAGATGACAGGGATGTGCCTCAGAGGAGACTGACGTTTCTTTTCTATCACTGGTCTGGTTACTAAAATCCCAGGAATACACACAGGTCTGGGAGTTCTCCTCACCTGCTGACCTGACACAAAAGTTTTCCTAGTCCCCATTCTGCTTTGCGCGGGGTCCTTCACTCCACACGTCTGCAGAATGTGTGTCCTCTCACCCTAGTCAAAGGTTTTCTATAACAGCTGATTCTGGAAGATCTGTCCGTGTTTCGGAATTTCCTACCCGTGATTTCTGGAGCCACGGGTTTTTCCTCTCTTAATTCTTTACTGGCAGAAAAAAATGGACACAATGAAGACCTCAAGACTGTTACAGCAGATCGGCTACAGAGTACAAGAGGAGTCAGAAACCATTTGCTCTATAGAAACTGAGAAATCTCACAACATCTATGTGACAATGGGTAAGAAGTGAAGCAGGGGCTTCCCCACCAAAGCTGCTCAGTGAGCTCCCAGGCTGCTCTCCTGTCCCAGAAATCCAAGGAGCACTGGGGCTGCACGCGACGTCCTAAGGAAACCATCACTCAGGACAGAGTTCCTGTCGCCCTCTCCCCAGCCCTGACCTGCAACCTCAGGCGTCCCAGCCAGTTGAGCGCAGCACCTCCAAGGCAGCTTCTCCCGCCCTTCCACCCAGCCCAGGTCCGCTCCCTCCAAGACGGCGCCAAACCCCGCACAGTGCCTCAGGCTGCGCTGCACCCTGGACCAACCTCCATTTCAGAGACGCAACAGGAATGGGCAGTAGGCGGGACTCTCGCCCAACTTTGAGGAAGAGGCACGTGTGGAGACCAAAAGCCGGAAAAAGCTTTCCTGGACGTCTTTGGGTGATGTCACAGTGGGGTGGACTACATTTCCCAGAAGGCTGCGTGAAGGAATCCCTGCAATCCTAGAGGGATGATATTTACTCTTCCAGGGCTTGTGTTTGGTTACCCGCAGTTAGGCCTGGGAAGCAAGAATTGCTCGAATGTCTGGTTAAAGCAAGCTTAGTTTTCAGGAGCACCA
>NW_026067929.1:3343225-3351631 GCF_014885135.2 Alexandromys fortis
CATGCATTAATTGGTATTAACATTTCTATCAATGTTTCACTGTTCTAGAAATGTCTCAACATTTCTACTGCTTCAGGGCACACATCTACTGTACCTGGCTCTGACATTCTTTCCAACTCTTCTCCATGACTTTTGGCTTTAGATGTGTGCAAGGGAAATCACTGACAATGTGTGATGCAGGTGTCACCTTTGGATTGGGGCCCTCCACAGAGGAATATTCTCCACACTCTGATCGTTTTGCATCTGTGTAGCCTTCGTCATCTACCCCACAATTAATACATTGTGGTGAAGGTTGAGAGGTGCCTGACTGTGGGTATAAAGATGAGAACTTGGGTTCATTTAGCTACTGTCCACTCATTAGAATGACAGCATCAAATCCTCCCTAGGATTTATCACCTAGTCAGGCACAAGTTTATCACAAATTAACATCACATGAGTTACAGTTTGTAAAAGGAACTTCAAATGCAGTCAGAAAATGATTGGTTACCCCAGAGCTTTAACACCATTGTTGCTCTACAGGCACTGCGGTTTTTCTCTGAGGCACAGCAGCTGCACCTGAAACTATCACTGCCTCAGCTGATGACGGCACCTCTGCCGCCACAGCTGCTGCCTTGCTGCAGAGGCCTTATAATTGCAGGAGCAATCATGCTGTTTTAACTCTGTCTCTGTCCTTTTATATAAGCAACAAGGATTCCAGAGTCAAACGTGGGATGAAAAACTGCTAGCTCAGCTATATTTTTATTTTACACTAAGGGGAGATGGATGATTCCACTGGGAAAAACAATAGTAAATATTCAGATCTCAGATTCTGGGCAACTAAGGGACAAAGCTATGACATGGTAAAGATTTAATGGAGTATTTATAATTACCGAAGATAGAGATTATTAATAAAGGCAAGTTTCAAACACATTGCTTGAATAAACTGTTGGGAGTTACAGCAAAGAGAAGTCTCTATTCTTCTCTGATGACATTCTGATATGATTAACTCAGTATTATCCATATGTATTTATAATTGTTGGATAATACCTGATTTGTTGACAAAGACTTTCCAAACAAACACTTCGCACACTCACGAAGTTTGCAGTCAGAATGAAACATCTGATGTGTTTTAAGGTTTGAAGAAGTAAACTTTTTAAGACATTTGTTTGACTTCTCCCCTGTATTAACTATATCATGTGTTGAATAAGGATACTGAGATTAATAAAGGCTTTGCTACATTCCCCATAATTTTAGGGATCCTCTTCAGAATGAAGGTTTTTTTTATGTCGGATAAAGGATGAAGGCGAAGAAAAGCATCTGCCACAGTATTCACACTTGTAGGGTTTCTCTCCAGTATGAACTCTCTTGTGTATCCTAAGGGATGAGTTAAGATGAAAGGTTTTGTCACACTCTTCACACTTGTACGGTTTCTCTCCAGAATGAATTCTCATGTGTCTCCTAAGGGATGAGCTACAATGAAAGGCCTTGTGACATTCTTCACAATTGTACGGTTTCTCTCCAGTATGAATTCTTTGGTGAACCTGAAGATCCCTAGAATTTAAAAACCTTTTGCTGCAGTGTACACAGGTATGACAATTGTCTTCAGAATGGATTCTCTGATGGCGTCTAAGGATTATAGATGAGCAAAAGCACCTGTCACACTCTGTACACTTGTAGGGTATCTTTCCATTATGAACTTTCTTGTGTCTCCTAAGGGACGAGTTACAACGAAAGGCTTTGCCACACTCCTCACACTTGTAGGGTTTCTCTTCCATATGAACTCTCCTGTGTGTCTTAAGAGATGAGTGATAATGAAAGGCTTTGTCACACTCCTCACACTTGTAGGGTTTCTCTCCAGTGTGAACTCTTTGATGATCCTGAAGATCCCTAGAATAGGAAAACGATTTGCCGCAGTGTACACAGGTATAAGAACTGTCTGCTGAATGGGTTGATTGATGTCGCCTAAAGGATAAAGAAGAGCTAAAGCTTCTGCCACAGTCTTCACAATCGTAGATCTTGTCTTCAGAATGTATTGTTTGATGTCGCCGAAGGGATGAGGGCAAGTAAAAACATTTGCCACACACTTCACACTTGTAAGATTTCTGTCCAGTATGAAATAACTGATGTTCCTGAAGGTATGTAAAAGAGGAAAAAGTTTTGCCACACTCAACACACTTATAGGGATGCTCTTCTGAATGTAGAGCTTGATGTCGCCGGAGGGATGAAGTGAAGCAAAAACACTTGCTGCACTTCTCACACTTGTATGGTTTCTCTCCAGAATGTTTTCTTTGATGTTGTCTAAGGTATGAAAAAGAGAAAAAACATCTGCCGCATTCTTCGCATTTGTAGGGTTTCTCTCTAGAATGAATTCTCTGATGTTGCTTCAGCATTGAAAGATAGTAAAACGATCTGCCGCAGTCTCCACACTTGTAGGTTTTCTCATCAGTATGATCTTTCTGGTGTATGAAAAGTGCTCCAGCAGTATTGAAGGCCTTGTGACATTCTTTACACTCGTAGGGTTTTTCTCCAGTGTGAAGTCTCTGGTGTGTGGAAAGCGCTTTATAAGAACTAAGGGCCTTACCACATTCTTCACACTTGTAGGTTTTAATCCTTTTATGAATTCTCTGGCATTGACTCTGTAGTGAGTTATGATCACTGTCCTCGGATAAAATGCTATCATCTTCGGGTGTTGTTCCTGTTGAGCAAAAGTTGAGATATGAACAAAAGTTAGAAAATATTCTTCATACTTACAATGCCTATCACTTAAAAAGAATACATTTGTTAACACATAATGAAGCAGTGAAAAGTTAGAGTCATTTCACAACTTACAGGCACTAAGAATAAATGATAAAATATTGTAGAAATGATCTTTACCTTTAGTAGAATATGGAACATCCAAACAGAACATAGACATAATGGCATATAATTCAAAGTTAAATAGCTAAGTAAGTTGCAAGCGCATTTTACTAAGAGAAATTAAGCCATTAAAAGAATAGAGATTGTATATTGCAGGATACCCATGAAACTACAATGTAGCTGAGTCCAGGAAAGAAACTCATTTTGACTTTGTGAATTTGAGACAGAGTCTAATTCAAACATTTTATCCTGCACATATAGTTGTACTTTGGGGGTACAAAAGATATGCTGCACATGTAGACAGTCTACACAAAGACAAAATTCATAGTTCAAATTCAGACATTATTTTACATTTTATTTGAAAGACCAGAAAATATACACCTGAAACATATTGAGTCATGGTAAAACAAAACAAAACAAAACAAAAAACCTTCAGAGTCACCTGTGCGTAATGTAAATTTGGTTGAGACAATATACTTGTCAATAAAGAGACGACAAAATTACTTCTTTCCCCTTTTGCTTGTTTTTGTTTTAGAAGATAAGGTTTTTCTATGAAGATCTTGCTCTCCTATAACTCACTATCTAGACCAGGCTGGCCTTAAACACTATATTAGAGGAAGAAAAACATTTCTACCTTCCATTATCCAGCCCTCTGCTGTTTCTCTGTATTCCATGTCTCCCAATATGATAGTTTAGCGTACCAAGGGGACCCTTATACCTATGCCCAAATTTCATGGTGGTTCAAATGCCCTGTACCCTGGCTTTGAATATCCTCCTCTCAACAAAGGTAATCCCACAGGTGGGATGTCAAGGGCAGATTATGTAAGCAGTCTTCAGCAAAGTGGTAGATGTGACCGAGGCTCTGCCAGAGGGAAAGTCAGCACAACAGGATGAATTAAATCAAACTAAATCACATGTGCCAAGTGAGGAGCCACCACATCAGGTGACAAAAGCAACACAGCCCGAGGAGGAGGTGAGGGGGATTGTGAAAGCTCACCCAGGGCAGCCGTCGAGTTACCTGCAGAGACATCTGGACCAGCTCCTCTGCTATGGATCATCTTTTTGTACAATATGATTATTTATTACTCTCATCATTAAAACACTGATGGGTCAATGGCTAGACAGAATTTTGGGAAGAAAGATTGCAAGGAAGAAGAATGGCAGAGTAAAAGAAGGTGCCAGAAGATGCAGAGAAAAAAGGTGAACATATTGTATTGAAAGAAGGAACTGCAATGTGATAGAGGGTAAATAAAAATGTGGGCACGTTTAAAAAGTAAGAGCCACCTAAAAATAAGCCCAAGCTATCGGCTGAGCATTTACAACTAATAAGTATCTCCATTTCAGTTATTTTGGTAAGGCTGTTGGGACAGAAACTTCTGCCTACAAATGGCATTCCAACCCGACACACCCTTGGCTACTAAGGCATGAGGAAGCTCAAAAAAACTTCCCACTACACAAAAGCAGAGCCAAATGCATCTTGCTAGTCTTCTGTCTCTCATGTGGGCTGCAGTACAAGCAAGCAATTCCTGACAGCTGCCTTCGGATTTGAGCCACCAGCTTGAGCTCCACCCATGCAGTGGGTGGCAGAGTTTGGGGTTTTGCTCATGTGGACAGAAAAGGTTACAGATGTTCAGGAAAGACAGATCCAGATGGTAAAAAAAAAAAAAAATCTTTAAATGGGTTACAGTGTTTAAAAATGTACAAAGTCTTGTGGGAGAAGAGATGGTCACAATATACACACACAAATATATATATATATATATATATATATATATATATACATACATATAATTACATACTTTTAAAATAAAGCAAAAATTCTTTAAAAGCGAATAAAGTAATATGAAAGATAAGACACACAAAAAGTAAAATACATAGAGTGTCCGGAATCCATGTGTTACTGTGTTGTCTGTAGATTTTCTGACTGCTAAAGAAGGAATGAGAGCTGCTGAGACTGCCTGGATTGAGAAAATTGCTGGATTAAAGCAACAGACATAGTTTTTAACATGTATTGACCTTAAAAGGAAAAAAGAAGGGAGAGAGGTTATGATTTCGTTTCCAACAAGAGAGGCTATTTTTGTTACATATAATTTTACTATGTTAAAGATAAAACCATCCTTTTCAAGTAGACAAAAAGTGGGAAATGCTGTAGAATAATCTTTCTCTACATTGTGAAGATGTGTTGCTTTTATTGTTAATAAAAAACTGGTATGTCTATGGTTAAACAGGATTTTTGAAGCTGATAAAATCCTGGCTTTAGAAAAACAGAGTCAGAGCAGTGACCAGGATTCTGAGAAGCAAGAGAAAAACATACAATATGAAGAAAAGGTAGTGCCATGTGTAAGAGTGCAGAAGACATAGGGGTTAATGAAAATGTAAGACCTAATTTGTAATAAACCTGAGCTGTTGTTCGAGCATTTATCATTAATATAAAGTCACTGTATGGTTATTTGGTATAGGATGCCAGCACAGAGCTGATCCATCGAGTTCCTGATGAAAAACACTGCCTAAACGCACAGTACTGATCCCATTAAAAACCTAGACTAATGAAAATATACACTGAGAATCAACAGGAGACCTTGAGAAGAAGTGATCACAAGATATTTTCGCCCATTTGAACTCAGGGAAACATTAGCCATAATGCTGCCTATACTTCCAGCCACAGTGGCTACCATGAATATATCTGACACAAAATGTTTTACCAGTACTGATGTACCTGAAAACAACAGATTGACACACATAAGTTTATAGTTTCTTTACCAAGTTGTTACTGCTTATATATCCAAATACCAGTCCATGTACATGATAAATTAACTTGGAAAAAAAAAAAGCCCTAAAAAACCCATGGAGCCTTACAATTCACTAAAAGGCTTAAATCTACTAACAGTCACGAGAGAGAGCACACAAACACTGAACCCATAACTGGTTTGATGGGCTTCCTGAATCAAAAGCGGAAGGCCTTGCTGCTGTCCTGTCATAATCTTCCTATGTCTAATTGTCATGACCTGCTGAAGAAATTGGGGGTAAAAGTATTGAAAAACCCAAACCGCCTCTGTTAAATTAGCATACCTAGAGGCCCACACATCCCCTTTATATGATATGCTAATGCTTTGATTCTTCCCTAAGAGCAGTGGGGAATGTATGCCCAAAATGAATCTGGTTCGACTGAGTTTTATCCAATGTTTCCACCCCCCCAATTGTTCTGACCAACAGAACTGACACTGTTGAGCCTTCTGTCCCTGCTTGCCTCTCTGTGATGGATTGTGGGTTTCCCTTTATTAACCCATTATGGTCACTTTACTGTAGAGATCTTTCTTGCTTGAGTTTGCTCTCAACCTCTGTAAATAAAAGACTCTTGGTCTTTACCATTCTGACTTCTATTTTTCTGAGTCTTAAACAACAATGGAGATTCAACAAAAGGAAAAACCTTGGAGGTCACTGTAAGTAGAAGCATAGCTTGTAATTGGGGAAATCCAAAGCTTAAGAGACTTAAACCATCATAAAACTGAGACAGCAGCTTTGACAACAAAGACAAAGAGAGACCTAAAGAATGATTCCCATGGTATCATGTTTCAAGGCACATGGGAAAGCCTCACTTTCCGTTGGATCTCAGGATCTCAACTCTGCCCCTGAACCTCTCATTCCTACACACCTGGGTGCACGGTGGCTGCTGCTTGTCTCTCCCCATCTGAAGGCTCTGGTCTTTGCTCCAGAAATGTCACCAGGTGTGGCTTAGGGACAGCAAGACCTGTGTATAGATAAAGAGAAGAAGTTGTTTATGTGTTCTTTTACTCAGAATGGACATGTCCCTGTCTGTACATGACTTGTAAGGACAGAGATGAGGTGACAAATGATTGCAGACAATCAGTTCCTTAAGTGTTTTCAGACAGGATCACTGCAACACATGGAGGAGCCAACAGCACCCAGGGTCTGAGTTTTGTTTCAGGGAAAAAAACAGTAACTTAGAATTGTAACACAGTTCACATAAAAAGTGAGCTCCACCTCTCACACCACTGAATTTCTAAAAGTCCCACTAGAGTCAGGGAAAGACACACCAATCACGGAAAGGTTAAACACAGAAAGACGCAAACAGTGTAAGCAATCTTCCTGTTTTCATTTTTTATTTTAAATTTCATATGTTTTGGGGTTTTCTATTGATATATTACTGTGTGATGTTGATTTGATAATCTAATTAATCTTTATCAATAAAAAATCAGGAGTCAGATATCGGCTAAGAAACTGAAAGATCATAGAAGTACCAGTGACATCCTACCTCTTCCATCCTACCATCCAAAGGGCAGAGATCCTGTCTCAGCCCCGCCTTTCCACGTCCTGTTCCCCTCTCTACAGTCCTCCATGTCTCTATGGTCAGCTGGTGGCTAGTTCTACCCTCTGACTCCAATCAAGCTTTATTTGTCAGGATACAACACAATTAAAACATCACATAGCAGGAGGTTGTCAGACCTTGGGTTTACAAACAATGGTGAGCTGCCATAGGAGTGCCGGTGATGTGGGATTTCCTGCCTGGGCTAACAGGCCAAACAGTGCTGTAATTAACATAGTTTCTTTCTGATTATTCACATCTGGGCGGCAGGAAGGAAAGTGTAGTAGTTTCCTTTTACTTAACTATCCTCGATCCTCTAGAAGAGCAGTCAGTGCTCTTAACAACTGAGCCATCGCTCCAGCCCTGAAATGATATTTAATATAGCGATGTCCTTAATATTTTTGAAAACGAAGGATATGAAACTGACTGTTGAAATGCTCCCATGAGAAACCACACAAAGTGAGGAAGCTACAAGTTGATGGTGAAATAAGAAGTCACTATAGAGGAGATGCTCACCCAGGAATTCCAGGTGGCTGTAATTCTCCAGCATCACATCCCTGTACAGATTCCACTGAGCAGGCTCCAGACATTCCCTCTCTTCTGGAGAGAACTCGATGGCTACATCTGAGAAGGACAGCATTTCCTGAAATAAAGATCAGCAAATGATACCACACATTAATTTAATTAAAACCATTAGTAATTTAAATACCAACATGCATGTTGACTATAGGCAGAACTATTCAAAGGAGGCAAAGAAAATTCTTTCTCACAGAGTAAATGCTAAAAGGTATGCAATCATCACTTTAACAAGAACATGTTTGATATAAAGTTTAAATTACATGTGGGCTGAGTCAGCAGAAGGTAAGCACGCATAGTTCGTACAACATGTGGGCTGGGTGCTCACTGTAAGAAATGGGAAAGAAACCATGGAAAGTATTTCTCATATCATTAAAGTTGAAATGCTCCCTGTCACAGACTTGGGTAAAATAGGCTGGCCTGGAATTTGCTGTGAAGCAGGGGAGGACCAGAGGGCCCTGCCTCCCCCTCACAAACGCAGGGATGACAGGGGTGTGCCTCAGAGGAGACTGACGTTTCTTTTCTATCACTGGTCTGGTTACTAAAATCCCAGGAATACACACAGGTCTGGGAGTTCTCCTCACCTGCTGACCTGACACAAAAGCCTGGCACTGTAACACAAGGCCATGAGAGCTTTTCACCTGTTCCTAGGGCTCCTGCTTCTGGACCAG